>NW_025091273.1:380329-705698 GCF_001078395.1 Aspergillus udagawae | reverse complement strand
TTAGATATATATCAAAATGACTATAATTACCATATATTTCATATTAAAATTATAATTTTATAAAAGCATGTTTAATAGGCCCTTAGTATAGGCCTAAGATAGGAGAAATTGAATTCTAGAAACCATTGAAATTTTTGGTATTGCCTAGGCATACCGCCCACCTAGACAGGCTAGTAACTGCCTATCTAGGCCTAGTAGCGGATTTTGCGGTTAAACTCGCACCGAATCGGAACGGGTCAGGGTTGGTTCCGATTTCTAAAATTTGGACTCGAAATCGCAGCGGTTCGGTTCCAACTAGGGTTGGACTCGCCCGAACTCGGACCGAATGCAACTCTAATCCTTACACCAGCCCAACCCACGAAAATAACAACCCTATATATAGCTATCTTAATAACACTAATAAGAGGAGAAAAGAAGGAGAAGTTCTCTAGTAATCTATAAGTCTACTTATACTACAGAAAATATAATATATTATTATAAGTCTGTAATAATTACTATTAATTATTCACCTATAATAAAGCTAAATAAATACTGTAATCTATAATAGTAATAGAATATATTATCTAAATAATAAGAGGCCCGCTCCCATATTATAATTAACTATAGGAGATAATAATAATCTAAAATAAATAAAGCCTTTTATATTACTAAATTAGGAAGTATTATAGCTTTAAGGGCAAAGCCTATAGAGAAGGGGGGTAATTAGACTGGTTAAACCCAACCCGGGAACCCTAACCCAACCCGGCCTGAACCCGCCATGGGCCGGGTTTGGGTTCAGGTTCTAGGACCCGTGGGTCGGTTGGGTTCTAATTCTTAGAACCTGTTAAGGGTTGGGTTCTAAAAACAGGTTTTAATTATAATACCTAGTAATCAGAATTCACTAACTCAGGTCAGAATTCTATATTAAATGCTATAAATGCCCAATATATATATATATATATATATATTGACTGCTAGTATGGTATCGAAAAATTTAATACATACTAACTAGATTAGGTAGGCGGAGAGTGGATTTTTCGGCAGAATAGAACCCAACGGGTTGACTATCTAGAAGCCGCCGGGTTATGGGCTGGGTTTGGGCCCTAGAAATCTAGAACCCGAACCCGGCGGGTTGGGTTTAAAAAATGGGAGAACCCGGCCCAACCCGCGAAAATAACAACCCTAGGGGTAATTATTAAGGGCTATAGCAAACCATAATGCCACTGTATACACTATGTCACATGATAAACACTATATTTATCTCCGCGGGTTACTAAGTATTCTATAACTCAGTGATTAGTTCTCCTTGCTTAGGCAATATACAGTTATTTGCTCCCTTCACGCTGATCTAACCAGTTGGTATCGGGCCTTAGGAACCGACCTTACACCAGCATGGACAAGCCTTCGTCGATCAACGAGACTGCAATAATGACAATTAGAAACTTTAGTGTAACCGATAATTCATTACCTTAGCTCGTCTTTGCGACGGGTTTTACTGCAAATATAGTGTTGAGTCGACAGTATCAGCTTTTAGTCTCGAATAAATATTTCTACAGAAGTACATGTCACGAATATCTCCTATTCAAGGTGGATGGTCTGTCAACTAGATAGGAGCATCTCGGTGAACTGCCCACATACCTGACGTGGAAGATTACTATCTCCTTTACTAGGTCGAATGAGATTCTTGTACAACAAATTATCCCTGTCAGTTCAACAGGCAGTATGTGCTGAGAATAGATTGGGCTATCCCCTGTACCTCAAGCTTATTCTGACTGTCATAGGTGCATTCAAATCATTGATAAAGTTATAGCGCCATCTCTGACTAGTAGAAGATTGACCCGATCACTAAGATCCACAGGAATTGGCTAGAAGGCATATGGAAAGGAGTCCCTGCCTGCCTGCGCAATGGCATATGCCTTATTCTTCCGGCTTTGCTGCTCAAAAAAGCGTTTCACCCGAAGTGGATATTCCGCCTCTGTATTTCCGTAAAATGGATCACCATATGTCTCCCACACAGGAATAGTGCCTTGCCAATATTCGTCAGGTTTAGACTTTTCCCAGCCTACTTCCCATCTATTAAACCCGTGACGGACGCGGACATGAGATTCATCTTTATTAATATTGACCCGCAGAACAAGGACCATATCAACCTCTCTCTTGATAGGAGATCGAGTGTTCTCCCATTGATCGGGAATAAAACCATTGACAATTTTATTCAGGCCCCAGAGTTTCTCATTGGTTTTTATGTCGTCATCTGTGACCGGCTCATTTGGATCCATACCGGATTTCTCCCAGTCAAGCGCATGAGCAGTTCCATTGATCACAGTCGACCGCCAGGTGAGCCCGTGACCGAAGGTCGAACGGGCACAATAGATACTTTCGGTTTTAGCAGTTGACACCGTGACGGGCAAGCCCTCAGGTTTGCGGAGCGCCGCTTGAAAATCGCATGGAAGCCAGCCTTTCGCATATAGCACCGTTTCTGGGTCTGGTTTTGTAGGGTCTTCGGGTCTCGGTGGTTTGATAGATTCTGCCATTCTCCCTGGCAGATAAATCACGTACGGGTAGGTTTTTCCTTGTTGCTGAAATGTAAATTGCAGAACATGCGATGCGTTGATCAGCTCCACAGCCACCGTCTCATCGTATACATCTGCCAGTAAGGACATTAGAAAAGGATTTAGGACCTAGCGAGTAAGATATGGATGGTTACCCTTATGACGACTCTCTAACTTCTTGCAAGGGGGATCCTCATCATTAGGTCTGAAATCTTTTGCCTCTCCCATCTTGTGTGCGCTTAATGGCAGTTCCGTCGAAATCTTGTGCCTGGGAGAAATTTCTTGGAGAAATACGTACATTTATTTCACTGCTAGGCTAAAGACCTAATGGTCCATTTATATAACTGCAATGGAGAAAGCGGGAAAGGTGAAAAGCCCTTCACCGTAGTCTACGGCGCCGATGCAACTCCTGGATGCAACTCCCGGTACCAGACCGATGGACTTGTCTAATATCGTTTCCGTCTGAACCCCTTCCAGAAGTCAATGGTGGTAGCAGGCTTCGGAACTTTCCATAATGAATGACGATAACTACCAAGACTGCGACCGTGGTATTGAGTCAGGGTGCTTCCTCGGGCTCCACCAACAGCTGGGACCGGAAATTTATATCCTGAAAAAGCCAACTGTCTAACGCTAGCCAAGTCTACAGCGGGCACATCAAAAGTTTGAATCCAGTGTATTTACCGCTAGCCTTGATCGGGACTCCCTACTATAGTGCCGCAGATTTGAATCTTCACGTACCTCACTAAATTAATTAATATCATGGCGCCTTGCGAAGAATTCTCGCTGTAGACGTGATCATGCATATATGGGCTTTATACTATTAAATACTCTCATTCTAGGATTCATAGAAAACATCCCGATATCCCTCAGGACTATCATGACTACTGGTCGCAAGAATCTATCCGGATTCCTAATCAGGCTAGCGGTAAATACTCTGCATTCAAACTTTTGATGTGCCACTGTAAACCTGATCATTGATCTGCGTAGCATCAATGGTCCAGAGACCGGGGCATGCTTGTGCTACGTTGTTGGAGGGTTACTGCATGAGGTAACAGCCGTTGTCGTGATGTCCATGGCCTCAGAATGTCCGCCAAGTCACCAAGTGTCTGCTGAATACGTATCCACTTAGCAACTTCTTTAAATTCAGATAGTCTAGACAGTGAGATTGGACAGTGTGATACACTCTACTACTCCTTTTCAAAACATCTGAGATCCAGGTCTAGATTTTGAGGCCATCGCGTTAGACATTCAAAGCGTCGAGTTCCATGGTGGCTGGGTGCTGCTCTGGCTGAAAAGTTCGAGGACAATCAATCCTCCGTCATTAGTATAGGCAACACTAGGTTGACCATGCTCGCGATCGGCACCTTGGTTGGACGGTGAACTTCTGAGTCAGACTTGGTCCGCTTCTCTACCATTTGACGCGCATTTCCGGGACATCAAGAGAGTGTAAGAGGGGAACTGAAAGCCAGCAACTTGCTCAAGAAGCTATACAGAGAGGATGGGTTCTAGGGACCGGTTCCTAAAAGTTGTGCCCCACCCTGATGTAGTAATTGCCATTAAATTGGTCATATTGGGACTGCCCTAGTAGATAATACAATTCTTTTGTATATATGTAAAAATGGCTTTATTTTAATTGTGCAGTATTAAGATGTCTTTAGGTTTTCAACGATGGCCAAAATCATTGCTGGGGTGGCTCGCTCAGTGTCCGACTACGTTATGCGAACTGTTGTCTCGCCATGAGCTGGTCGGAAAAGTGATGTAAGGATCTACTTAGCAGGGTAGATAACCTGTTGACTAGGTAAGGATCAGTAATGATTTTGAGAAGGAAAGCAATAGTATATTCAGTTGATCCCCTTAATCCAAGACTAATCCTTATCTTCCTTAAGACAGACAAGGAGAAGGCGCTCCCATATACCTTTATTAATGGTTTAATGGTGCTTTGCCCAGGAAGTGTAGATGTAGGTAGGTAATATTATATATAGATGTAATATAAGGTGATGATATAACCTTCTCTATATCTACTCTGTTATAATTTATATCCCCTTCTACTGTGATTACTGTCCTTAGTTATGTAGTATAGCTTTAATATTTCTGAAATAGGAAATGACTATATATTTAAGAAGGTAATAAATAAAGGGTTTAGACTTATAACTATAATCTAACTATAGTATAAATAGTATATCTTTATTTTAGTGTTCTTTGTTTGTATATTATAAGGTGGTTATTATTAGGGTAATATTATTATAAGTAACTATACAACAGCTTATTAAGGGCTGTGAGATAGCCATGCACAGTATAGCCCTACTAGTAAAGGAGAATCATAATCTATATATAGCTAATAAGAAAGAGAAGCAGAAAATGAGGTAATCTAGATGCTAGATAGCTCCTAATGAAGGACTCTGCGTGCAGGAAGCTAGGGATCTTATCTAGGCAAGAACTGAGCAAGATATTGAGGTTAAAGGGCCATCCACACCTTTACATTTAGAACCCCTAAAAAGCACACCACTAAGGTGTACTAAATACTTCATTGTAGGGTATACTAAAACTAGATGCCCTACACGCCATACTAGCTAGATCAAATAAAAATATATTGTTTTGGTTGATTTGGATGGCTTCAAACATTCAAATGCATCAAAATCGGATGGGGGGTGTCCCGCTCGGGTGTCCCACTCGCCCGGGAAATACGTTATATAAGATTAGTAATCACAATTAAATTTTAATAGCTAACTATAGAAAATATGCCAATAGCTGACTAGAGAGATTTAATAACTTAAAATTATAGTTAAGAAAGCTTAAGAACTGCTAGCTAAGTGATTAACAGGCATCACAGGTGACCCAGACGGTTGAAAGGTAACAGCTGCCATTGTTGAATACTTGTAATAAAAGACATGATATTGGTGATACATGGCCGGCCGTGTTGGGTGTGGCGCATGCTAGGGTGATGGGAACATTACGCCCTGAAGGATTGGAGCACCAGAAGAGTACAGTGTATACTACTCCACTCTTATATGCCAGAATGCTCGTGTTTGTAGGTATAATGTGAGAAAGGATGGCAACAAGCAGGAGGAAAAATGCTATGACAAAAAGCGGTGCCCCTAACCACAATGGGTTCTTTATAAGAGGCTTAACCCTACACGAAGTGGAACGATCAACTTGTCAGAAAGCTATAGTCCCAAAACGCGCCCATCATCGCCGCAATCATCAAGCAAGGCCCACTACACTCACACGGATCCCTACGAAAATAGCAATGACTGGATCCCGACTGCTAGCCTATCAACCCGCCCCCGCACGAACATTGCGTCACTACACCTAGCAAGACAGCCTTATACGGACAATAACGTAACGAGTTGACTCCTATTATGAATATTCAACAAACTAAAATAACCTTTATCCACTTGCAGCCTTCCAGATGAAGTGACAGAACTTTTGCAATGTCGTACATACCTTCGCGGGATTCGAAAAGGAAAAGCAGAATATAGGGGAAGAAAGGGGATAAGAGAGAAGAATGACAGGAGAATATTCTAAGCGCTTCACCAGATAGCATATCCAGAGTCATGCTGTCTTGGTTCTCCACCGGCATCAAATTTTCCATTATGCCATCGAAGCGCCTGTGCAGTGCTTTGGCCGGGGGTAACCCAAGTCACATTATGTCCCAACGACGCCATGAACCCGACTATAGAACCGTTATATGGCCTAACAATATATTTATCATCTTCATCCTTAGCCCCCGCTTCGAAGTAGCTGCTGCATGGAAAAAGCTGGTTGTGTAGACGTGGCTGTGCCAACGCTTCTTGTGCTGTCAATTTCTCATCAATCGCATGTATGGTGTTTTGAACAGTCGCCGTAGTAATGCGACTGCCCCCGGCAGAGCCGGTCAGAAACGTAAAGTTATCTGGACCGGTCACAATCAGTGGAGACATGGACGACTGCGGGCGTTTGTGTGCGAGGATGTAGTTCTGCGGTGACGGGGGAATCCCAAACTCGTTATCAAACCCGGAAATGGAGAAATCTAACCGTAGTCAATTATAAGATGACCCATAGAATTGTATTTGTATTCTATACCATTCATTCCATTGTTCATGATAATCCCCGTCTCAGGGACCATCACTCGGCTTCCAAAGTAGAGGTTGACTGAGGTAATCAGAGAGATTGCTAGTCCCGAATCATCTGCTGCAACTAGGTGCGAGGTTCCACCGCTACGCCCTATTAGCACGCCTTCATTGAAAGGGACGGAATCAGAGTGATAAATACCCCGTCGGAATTGAACTAGCAAAGGAAGTGTACCAGGACGCATCATGAGTTGTGTCGTCCGAAATTTTACCGCGTATCGTGTCCACTGTCGACTGTTCTAACATCTTCTGCTGATATTCTTTAATATGGGCATCAAAATCTGGATCTCCCAGATATTGTCTCTAGTTCGAGTCAGCTTCTGTCCAAGGAGTTTACCGAATTGAAACGCAGACCATGCCATATCCAAATTTCATCGCCTCCACCATTAGGTGTGTGTTGAGATACTGATCTGCGGAATCCGCAAAGTTGTACTTCTCTAGAACCTTTAAGATATTAAGCGCAACTGCACCACTAGCGGGGGCGCCTGTGCTGACAAGGGTGTGGTTCCTGTAGGTGGTTTTCAGCGGCTCACGATGCTCAATATGATAGTTCTTCAGATCGTCCACAGTCATGATACCCCCTGCAGCCTGGACGGCTCGGACGGTGTCATTAGCAATGACACCACTGTAAAAGGGCTCTACACTGTTGGCGTGAGCAATCTCTCTCAATGTTTTAGCATACTTTCCCCTTTTAATCTTGCCTCCTTGATCGACTCGTTTACCATCCGGTGCAAAAACCTCCTTCCAGGGCCCCTTCGTTAAGAATTCCCCATCAGCTTCCGCAAGATCCATGTAATGCAACAGGTCCTTGGTAACCGGGACTCCCTTTTCAGCTGCCTCAATTGCCGGTGATGCAACAGTATGCCAGTCAAGGCGCCCATGGGTGCGCAGGAGGTATTCCAACCCTCGAAGCTCCCCGGGCACGCCACTGAGAGGTTAGCATTCAAGATTATTACGTTTCGCCCACGTGTCTGCATATATTTACCTGGCTAAGCCACCAAATATGGATGCTTTTCTGTCATGGCTGAACATATTGTTGTAGGCCGCGGCAGGGGCTGTTTCTCGAAAATCGATGGATTCGTATTCGCCATTTGTGTTGCGAATCACCATGAACCCTCCCCCACCAATCCCGCTGTGATACATGCCTACACTATGTATCAGATGGATATTGCCCTGTCAATTCAGGTTACTTACTGACGACTCCGACGCAGAGGACCGTGGCAACCATCTGTGGGAAAAGAACATCAGGACTCAAATAAAATACCTCGAAAAAGATGTCATACGTACAACATCAGCAGCCGTGCCTTTATCTCCATTTTTATTAGTCTTCGTCAACATTTCGATCCCTCTCTCGCTACAATACTTGCTTTCGCTGGCCACGGCGCCGTGGGGTTCCTTATCGAGATCATTCTTCAGAAGTATTTGTGGATCAAGTGGAATATCAAATGAAGGTGGGTATGCTCCAGTGACTCGGAAGCATACCAGAACCAGTACCAGCAGCTTGACGATGGATGCTTTGGCGTACATTTGGGAGCAATTCTTTTCCAAAGGATGTCTTTCTCTTACTTGTAAAAGAGTATTAGCCGATGTTGGCCGAGGTCAACGACCTGGAGGGCCTCTTAAGTATTTCTGAGAGTTGCACCTGGTTCAATGATGAATTAGCTGGATGCAGTAGGCAATAGCTCCATGAGATGACGTGAGTCCGGATACCTCCGGTCAACCTAGACAGAGTCGCAAGCGTCATACTTGCTTCAAAGACATCATGAGTTACCTAGGAGGAGGTGCTATCCTAGCGAGACCGTCACGGCCGTAGTCAACGTCGGTGACGAAAGTACCAAACGTAGCAGTAGACTGTGAAGGGACGAAGTGGAGTAAGGTGGTATCTAGACCCCTTTGGCATCAGCCTGGATTTCCGCATGTGTAGGGTTCTGTCAGATGCATTTGGCAGTTGGACGTGAACTCCTTTTTCAATGGTGGCCTGCGTTTACTAGTATAGTCTCCATGAGTGCGACAATGGCCGGACAAGCCTAACTCAAGCCCAAATAGTTACGACACGGGAGAAAAACGCCAAACCATACATGAACACAGGCCAAATGAAGAAGAAAGGGGCCTATTATTCTAACGGAGTAAGGACGCCCAATAGTGGAAGGCGTACGCAAGCGGCTCTGGCCTTCTATCTTCGACCATTGAATACATAACAGCGGGTATCATCACCGCGAGGGATGAGCATACATCATATCGTTGATTTCCCCATGAGCATGCGCTATTTCTTTGAGCGAACTTGTCCAGTTCGAGAATTAGTGGGGTGTAGAGGTGAGGGACTGCTGAGGAGGATATGTGATGGGCAACCTCCAAGGTGTCGTCAGACGTTCAGAGTTCATTGGCCACATTGGATTTTCTCAGCATTAGATTTCCCAAGCAATGTACTGTAACAATCCTGGACTATTCCAAGTCCACAGCAGTATTCTCCACAGGCAGGGCTCCTTCGTCCCTCATTTCGAGCGCAACTCGACCAACTTCACTCCACAGTCGGAGTAGATTACCCCCAATAACTTTACTGACATCCTCGTCGCTGATGCCCCTTTTCAGTAGCTCCCTAATCAAGTTTAGGAACTTGGACACATCCTTCCAGCCCACAGCATAGAACGTCGACCCCGTCAAAATCACTCCCTAATCCGACATGGCCGTATTCAACCAGATTGCCAATATACTCGATGTGGTCTGCAACGCGCGGGTAGCATGTTCATCATCGCGATCGGGCATACCGTCGGGCCTATTAGAATTCGTACAGGAGACAAAACATGAGTAGAAGTTGACCATCACCAAGGAGTTTCTTTTCCCGACCAGCTGCAGCACGTCATCTGGCACATTACGTGGGTGGTGACAGAGTGCGTATGCGGAACTGTGGCTGGAAATAACCGGTGCTCGACTGCCACTCCAGTCGTCCTTGCCACCGCCCAGTACGTCTCTCATCGTATCTGCACTGACATGTGCAAGATCGACAATCATCCCGAGTCGGTTCATCTCCCAAACAAGGCTCTTGTGCTTCACTAACTCCATGCCAGAAAGGACGAGATTTAATCAGGCTACCGTCTGGGAGCTCAGCTTGTGCTGCATCTACATAGAGATTATGGCAATCATGGGTGAGGATGGCGTAGGACACACCAAGCTGGTAGAACTCACGCAGTTGGACAAATGAGTTCCCGATTGAGTGGAGGCCCTCAATCCCCAGTGGAGAGATAATCCTTCCGTCTTTGCAGGCTTCGAGAGCGGTGCTACTATTTGGTGGCGTTGAGAAAACATGGGGATATGCTTGCTGAAGACGTTTCATGACGTCTACCTGCTCCTTTGTTTGACGCACCCCTCACGCGTAATGTTAGTTGCGATCTGTTAAACTTCCCAGGGTATTTCCGTACGTAATGCATAATTGGCGTTGGAGAAATCCATCCAGTCTGCGGGACACTTGACGTGCACGCTCCAGAATGTGCCACCAACACGGCCCTTAGCAAGTCGTGGTAGGTCGACATGACCGGGGAAGCCACCATGGATGAAGGGCTTAGTGAAGGCCTCTTGATAAATCTGGTTATGGTAACTCACGAATCAGCCCAGCAAGGTCATCATAGCCATCTGTTCGGATTTAGTACCACAAAAAGTAGCTGATGTACCTCTGTCGAGCTTACCGAACAATGGACTTTCCGACAGGATCCTGTCTACTCTCTCTTCCATAGTTAAGACTGCGGCAGGTCCCGGTATGCCTGAGCACAGAGTGCCTGACCATAGGCTTTTGGATACCGTAATGAGAACGCTTCCCATGATAATAAACACCAGAAATGCTTTTATTTTCTGGCGAATGGAGAATGCACTTGAGTTGGCCGTCGTACCATGGCACGATCCTCGGTTCGGGGATGACGATCGAACAGTACCATCTTTACACACATATAACCTTGTTTAATGCAGATAAATGTTGGGGTCAGAACGAATGAGCGTTCCTAAGACCACATACCATGGAAGTAGAATATGGTACTACGCACAACGCGATCGGAAACTTATAGTTATTTTGTTATTTGGAATGATCCAGCTAGGTAGATGGCTTCTATGGCACCTTAGAAATGCAGGCAAATTGACGTTATAGATGTACTGGCCTAGGATATTCCTGACAACATCCCTCCTTGAATGACTTACTCCCTTGCTTGCCTCCAAAATTCCTCTATGTTTCTTAGCTGCAGAGCGCTCAAAAGGGACCTATGTCTACAGAGCCACAATTTGTGGCAGCCGCGATCCGGAAAGAGCCTACCAATGGGCAACGCGTCGCGGTTACACTGGCATACTTACGCGGCGCAGTTGTTTGCAAGGATTTATTGTGCTGTCAGTGAAGTCGAATTCCCGATTCCACTGAGTTTAAAACTAATCTAGACTTGGCTTGGTCACTGTATGCCACGCCACATCGTTTGAACTTAACAGAGGTTATGCAACGGTAATGTGTGTCAGTGGGAGTTATGCCACCATTACCACTTTCAGTATGAAGGACGCATCCCCTCTAGACTCCGAGAGCCGAACCAGGGAAACGGAGAATACGTATTGATTAGACAATAGAACTGGGCCTATAATTCGGTATGCAGCTTTGTAGCACATGCCAAATTCTCTCAGCTACAGTTAACTAGCTCATCCTAGCTTAGCTCATTAAGATGTAAATGTAAAGTTAAACACCGCAACGGACGCTGGAGCCTGAGACATAGGTTCTCTTTTTCCAGTAATAGTAACATAATTGTTTAGTCTATATCCAGCATACTGTTTCTCGAACGAACGTTGAGCGCGTCGGCAAATGAAAAGTTGGTCGATATTTCCTTCTCGTAACGCCCCCCTAACGCCAAGCTATCATCTTCTAACCCTAACACAGTTTGAATTAAGATATCTAAATAGTCTGATACCCAGCCATTCGTTGGAGCAACTTCCTGTTTATTTCAACAGTCCACGACTCACTGCAGCGGAGTAGAGCCTACTGACATGGCCTTGGCATTTAGTTCTAACTTATGCATGCACATCTGTTTCAAGGTGCTGATTGCATCGGTCATTCTTGTACCGGGAATGGCCATATTAGTACTTCCGAAAACAACATGCCCACCTGCACCCTTGTTCTTTCTTTCCTCATTTTGGGCCTACCGAACCTTAATTGAAGAAAGTTCATGTGCATTGCCGCTCTGGGCATCCCTTGTAAGATCCGGAGTATGAGAAACCGTGCTGCCGGAAAGCTTCTATTCCGCAGACTTTTCTCTGAGTCTCGAAGCGTACGGTCAAGCCGCTGAGGATTCTGAGATGCCTGAAAGGCAGACGAACGATTTATGTACACTAGTGATGTGGGAATAGCCTCCCGAAAGCCAATGCAGATAACCTTTCGAGACTTTTTACAGCCGCTGGAGTATAGGATATCCTCTATATCAATTGCGGTCGTCCCAAACTGCGAACATTGCCCGAGTTTACTTTACTCTCACTTGAGTGGCTCCAATATACCAGCATCCCGTGGTTGCATGTTTATGGGCCGCTCGGCTTTACGATGAATGAGGTTACTTCGTATCTTCTATTATGCCTTCAATCATTGTGACTACACTTTCGTGACGTCAGTTAGCTGGAGGTCTTGGCTTTGTACTGGAGATCGGATGCCAGGAATGTATATCATGCATGTATTTTAGGATAATGAACTTGAAGCACCAAAATTTAAGGTTATACTAGAAAATGTTACTTTCATCCGGCCGGATTCAGGTCCGGAAATAATAAGCATGAGTACGCAGTTTTACAAGCGTGCACTGTGAGCTCATAAGCTCACTACCGTTCTCTGGATGGTTGTCCCATCATCCAGTCGCTCGCTGAAAACAGCCCCTTGCCACCACATTAGCAAATGATGATGAAATCATCTCTACTGGCATATTTCGTGTACTCGAACGTAGACCACATAAAGGTCAAAGACAGCAAGTTGGCCAGGACGTTTATACTCAGACTCTAAGCTTAACGTAGATCCTGCCATCCTGCCATCCTGCCATCCTGCCATCCTGCCTGTGACGGAATCTCCCTCTATTCATGGCCTCCACCGCAGTGCAGCTGCCCCTCCGTGACCCATGGTCCTCCAAGGACTTCGGAGCCATTTATCAATGGCGTGCCAACGCCATCAAAGAGGCCGCCGTCCGTCCCGTATCCTCTCTGGACCCAACTGTGGAAAGATTCCTCAATTTGCTGGACAACAAAAGCTTAGGCCTGGGGGACCTGGCCAATAAAATGCTCAGCGAAATTCCCCCAACCCCAACATACGATTATGATCCGAGCGGGAAATTTGGCCGCATGACCGATTATAAACATATGGTGCAATGCATCAATCGGATTTTGTACACAGCGCCGCGCTGGGACCACGACGAGTACAAAGTTGGCCTGATTGGGGTCCCATTCAATGCACTCTTCAACTGGCCAATGGCAACTGAAAGCGGATTTCAGTTCTTCAAAGACAGCAAGGTCAATGGCTGTCTCAGAAACATTCTCACGGCCCATGGTGACTATCTTAAAAGCCCAAAGTCACAGTCAGCTCTTCTGTCCTGGTTTGAGGAGGAGCCTCTCAAGCTCATGACAGAAAAAGCCTCTCCATATTGGCCCGACGGCAGAAATAAAAAGTTCGAGGAGATTTATGTTTGTAATCCTGCTGATAAAACAGGCTGCTGGGGCTTTAACTCTTGGGATGACTTCTTTATACGGGAATTTTGTAAAGGCGTTAGGCCAGTCGCCCGCCCAGACTCAAACCATGATCCGGATGAGTCCAGCAAGGCTGTCATCACGAATGCCTGCGAATCGGTCGTCTACCGGTGCCAAAAGGACGTGCAGAAAAGAGATAAGTTCTGGCTCAAAGGACAGCCATACTCGCTAGTCGATATGTTGAACTTTGATGAGAACGTTGACGCGTTTGTCGGTGGAACAGTCTACCAAGCATGGCTTGCGGCTGAATGTTACCACCGTTGGCACTCACCGGTCACTGGTACCGTGAAGAAAATCGTCCCTGTGCCGGGAACCTACTTTTCGGGGTTACGAGAGTACGGTTTCCCTGAGGTATCTGGCAACCGAAATATTCCCGATCCATCAGGCCCAAACCTCTCCCAGAGGTACATCACCGCCGTCGCTACCCGGACAATCATTTTTATTGAGGCTGATAACCCGACCATCGGACTCATGTGCTTCATTGCGGTAGGGATGGATGAGATCTCGAGTTGCGAGGTCACAGTAAATGAGGGCGACCAAGTCATGAAGGGAGATCAACTGGGTACGTTCCATCTGGGAGGATCAACCCATTGCTTGATTTTTCGGCCAGGGGTGCATCTGGACTGGGCGAGGGACGCGCAGCCCCCATACAGCGACACCGAATTCGATAAGCATACCATCATTCCAGTGAATTCGTGGCTAGCGTACGCGCATAGAACTCGATAAGTTCCAAGCGACCTGAACCCCACATTGCAGGTCAAAAGCGCCAGGTAGAATTACACTTATTGAAAGAAGCATCCGGTAAGTAGTAGGAATTCGTCTCATTATTATTGTGCATCATTCATTCATTTGCCTCGAAGTTCTTTTTTATGTATACAATGAAGGAGTATAATAGCACCAAACATTAGGAATGCGTTGAGACAAGATCTGGCGCACTTTCCCCAAGTGGCAGAAAGTATGTCGGTCACGCATGCTCCACGTACTTATGCATGTAGAAGGTATGCGGGAGGGGAAGGTCGTCCCAAATGGTCAAGCGGGCTATCGAAACCTATTGCCCTGCCTAGGATATAAGAAGCTTGTAGAGTTCCGCAGTACACAAGAGTGCACAAGAATGACCTGTAGGATACAGACTACATTTGCCTACTACAGCTCACAATATTCGAAATATGAAAAACTCCGGACCGATCTTCGGGGTGACTGACTCCCCTTGCGCTCACAGAGGAGTCAAAGTACCCTCCTTGATTCGCTGCTGCTTAATTATCATATGTCTGCTGCTCGTTGGCGTCAGTTTGTTCTCTCTCCCCATTCCCCTAAGCTTTGTTGCTGCGAGGCAGACCGGGCTCCAGAATGATGGCCAGGATTATGCTCCCCTTCAGATTGAAAAGCGAAAGGTGCCACTGGAAGTACACATCGAAAGCCGTTGCCCTGACGCCAGAGATTGTTTACAAAAGTTGGTTGTGCCTGCATACTGGCAGGTGAAAGACGAAGCGTTCTTGAAGATAAGTTACGTGGGCGAGTACGTCGAACACTATATTCTCGATAAATGTTAGCTCTAATGCCCTTTGTGTATCCAGGATATGGGAACAACCAAAAAAGGACGTGACCTGTCAACATGGGTGGAACGAGTGTGATGGCAATAGGATGCTTGTGTGTGCAGGAAGATATGCAAAGTCCCCTTCGCACACTCTGGGCTTCACCAACTGCGTCTTATCCGATTATGAACGTGTTCCCCAACCAGATCTCATTGAAGAATGCGCATTAGAGCATGATATCAACTATAGCGAGATTGAGAATTGTGCAAGCGCACAGGAAGGTCGGGATCTGCTGATTGAGAGTGTCCAGCGTAGTGTTGATGCGAAGTCCAATTTCAGCTGCACCGTCCGTGTGGATAATAAGGAATGGTGTGTTCGAGATGACTATATGTGGAAATGTGATAGACACCATTATACGGTCCAAGGGTTGGTCGATGAAATCAGGAAACTATCAGGGAGACAGCAGAAGCCATGACCTTCCTTAGTCGCATCCTGGGAGCTGGACACTGCTAGCCTACAATCTATCAGTTCTCATCAGAGGTTCCTAGGAACCTCCGCGATTTGTCTTCCAGTTCTCAAAGTAAATCCTACCTGTTATCAAGATTTTTCACCGTGTGATGTGGTTTGATGTGGTCCATTTCGCTTCAGATCGCCGCGACCTCCGTATTGGGTTTGCGGCTTGTTCAATCAGCGCAGATGCACTAAGGTTGAACACACTTTGGAAGCACTCCAACCTAGCTGGTTGTGGATTGGGTTTGGACGGATCCGCAAGGGGTTCAATCCAACCCATGCGGATTATGGGTTGATACATGACCTATCTAACCCACCTTATATCCATAGGGATTGGATTATGATAGTATCTAGTCAGGTGACCTCTAGTATTCAGATTACTACCTATTTTCTAGTATTCTAGCCACACCCCTATGATATCTATAAATTTTATTTAATACTATAATAATCTACTATATAAGTATTATATATTACCAATTATGTAAGGTAAAACAGCCTTATATAGGGGAGTAGTGGTACTCCATATGGCTAAGATGAAAGTGGTGCGGAGATATATATCTTGCCACCACTATACTAATCACCACCATCTAAAATATAAAATCAACCATAGCTCTAGTTTTTCTTAGTAAACCTGATATTCTATTGTTAAATTGATAGATATAATCATTCCCTATCTATATATATAAAAATATATCCGTATATAGGCTAAATTAGGTTAGATAAGCTTATCGGTTCTATAAGCTTTTAGGTCGAGTGGACCTAATGGGTTATCCATATCCATGCGGGTTGGATCAGGGTCACGCCCCCATCCAACCTAAAGTGCGGATTGGGCGGGTTGGATGTGGATTGCGGATTGGGTCAGCTAGTCTACTCCACCTGGTATAGCCTTTCGGTTCAACCCTCAGGATATCCCGAGCGCGGTTCCGATACTTGGCCATGTCTAAAATAGATGTCATGGGAACGTAATGAATGATACATTCCACTTTTCATAATTGGGCTCATCGAGCGTTCTCACATTTCCAGTGGTGCAGCTAGTCCCCTCCCCGTTGGCCATGTAACATAAGCTTTCCAAGAACCACATTCTCTGGGTGCTACTAGACGGAGTAAACATCGGTCGGGTCCACACCGGTTAGGATCGACCCGGCGGCCCAAGGAATCATCGCGACCCAGGCTGGTTGAGTCGATGCATCCGGAGAGATATCGAAACAATTTACGAGTGGTGATGTTCTCATCGGCAGTCAGAAAGTGGATGACATCTGATACATTTGCTTAGCTGTCTACGTGGTTTACAGAGTATACGCCGCCAGTACTCTGGTCTAGTTGCTAAACCTTGTTTCCGTTGTTAAGGGCAGCGCGGGCATTCCAGCAGGACAAATCGTCTCTAGAATGGACTGTATACTAATACGCTCCCAGCGAAGACGGAATAGTCTACACGACCGGTCTGGCTACACCTTAAACATCACCTGATTAATTATCGTCACTTTTCCACGACGACTAACAGAAGCGTCATGCCCCTTTACTGACAATCATTTTCCAGTTCCTTGCTCCAATGGATAGTGGCTGACTCACAAGTTTGTTGCCCTCGCGTTCCGGGTTCAGTTTTTGGGACCACCAGCATTGGTGGCGAGCTGAGACCCTTTGAGCGGCGCAGGATGCCGTAGTGTAACCTCTAACATGTAAGATGGTATAGGCATTTTGAGTCATGGATGTGGCCCCTGCGACCAAGAGTTTGAACATTGAGTCTTACATTACTCTGGTTCCCTTCTGGTTCCCTACTTTTCGCATCCATGCATAACTGGCAGCAGCTTGAGCCGGAGATACCAGATAGATCGAGCCTGGAAGTCCTAACCTGATTTAAGGTCTGTATCTAATTCATTTCATACTGCACGAAAATGGACTAACTTTATTATTGGATACTCTATTCCATTGAAAACCTAGTCCTATTTATGTGTTAGCTTGAGTGGTGAAAGTGAATAATCATCTCATCGGAGCATTATAGATAATCAAGACCAGATTCTGGACCTCGAGATTTGTCTTTGAGCATTCCAGCGATACATTAGCCTTGTGGATACTCCCCTATGTGATGGCGACCGACCCTATCAAACTGTAACTCTTAGTCAAAACAGCTATATAGAATACCAATTGCTGTGCGCCCATATTACGAAGCTCTAATGTCTACTTATCCGACTCTTGAATCACAACACCGAATCCTAAGTACCCGCAAATGGCTGTTACGCAAATAATAGTTTGTCGAGATAGGTGGCCAAATGATAACGCAGTCATATTGGCACTGACGTGGAGGAAAACCCTCCACCACCATGATTGAGAGGTTGGAGCTGAACCTACCGGTTGACATTAATAACTATCCAGGTTTCGGAACAGCCGAGTGCTGATGGCCTGTGTCAACAATGCTGAGCAGTATGCTCTGCTTGTTTGGCGCACTGACGAGTCTACGGTCAAGTGCGCAGCGGAATCCTTATAGAAAAGTAAGAAAAGGAAAGCCAAACAATATTGAAAGAGACAACGTTCGAACTAACTGTTTGATGCTACTAAAGATCCGCGCGTTTACCTCGACAGAAAAAGGACTATGATGCTGATAGCTATTTCAAACTGCGATGGCCGTAGCCGATAAGCCACAATACTGAGGACGGAATGTTAACACAACGAAATCTGCATGCAGCATTCGCCCAGACCTTTTACATGCGTCAGGTGTATTGATTTGATAACATTGAACAAACCCAACCTAATCAATGACACTTATCTTTTATTTAGACCGGTGCAGTTTGATGACAGCAATGCCCAAAAATGTCAATCTGTCATAGGCTCGTATAAAGGGCTGCAAACGGACATCTACATAGTTATTGTACGTCGTGGATAACGTCATGGCGAGGCCTTTCAAAACTACAGGAAAGGCTTCCCTTCATGATGCCAGATGAAGAAGGGTACTTGGTGCCGATCCTCAGTCAGGTCCAGTGTAATCGTACCAGTTCTGATGAAAGCGTCCACTGTATGGATGAGATTAAGTCACTTCGCAAGGTGACCCCGTTTTGCTTTGGCGCGCCGCGCTATTACCTTTGTTCCTCACCAAACTCTTATCCAGACTTTCTCTCAACCTTCTCCACCATCTCCCCAATCGGTGCTCGAAGCCACTTCAAGTTTTTGGTGGTATTTCGTCCTTTCGATAGTACTATCCCGCTCCTTTCTCAATCCTTTCTCCCGTTAGGTTTCGTCCATCTGCATCGTTCGAGCAAGGAAAAAGGACCTTTAATGAAGCAAACATGTGTACCAATGCACCTCAATAGGAGCTGTGAATATGAAAACGCCCAGACAAGCGATAATAAGCACGACCCATTCAGTCCTCCTGAACAGAGTCCCCTGGACATGGGTAATCTCCATGCTGTTCTGCCAACATTCAAGCCTGCGACATGATCATGCGCTATTACCTAAGAGACATATTATTTTCTGGTTGTAAGACGGAGTACTCCGGAGAAAGAAGTTTTTCATTCCAAGGGGTCTCGAGCCATACTATGATTCTAGATTGGTCGATTCGCGATGATTCTGATGCCACATATTCAACCATGACCTCAATCTACGTAACAAGGTTGCGGCACATACAAACCGATCCTTCCCCGGCTGAATCGCATGCGGTGGTTTGGTGCAGACGACAGAGATGCAACTCAGACAAGAAACACATCAGCATATTTATTCCTCCATGAATCGCCTTGTGTATCTCCTCGTAGAAAATACCATTACTCATTTTTGCTGACTTTGACCTACACGGAAACTATTCTCTACAAGCGAGGGCCATTTTCATTTCCGTTTTGCACCCAGCCATGCCGTCCGATATGTTGGATCAGGTCTTTACAAAGTATGTAAAGACAAGCTCAAAGATTGCCGTCTATAGAGGTTGTCGGGAGCTGACTATCTTGTGCTGTTTATAGGATCGACCAGCTATCCCAACACTTCATCACTGACAGTAGGTTCTTCTGCGCATGCAAAAAGCTATAAGGCAATCCTAACAATCGTGGATTAGGGCTCGCAAAGGCGGTGGAAATTCAATCAGTGTCTTCTGATCTGACTATTGAAGGACGACAAAAGGTGGATCAGGTACGAATGTTTCGCCCTCTGAGAACCGTTGTTCGTGTTGTTGCAGTTCACTAACTCCCGTCCGTTACCACCCCTAGATGACAGCTTTTCTGGAAACACAACTCAAAGGTTTAGGAGCGACTGTTAAAAGGTATCCACTTGGGAACCAACAGGATACACATCCGGTTCTCAAACTACCCGATGTCATTATCGCCAAGTACCCGGCGACGCCTGACCCCAACAAGAGAACCATTCTTATCTATGGCCATTATGATGTTCAACCCGAGGGTAAGGGGTGGACGCATCCCGCCTGGAGACTCACAGAGGTGAATGGGAAGCTGTATGGGCGTGGTTCAACTGATGACAAAGGACCCATGCTCGCCTGGCTAAATGCTCTTGAGGCCTATCAGGAAGCAGAAGTAGATGTTCCAGTCAATCTCCTGTTCTGCTTTGAGGGAATGGAAGAGACTGGCTCAGTTGGATTCTCGAAATTTGCGCAGAAAAACAAGGAGTTGTTCAGCAAGGTCGAGGCAGCTTGCATCTCCGACAACTACTGGCTTACTAGCAGAAAGCCATGTCTGACTTATGGCCTTCGAGGTATCAACTATTTCACCATCACTATTGCCCAGAAGCCCCTGCCGGGGCGTACGCCTGTACCTCTCCATAGTGGTATATACGGAGGGACCGTCCACGAGCCCATGACCGAACTCGTGATCATGCTGTCCAAATTAGCCGACTCGAAGGGCAACATCCTGGTCTCTGGAATAAACGGCCTCGTCGATAATGTTACATCAGAGGAGATCGCCCAATACCAGAAAATTGATTTCAGTATGGAAGAATTTAATAAAACCATAGGCAGCGATGCAGCAATCTACACCACCGCCCAGGATACTCTCACGCACCGGTGGAGATACCCCTCCATTACGATCCACGGCATCAATGGCGCGGATCCCAGCGAAAAGCAGACGACAGCCATCTACCCCACGGTGACTGGGAAGTTCTCCGTCCGAACGGTGCCGACCATGGAAGACAAAGCGGTCAAAGCCTTGGTGGAGCACTACCTGGACCAGGAGTTTAAGAAGCTAGGTAGTAAGAATACGTGTAAAGTGGAACAGCTCGGTGATCCAGCACCATACTGGGTTGGAAATACCAAGGACTCCAATTTCGCGGCGGGAAGCGCGGCGACAAAAAGAGTATATAACACTGAGCCAGATCTAACTCGCGAAGGTGGAAGGTTGGTTCTTGTTTCCCTTCTTTTTCTGCTTTCCCTCTCTGTTTACATCCAATTCGATAGCACTAATGGCTACTGTATAATAGTATCGGTGTGACACTGGATATACAGAATGCCTTGGGGCCGGAAAAAAGTATCATGTTGCTTCCGGTGGGCAGGTCCGACGACGGTGCTCATGGTCCAGATGAGAAACTAGACAGGGAGAATTATATCAAGGGAAGCAAATTGCTAGGTGCTTACTGGTGGTATTTCGCCAATCACTAAGTTCATGGTTCCCGTTGAGCGGGGTTTTCTTTCCTGACGGGCTATCTTTTTCGGTATCATTGTCTTATATCTTTTTTTATTGTGCTTTGCCCTCTTTACTTGAGTTAGCTCACCCAGGTACCCCTACCTTGAATGGTGAAATATCCCATTGAGGATGGTTGATTCAGGTCATATCTGATGTTGAGTTACCACGAACTTAAAAGTGATTTGTTGAAAGAACTGGGATTCAATTGCAGCACTCTCCGATCTTTTAGAAGGTCATTAACAATATGGCGATATTTGCTACATGAACCAGTCGGTCATTACAACTTTTAGATATATGTTGTCGGGGAAAAGGCTTAGAATATCAGGCTACTCCAGAGTAGCGATCCTTGGCAACCGATCCGATAGTAAAGCATACCTTCCCCTGATACCTAACACTCTTATTCGGCGAATTTCTTCTGAAAATCTCCTGAGGGGCAGTATGCAATGTAATGTAATAATTAGACTACTCTCAAGACCTGATGTATGCTGCAACATCACGAGTTATAAGGACTAGTTTTAGGATAGAAAGTAACGCCATCACAAGCATGGGTCAAAAGAATTAAAAGATTACCTCTTTTAGCTATCTGCAGTAAGCTCTTGGCTCCTCCTGTTCTGCTCTCAAACAGACTTAGCGAAGAACTCCGGACCGCCTCTGACTCTGTTCTGCTCGCTGAGATGGAAACATGGAATGCCTGCCCAGGCAGGATCCGCCTCATCCAAATACGTATTGTAGACCCTCTCTGTAACTTCCCTCGGGATTGACTTTAACGACGGGGGTATAAGTCACATTGACTAGTAGATCGCGACGTTGTTTACGGATCGGCCGGGGACAAGGGCGGCGTCAGAATATTGCTTTCATTTCGTCCCGGTATTTAACGGCCACGGTTGTCAGATGGGCGGCCTGCATTAAGAAGAGGGTTCGCAAGTTATACGCGGAGCGAAATAAAGAGGCCAAGGACATGACTAGCGATCTTGCTAGCGGCAATGGTGAAAGGTAGCCCGCGGTCAACCTTCTGCTAGCCCGGTGTTTGGATGATATTCGATCGGCCCTTGAATTCCCTGAGCATGTCTAACGCAGCTGTAAGCAGCGTTGTGCCAACAGACCGCTTGCACATGGCTATAGTAATGACAGAAAATCTATTGCTGGTTAGTCTGATATAAGATGGCGTCGGAACCTCCCGTGCATTGTTCTTGTTTCTCTAATTGTTCATCTGTACTGTTGCACTCTGGACTGTACCGTGGTCCCGTAAAGTTTCAATTAACAGTCGGGCCTTTCATCTGGCAGGCAAGACCGACGATATGTGACAGAAACTAGCGGGTAACATTAGATGATGAAGTGGGAAATTATAGTAGGCTGAGTAAGTTCTTCTGCTTCCAGTTGCTTGTGGATGTGACACATCACACCCTAAGGGGTGCCTACAAATAAGTCCAAGCCAGTAAACGTAGCCATATACAACTAGTTATGGAGAGGTTGCTGCACTCAGCGCGAACACATGTGGCTCATTGCTTTCCATGGGCCCACGCCCGTAGATGCCGCGTCAATAGGAGTGGGCATTTGAGAAATCCACTGCGTCGCAGTATGATGCAATTGCCGTAAGGCTCATCCTAGTTCAATAGCCGTATTTGAGTAGGTTATATTTGGAGTGAGTTTAGAGCGAGCGTAAGCTTTGTAAAAGGCTTGCTTGGGATTGGTATCTTCCGCATTGGTAATCTATCATTCTAAACTATACCGCCACAAGACATAGTGTAAAGTAGTATGTAGGACGGAAGACCAGGGTATTATTTGCATCTTGAAGATAGATTGCCACAGTGCCCTTGGTCCTCGCCAAGGGGCGAGAAAAGCAACCGCATTGTCAAAGTTGCAAGCGAAAACCGCAAGGGGAATATGCATGCCGGAAAAGAGTTTTTGATTACAGCTACGTAATAGGACTATAGATTATAGCATAGATAATGAATACCATATTTCAGACATTGCCACAGATGCCCTCCTCCCTGACCGTTCCTACCGATTGTCCTTAAAAAGGTTTATCTGGAAGCTAAACCAAACCGGGACCCGAAGCTCTTTGGTTCGTCTTGTTTCCGTTCGTAATAAGCCCTGCACAACTTTTCACCGTAAAAGAAATGCTCGCGAGAAGCTGGGTCAGAATCTGGGAAGCCCGAGACCCTTGCCTTCTGCTCGAACATGATGATGCAGTCCGAGCCGCCGAATGCGAAGTGCGAGATTTCATCGCCTTTCTTAATCTTTTTGCCCTTCAAGTCACATCTCACATTCACGGAAGAAACCATGGCCATACCAATGGGTAAGACAGCAACTCTGCCCAAGTTTTCATTGTTGATAATCACCACTCCCCGCGTCTGAAGGAACTGATAGCCGGGAGTGTCTGGGGCGTCAAGGGTCTGGACGCCAGAGGGATTCTGTGACTTATCTCCAATCTGGCGGGAGAGCTCCAGATAGTTGTGGCCAACCTGCTCGTCCGACTTTACCAGGACCTCAAGATAGGCGGCGCCTTTAATAACGCCAATTTCTTCCACAGTCCCTGAGACTGGTGCATGCTGGCGATGGTAGTCAAACGAATTCAAGAAGACGTGAGTCCAGAGTCCGTCTTTAAAAAGGCTTCCATAGGTTTGGGATTCATCTCCAGGCACTTTCTTGTCACCATATTCACCAAGAAGATCTTTTACTCTCCAAGGAACATTCTTCAGAATCACCTCGTCTTTCACCATCCTGTACTCTTCCTTTTTCAGGACCACCTCAGACTCGTCGCTTATGGCATATGCTCCGGCGAACGTGGAGTCTGCAGGGAAGACCACGATACGATCATCGTCTTGGCCGTCGATTTCACGTGGCTTGTCAAGCTTGCGATAAAAGAACTTATTGAACGATGTCCAGTTGTCAGAGTCCCCTTCGGACTCGAAAACACGAAAGAGTGGAGAGTTTCGAAACGTAGTGATTGTAGCCTCGTTGATCGAGGAAGGCTGGTCCATGCTAGAGCCGATCTCCTGGGCGAATCGGACCACCCACTCTGATAGGGGTTTCGGTTTTTTGTTGATGCTTAGTGGGTGGATGCGGGTCTGACGGCCGCCCATTGGCTCCTGGGAAAGGACAAAGTAGAAGACACAAAGGATGTAGTAGATGTCCCGGCCTTTGGTTGACTCTGTAGGAACCCAGCCACGGACCAGCCAGTCGGCGTAATCAAGGAAGCCTTTGGCTGAGATGATTCCGTACTTGTCCAGCTCGGGGATATCCCATTTACGAGCGTTTTTGACCGCCTGGTCGAGATCATCTACTTCCCAGAGCAGCTCGTCGCGGAGCTCCTGGACAATCTTGCTGTATCTTGGCATGGTACTTTGCTGCTTTGGTATGATAGAGGAAAAATGGCAAGTTGATCAGTGAAGAATGTGAAAGTTCGTTAAGACAGGAGCGGGTGTTAGACATTCCTCTTATACGCTCTCTCCTTCATGACACAGTTGCAGAAATTCCGGAAGTCATGACATACAAGATTCGATAGATAAAGGCAGTCGACCAGTTCTGTGGGGCAGATTAACGCTACAAGTCGTGATATTCACGCTGGGAGATGGCCCAGGCCGTTGAATGAGCTGAGAGTGCAGATCTGCAAACATCACAGCGTGAATTCCTTACGCATGGAAGAGGTAAGTGTGATGTGTCATCGTTAATACTGACTTTCTCCAGTGTAACCATATAGCCTTTTTCTTCCCCTAATATTCTTGTTCATGATGAAGCATTCTCTACTTCCGTTTCCTGCTAACTGTCCACACAGAATGCAACACTTGTGGCTCCCATAATTTGTCATTGGGTTCGGTAAATCTACGCACCACTACATAGTTAGGGCTGCGTAGGACTGGCGCCAGTCGTATGTTACATTCTAAGGGCCCAGGAACAGCACGACACAGTTTATTCGCGAGTAATAGCCTTGAACTTCACTCGAGCATCGTTTGCGTGTTCTAGTTGTGAGTTGTGTGTGGTGGGGTACCTGGCATTGGTGGCATTGTTACAGTAGCTCAGCTTCTTGCTCCATAATCGTGAACCCAAGGCCAACTTGGCTGTCCGGATCTCCTCGGCAGAGCACACGTGGGGCCGACAGTAGTGAGTTAGAAAACGCTGGCTGCGCTGATTTAATCTGGAACTATTGTAGGCAATATGCAAGATGTGGCATCGGCTTGAGAATCTAGTGGAACGAATCTGACGATATGTGGGTACTCCTGGAGCTAGGAGAAAAACGCGCGACAGCACCGGGAACCTGGGTCTCAACTTCGTGCAAAGTCCATCACTGTTTGTCCAATCGGTCTAATCTGTTAGACAATGTAATGCGTTATTGCTCTCATTCATTGCTACGTCGGACCTTCTTCCCATGGAATTAGTATCATCCATTGCCTTCCCGGTCAAATGTATCACGCTTCGTATGCAATATTCTGACGGGACCTCCTTTAACATTAAGCCAGTAACACTATACCAGAAGAGCGGATTCATTGTCCCGGAGCCAGCTAACGAGGGCTTCTCAGGGTTTATACACGCTGATATGCTTGATATAGCACCACAGCAGCATAAGAGCAATCACAGTCCTCTTGGAAAAGAGATCTGGAATATATGCTCATTACTAGATAACAGAAGCAACCCATAGGAGCTATCAACAAGTGGACTGTATAGTTTACCTCTTTCAACCTCCAAGAGCAATTGTACCGCACTAAAGTTCGGGTGCATGGGAGACGTTGCTTAAGCCGCGGCTAAGGTCCAGACCGAGAGGAACCGCACTGAGTTCCTGCGTAAGAAAGAAGCTGTCATGCTCTGGGACCATCCAGGTTATCCCTGCAGAAGAAAGGAGTCGTCAAACTATGGGATTACAGTAGGACATCTAGAAGGAGCCCGGAAGGCCCTAGTGCGCGGGATCCTCTGGTGGGTTTCCAGTTATGGACCCAACCCTACTGTATCATTAGAGCAGACATTACAAGTACATAACGATGGCAACTATGTCATAGTCATTCGAACAGTCAGGGTTGCAAAGCTCGGTACGGCCAAGCGAGTACCTCGGCTCAATACCGCATTCGTAGACTGTTGGTTACATTGGCCGCACTATGAGCTAGATTCAATGCACCGTTGCCACTGGGCTTTCCCAGAAGTTTATAGGGAAGTGACACTACCCATATCCCTTTGCTTGGGGTTGGGGTCGTATCAGCTTCATAGACGACACAATGATGACGTTCTCGTCTTTCTTGGTTTTCTCGATTTCTCCTTAGGTAACCCATGAGCAGCGAAACACAAATGAGCCACTGAGCCTCCTCCATCCTCAAACAAGACAAATTCCAATATAGGGGCCGCCTAGTCATGGTCAATGAGGGTTGATTCTGATGGAAGTGGTGGTGTGGTGTGGCTATATATTGTATATCTAGAAGCCATGATGTAGGAGGAGTGGATAGAGTATATAGGTATATTAAGGAATAGCTAGCACAGCTAGCTACTTTAAGAGTGAGTTAAGGTGATATATATCCCCCCCCCCCCCCTTTTTTTTTTTACTTGGGTGGCAGTCCAGGCAGCTAGGAATTAGAAGTATTACTTTCTCCCCCCTTTTCGTAGCTATAGTTATATGGCTTATGTTATCTTCCATCGAGGGATCTAGTAGGATCGATCTTAATTAATTATGTCATCTAAAATCAGTAAATAAACTTCTCTGTTACCTCTTGGAGAACCTCACCCACGGACGACCCTGCAAGAATAAGAACAACTGAAACTTTCACTCCAACCTCCCTGGAAAACCATCCACCCAACTGTGCCGCTACTATAGAGTCAACACCAAGTTCGTTGAACAGGGTGTCATCGGTGATCTCCACCGCAGACTGCAGCAGCGCCTGGAGATATCTGGTAAAGTGCTGGCTCAGGATACCTCGTACAGCCGTGACGGCAGACGCAGTTTGTTTGGCACGCTCGAGTTGAATGCTCAACGAAGTGTCCTCTGCGTCTGCTTTAACAACATGGTTTTCTTGCCTTGCTCTCCGTGACAAG
This sequence comes from Aspergillus udagawae, assembly GCF_001078395.1. Classification (NCBI taxonomy): domain Eukaryota; kingdom Fungi; phylum Ascomycota; class Eurotiomycetes; order Eurotiales; family Aspergillaceae; genus Aspergillus; species Aspergillus udagawae. Next base: position 678,663 of record NW_025091273.1, on the reverse strand, counting down.
GCAAGCATATTAGACATTGCCGGGTTGAACGAGTGGCTGGCTTCCCATACCTTATAGTCTGGACTGCAGGTATCAGGGCAGAGTCCAGCTGTAACCACACGAGATCTACTACCAACAGGATGTCCAGCCAGGATAGCCTCCGCAAGAATCTCCGATATGTCGTCCCCGTCTAAGGCATCAATACTCAATCCGGGCCCAAGGCAAAGTACACTTGCGGGAAGACCGGACATTGCTCTCTGATAAGCAAGTGCTGAGAGATATTCAGTTACGGCGTACTGTTGCGGATCTTGTTTGACCGGGTAGCGACCAACGCCCAAAAAGAAGTCTAGACTGGGGGAGTCATAGAACTGCGACAGGGCTTTGGCCCTCTCAATCGTGTTCGCTCGCGCCATATCAGGCGTGATGCCAGTGTCGAGTTCGCCGTTGAACACAACCCCCTGGACCGACGGCAACGTTGGATGGCTGCGGATCGCAAGCACAGTGTGTACAAGATCTTCTTTAGGGGGGACTGTGATGACTTCTGCGCCACCAGATGCAATAGCGGATACCCATTGGGCGTTTTCAGAGAGTGGTGCGACAAGAACTAAATGCTGCGCGCCATGGCAAACAAGCCATTCGGCGACAACCCTTCCCAGGGCTTCGGGAAGCCCCCAGAGAACGTAGGTGCTCTGTGGGGACAAAGACACCTCATCGCTCGCTGGGTGAATCTGTGCTCTGATCGGCGTCCCGTCGCCAGCTAGCCAATCAATCACAGTTGCTGGCCCTATATCAACTTCTCCAGAAAGTAATTTGGTCACAGAGCATACTGGGAAAGTGGTGTCCTTCGGGTAAAACCACCCAGATACACTCTCTAGGGCAGTAGGTATACTGGACGCAGGAACATGTGTTTGTGAATGTGTCGTCGCTGGGGCCTGATAGAATGAACCGATATCAAAATGCCGAGTACTCGGAAACAAGCTGCAGATACGATTCTGCCCGTTGTCATTGTTGGCATGATGGAAAACAACCGCCCCCACTTTAGATACTGGGAGCATTTGCCTTAGTCGATGAGTAGGCGTACGCTCAGGGATATAAATCACACCCTGTTTCTTGGCTTTGGCGGATACCTTGTGAGTGATGGCTAGTATCTCGATCTTATGCAAGGGTGCGAGGGAATTTAGGATGTGGAGGCAGGTAACATCAGGTTCCAAAACCAATATTACAGAACCAGGTTCTGTCTGAGATAAGATGCCTTTTGCGATCAACATACCCAATGTATTCGCAAGGAAACCAGGTTCTTCTGCGGCAGAAACAGACGGCGGTACGACCCAACACCATGAAGGGGGAGTATGTACCCGCATCGCATTGCGCTCAGAGAGTGCGAGGACGCGGCAGCAGTCACCCTTTCCTGCCAGAGGATGTTCAGAGTTGTTATGGCTGGAAGCTAATCCTATCGAGAGATAGCAAACCCCAACCCCTTCAATCTTGATACTGTGTGCTGTTGAGAAATGAACCTTGACTTCGACTGTGGTCGTGGAGATACCAGGTAGAGGTCGGGTGGACTGGTATGCATGGAGGCGAGCAGTCTGCTCCTCAACAGTTTCGACATGTTCGAGTTGCAGGACAGAATATTGCTTGTCCCGGTTGAGTAAAACAACGTCTTCAACTTGAAGGTGGGCAGCCAGGCGCCGCTGATTCATACGTTCGGAATATGTATGGCGCGGCACATACAGAACCCCTTTCTCAGACAGTCGCAGCTGGGACTCTAGAGGCGGACCAGTATTTATCCTTGAACTCTCTCGAGGATCAGTACGGACGAGCTGCATCAGGAGCGTCGTCACAGTACTAACATTTTCCTTGGAGGCCGAACTGGATGGGAGCTCGAGGTACTGGAACATTGTGTCTGGATGCTCCATTGAGAGACCACAGAGAAGGCCTGCTGTAACGGCTTTGGAGAGGGAGACGGGCATTCCAGCGTCAGAGCAGGAGGAAACCCAAAGTAGTTTGCTCGCGCCAGCGAACAATCGTCGTAATATTCTCGTCTCATCTCCGGGGCTCGAACAAGCTCTTGGTTTTAAAGAGTCCGTAATGACAACCACCACCGGCGCAGGACTCCCCTTCGTAAATTCAATCTTGCTGAAATGCTCGACTAGCACCATATGTCGAAAGCTTTCATGAACAGCGAGCCAAGTTCGATCCATCCACGTACTCCGCGTCGCTGCAATCACCAAATCGGGATGCTCGTTCCATGAGAACGAAAGGTTTCGCATGAGGTGAGCCGTGGGATCACCTGCCTGGCATACCATGATCGAGAGGCCGGATATTGCCTCGTCATGAATTGGGGTTATGCTATCAATTCCACTAAAACCGTGATCGATGAGGAGATCGTTCCATGCCTCGCGGGTGCGGACAGGCCCATGAGGTGGGTGTTCTGCGTCGTTATCTTGCCAAGCGCTTAAAGGGAGTAGGAGATTTCGGTGAATCAAGTGGGGATTGGTGTCTTCAAGCACGAGGAAGTAACCCCCTTTTTTGAGGAGGCGGCGAAGCATTGTGAGGGTGTTGGTTAAGGACTTTGTGTAGTAGAGGGCTTGATGTACAATGACGAGATCGACGGAACCTGGTTCAAATGACTGGTCTTCCAGATTTTGTTCCTGGATAAATGGTTGTGCAGGTGGCTTCGTGCTCGTTGCTATCATCGACCTGTTGACGACTGCCCGTGTGTAGGTTTTGTAGCCAGTCCCAATCTCCCTCAGCACGCGGCTTGTCACTCGATCCGTTCCACTACTTGTCACCTCCAGAATATTCATCTCAGGATAAAGCGCTGCCAACTGTCCTACCAGCGACACGAATCGGTCATACCATGGGGCGAAGTCCTGCAAATTCGCGGCGTAGTACTGGTCCAGAAGCTCAACAGAAGGAGCTTGAGTCTCGCAATCAGAGTCAAACAGACTTTTCCACCCCTCGCCAATCATTGCAAGAGGGCTAAGTGCAGGTGCGCAGATATTCTCAAGATTTCTCTCCAACCAGTCCGGTCGACAGACGGGATCCGTCCCCCTCCTGACATGGATTAGGACATGGTCAGCCCAGTTTAAAAACGCAGCCTTTGCTCCCGATAGACCCTTCCGATGCTTCTGCACATGTTTCTCACATAGAGCTCGCAGATGCAGAAGAGCGAGCTGCTCACGACCCATCAGCGTACTGATGGCCCCCGGCCGGCATAACACTTTCCCGCCTGCTGCTGCGCTGGGTTGCAGAGGTATCCAGTCCATCCTGCTAAACAAACTAGGTAGGGTGGGGTTATTCGCGGTTCGATTCAGGTGAAGTCCCTCGCAAGATACCACACACTCATCATTCGACCGGAAAATGTCTATCGCGCCGGTGATTTGGCCTGGAGCTTTGGTAAGGAGTGCGGCGTCAATGGTCAGGGTTTCACTGTCTGCTGGTCGCATAGTCGGGTTAATGGCCACATTGGAGATCTTTGAAATTCTGTACAGTGACTTGGTTACTTTGTCCACCATTCTGGAAATTGAGGCTGCTAAGAGTGTCTGAAATGCGTGATCGATCGTAGCGGGGTGGATGTGTAAGGCTGGCTGATTCTTGCTATCTGGATGGGTCATTGTGGCCGAGGCGGCTTTTCGGTTGCAAGAAAGGGTAGACAAACGTTTGAAATCACCAGCTCTGTCGTGGCCGAGAGCAGATAGATGGGAGTAGAATTCGCTGACATCCATCGGGTTGAGCGCTGCTGGTGGAAATCGTGCAGGCAGAGCTCGCGCGTCAGGCGCGCCGTAGATAGTTTTGAATCGACCGGAGGCCACGCGACAGAGCTCGCCATGAACTGCTGCTTGACAAGCAAATTTTCCTGTTGCGCAGGGTCCGTCTGATTCTACCTCCACAGCGAACAGTGTCTCAAGCCCGGCCTGGTCAGACGGGACAGGTACATCTTGGTAGATTTCAAGTTCATGAAGCTCGATTACTTGGACCGGAGATGCCCCTGCCCCCGCAATAGCCGCTTCAACCATCATGGCGACATACGTTGCCGGTGAAAGAACGGACTTTTCATTCAGTCTATATCCATGTATCCAAGGAAGCTCCTCAGGACGTAAGTAGTTCCTCCAACGGCGCTCTCCCTGGCCAGAAGTCGGAAGCACTCCACCTAACAATGCATTGGGTGGATTGCGACCATGTAAACGAGCTCGGGATAATCTCGACTCGGCCCAGTAGGTCTGGCTATGGTCAAAGGGGTAACGTGGCAGGCCCTTTACCACAGCTCCCGAAGCATTGGTATTGAATGCGTTGACATATGCCTGTACATCAAGCCCCCCAGGACCAAAAACAGTCCACAGCTCCCCAATCGCGGCGGCAAACGATTGAATGCCCGGTTGGGCTCTCTTTGCCAGGCATAAGTACGGCAGATCTGTTGGTCTTGGCATCTCCTCGAGGATCTGGTTCACTGGCCCACGCATCACAGGATGTGGACCAACCTCAATGACACAGTCATATTTGGTCTCTAGAGATTGGAGCGCAACAGCAACGGCTTGCGAGAAAGAAACCGACTTCAGCATATTGGCTACCCAGTATTCGTTTGCTTTATCACCACGCGTGACACTAAGGTCCACCCCGGGGTACACGGTTGAGAACCAGCGCACCGGCGAGCTCGGCTTCCTTGGTTGAATTTTGCAAGCTTCCATCGCCCGCCTGTACACCTCCGCGCTCAACTGCATATGGTGCGAATGGTACGCAGTATCAACATGGAGAGGGTGCACGGCTTGCCCCAAACTAGACAGCAACCAGACTAGTTCGTCGATGGCCTCACGGTCGCCGGACAGCGTCACACTTGTAGGGGAGTTGTAGGCTGCAATTTGAATCTTTCCAGCATATTGAGGGAGGCTGGAGATTGCCTCTGCTTGTTTCCAATTGAGCATCACGGCGATCATGCTCCCGGGTTTCTGTTGGTGCTGAGACTGTTGGATCGCCCAACCTCGTAGATAGGCAACCCGGATCGTGTCTGCGAGGTCCAGCATTCCAGCCGCGTACGCGGCGGCGATCTCGCCAGAGGAGTGGCCGATCACGCTATCAAATTGGAGCCCAAGGTTACGAAGGAGGTTAGTTTGGACAATCTGAATGGCCGTGCGGAGGGGTTGTGAGACGCTAGCTTCATGAATTCGTGAGTCTTCGTCGGGGGCTGCCAGTTCAGTCATGAGGTCGAAGTTGGGCCGGTATTGCAGAGGTAGCGAATTGAGGGCTTGCTGCATATCGGCCATCCACTTCTGGGCCCGCGGACTTGTCTTGATGAGATCGAGGCCCATCTGCGGCCACTGTGCCCCCTGGCCAGTAAATATGCCCAGGATACGGGAGTTAAGCTGAGACTGCACATGGCGACGAAGGTTGGCGGGCATATGGCCACCGGACCGGCGGAATATCTCCTGTGTAATTTGGTCTCTGAGCTCGTCTGCTGAGGTGGTGGCAAACATCACGCGGTATTTATGACATGAACGCCGTGTCATCAGGGTCAAAGCAAGGTCCGTGAGGTTGATCGTTGGGTTGTCATCGAGAAATTGGAGGAGATCCTTCAGCACCATTCCTAATGAGAGTTCAGAGGCTGCCGAAACAGCAAAAGGGAGAAGGCAAGCGCCCACTTCATCTTCTCTGCGGCGCCGAGTTGAGGATGGTAGAGCATAGCTTTCGAGAATGGCATGGACATTAGCACCGCCAAAGCCAAATGAATTCACTGATGCGCGGCGAGGTACCCCGGGTGGCAGGCTCGGCCATGGGACACGTTCATTTGGCACTCGCAGTCGAGATAGATAAGGTACGATCCGAGGGTTGGGCGAGGAGAGCAGCAGGTTCGGAGCAATCTCCCCATGCTGCAAACACAATGACGCCTTGATCAGCCCAGCCAAGCCAGCTGTCGCTTCTGTATGACCAATCACAGTCTTGATCGAACCAACATGCAGGACTTGAGAGTCTTCCGGTGCGGCATCCCCAAAGAAAGCCCCATAAATAGCACTGGCTTCCTGGGGGTCTCCTGCCTGCGTCCCGGTCCCGTGCGCCTCAAAATATTGACATCTGTGCTGGGCATTCTTTGGGTCAAGACCGATACTGGCGTAAGTCGACTCGATCAGGTGCTGCTGTGCTTCTCCGTTCGGCATCGTGATACCCATTGTCCGACCGTCGCTGTTCACTCCTGTAGCCCGAATCACACACTCAATCTCGTCCCCGGTAGCAATAGCATCGCTCAGTCGTTTTAGAACCACCGAGGCAACCCCCTCTCCTCGCGCGTAGCCATCGGCGGATGCATCCCACATCTGCGACCGGCCTGTAGCAGATAGCATCCCTGTTTTTGCATCGGCTATATAGGGATTTGGAGATAGAATTAGATTACTTCCCACCGCGACGGCCATCGCACAGTCACCTTTTCTTAATGCCTCGACAGCCAGATGAACAGCCAGCAAGCTGGAGGAGCATCCGGTATCCACAGAGAATGATGGCCCAGTCCAGTTGAAAAAGTATGAGATTCGGTTTGCCATGATCGCGGGTGAGTTTCCGGTGACCGTGTACGGAGGAATCGAATCTGGATCTGCAAATTGTATCTGGCTGTAATCGGTACGGAGGAAGCCACAGTAGACCCCCGTAGGTGATCCCTGTAAGAGATCGAGTCTATGCCCGCCGGCATCGAGGGAATCATAAACAGTCTCTAGAAGCAGGCGTTGTTGCGGATCCAGGGCAGCTGCTTCCGCTGGGGAGATGTTGAAGAAAGGAGCGTCAAAGGCTCGTATATCTTCCTCTATGAAATACGACTCGGTCACGCTTGTTGCGCCGTGCTGTTGACTGTTTGGATGGTAAAATGCATCCACGTTGAATCGGCCACTGGGAACTTTGGAGGCGACATTTCGCGGATTCCGAATAAGATCCCAGAGACGAGCCGGTGAGGAGGAAGATCCAGGAAAGCGACATCCTGTTCCGACAATGGCTATGGGTTCGAGAGACATTAGGAAAAAGCGATGTAGACTGACAGAATCAGACAGACGACGAGAGACTGACCCATCAATATTAACTGGCTTGGGTGCCCACTTCGGCTAAGTCGATCTCCTTGGGCATCCACGATTTAGGACGTGTTATGCAAGGGTTTTATCTTCTTGGAAAGTCCAGACTTTTATCTCAAATATTGTGCGCTATGTATCTGAGAATTGTAAACCCAACCAACCTTACACATCCTTCCCCTTGCTCCACTAGTAGTTTCTCCCCACTTCAAATGATGCACAATGTACTTTGCTCGCTTCGACAGCCAGTTGTCTTTGTACGTTATTGGGGAATACTGCGACTGCGGCACTGGTATCTGTATCGCCATCGCCACCAGGTTTCACTGGGCTCTCGCTTCAAGAAAGCGCTGAGAAGCAAGAACAGATTTGAGACGACAATTAAAGCTTTGCAAGAAAATATACCCGTCACGACCCCAGCGGGAGTTTGTCTTGGGTATTGAACAGTCCATCAAGCCTCCCTCTCCTACTTGCAGTCATCTCTACAGCCCCCTAAATACAACCTCCAAAACACAAGCCACCATTGTCCAGAGCCCCATCACCACATTACTACGAAAGACATAATGCCCGCTTCTTGGATCCTTCGCATCGAATCTCCTCATCTGGTCCACACACCCAATGATCCAGACTCCCATCCAAGAGACCCATAACCAAACTGAACCCAAAGGGTATAGTGCCCAACACAGTGCACCCGCCACTATCGTTGCTAGAGCCACAAGTACGCCATGAATGTGTTGTCCCGCAAGCGTGTAAAGTGAGTTCACACCCAGCTTCTTGTCGTCGACGATATCTTGGTAACTGTAGGCGGTATTGAAGTAGAGAGTCCATGTGAAGACAACTAGGCAAAGCGGCAGACTGGACCTTACAAGTGCAGTGAAGGAGTCTAGATGGGGGTAGATCGAGGCGCGGCCAAAGAGGACCGGACAAGATGCTGTCAGACCGAGAACGTATTGGGGATAAATACCAATTCGGTGAGCGAGCGGCCTTTTGCAGTATGGATATATCAAGGTTCCCAACGTAGGGGGAATTATGGAGTGCAACCTACAGTCACGCACAGTCAGTCAAGCTTGGTAAGAGGAGAGGGGGGACTGCTGTGATTACGAACACATATCGTCCATCCATCATCCAATACAAGAACGTCGTGGCTATGCCAGCTTGAAACAGCATCCAGACCATGGCTTCTTCAGTGCGGAGTCTGCCTGCAGCCAAGGGACGATCCTTGGTGCGTGCGACGCGAGCGTCGATGTCTCGATCAACCCAGTCATTCCACACCATGCCCGCCCCGGAAAAGATATATGCTGCCAAGGAACAGAAAAGAACCCGGCTAAGAATGAACTGGACGGAGATGTGGTTGGGGTCTTCGCGAAGTCGTGTACTTCCGGCAAGAAGCGTCGACCATACTGTGCCTTGTTAGGGCCGACTGGCAAAGGGGCTAAGGTGGTCAAACCTCCTGCAAAGAGGCAGAGAAATGAGTTATACTTATCATATCGCGAGATACGGATAAGGTCCCACGATATCTGGCGTAGGGACCGGCTTTGGGCTGTGGGAGAGCGAACCATTGTGGCGAAGCGTCGAAGCGGCTGTGACCAGCAAATCAATTGATGATAGACCAACCTCTTATATATGCATTCTTGGCAACGGTGAGTGCGTCCTTCGCTAACCAGCCCTTACACGCCCACATCATAAGTACCCACGACTGATGATGCCGCTTATGCAAGGGCGTCACCACGTCCACACCGCTGTTTCAGCAGAGACTTCGAAATCACCTAAATAGAAAGATGCCATGTCATATTCTCAGTGCCTAGCAAACCCTCAACGCCCGTGATCAAGATGCAGAGCCCATTCTCGGCCACGCTTTTCCTCACCATCCTCCTCCCTCTAGTCCTCACAATAGCCCTGAACCATCTCGCTCGTTTCTGGTTCCCTTCCGAACGTCGACCGAAGGACATCTCGTGGATAGGCCGCCGATCAGGATTGCTCAGCTCGTTCCGTGCTTGCCTTGGTCAATGGCGCTACAATCCAACCCTCCTCGAAGCCGGCTACGAAGCTTTCAATAAGACGGGCCGAGCCTTTCTCATGCCCCTCATTAGTTTCGAACCCATCGTCATTCTCCCCCAAGAGCACATAAAATGGATTATTGACCAACCGCCGACCGTGCTGTGCCCGCGTCGGGCCGCATACACCCGGATGGGAGTGCGTTACGTGGCGCCTGGCTTCACGCCTGCGATTAGCGAAATTTTGCACAGCGCGATCAAACTCCACCTAAACAAGAAATTTGACAACTTGAAGGCGGAGATGTATGATCAAATGAGCTGGGCCATCGATAGGAGCTTTGGTACTGCGGACTGTGTGAGTAAAGTGTCCCTAGCTCGCGCGTTGCGGTACACGGTCTACCATACGTTGGTTCCCGTGCTGGCGGGCCGTGAGCTAGCCAAGAATGAGCGCTTCGTAGAGGCCATCATATCGAGTTCACAGTGGTTTGGAGCAGCGTCAACGGTGGTCGGGCAATGTTTACCCCCGCCTGCCAGAGGTGTCATCGGATGGGTGCTGCAGAAGCCCATCGGGTATGTCCAACGGCGTTACCTTAGGTATCTGATGCCGATTGTGAGAGAAAGATTGAGGAGACTGCAGGAGGAAACAGAGGTACCGGAAGACATGGTCACTTGGTTGTGTCAGGTCATTCTCACGACTAGGGGCGCTGACGGTGCGGAGGAGATGTTTGCAGATGCCTTCAACTTGTTGGTATGCTTGTCCGCGAATTCCCCTTGCTCATCATGATTTAACAACCCAGCTTGGCGCTGCGTTTACAAGTACCGTGTTAACGGCCCACCACACCTTGCTTGACATACTCGGCTCAAGCACAAAGGACGACATTTACCAAACTCTTCGAAGCGAGGCTGAGGCGACGTTGGATAACCCGGCGAAATGGTCCGATCCAACTGCTATTCTCCAGTTGCACTACATAGATAGTACACTTCGAGAGAGTCTTCGGCGGGCACCGCCTACCTCCATGGCCCTTTTGCGCGAGGTCGTTCCCGGAGACGGGCTGATGCTGCCAAATGGTCAATTTCTTAACAAAGGCAGCTGGCTGGCCGTCCCTTCGATCCCCATCCACCGCGACAAGCAATTCTATGAGAGCCCAAGCGAGTTTAAGCCTTTCCGGTTCGTACAGGACGGGAAGCCGGCCTCCTGTGTATCAACAAGCGACACATTTCTGTCTTTTGGACACGGTCGTTCAGCCTGGTGAGTTTGGGTATCTCCCTTAATTTCCTGGCAAGTCTAACCGTATCCAGTGCTGGAAGACAGTTCGCAACTCGCATATTGAAAATGGTGATTGCGTACATTGTCGTACATTACGACATTGAAGCGATTGATGGACGGCCTGCCAACTTCTTTATGGGGGAACATGCAGTGCCGCCAGATGTGGTAGTGAGTGTGAGAAGAAGAATATAGTGTCAAACGGTGCATCAGTTTTGTTTGGTAGACTAGTAATCCCTAATTACAAAGACACCTCTTCCTTCCTCCTTCTCACAGCAACCCTAGCAACGGGGTCTGCACTCGTAATGGAACCAACAGTGAAGACCTTGGGCTGATCCACAAGTTTGATGTCGTATTTCATCAAAATGTGACAAAGCGCAAGCTTAGTCTCGGCGGCCGCGAAGAATCGGCCAGGACAGCCATGCGCCCCATGTCCAAATCCGATATGGTTGACGCTCGTCGCTACAAAATGTGCAGCATGCTGTTGGGTGGGCGTCTGGCGCATCTTGTAGAACCGGTAAGGGTCAAAATGCGCCGCGTTGGGGTAGACCTCTTCCTCCCAGTGATTGTGTTGTGAAATCATCAGCAAGTCTCCTTTTTCGATTGTGAGGCCGTCGTTGTCTCCAGGGTCACACGAAGGGAGGCAGATCTTCTCAGTCGCATAGCGCCGCATGTTTACTATATCATCAGCCTATTCACCTCGTGGTGTCAATACTAGTGACAGAAAGTCTCACCTAAACCTGTGGGCTTCAATCGCTGACTCTCTTTCATGACACTATCCATCAACATTAGCTGGTGCACTGCCCCCTTATTCCAAAACTCTCTTGCCCTTCCATCCGCTCGGACGTCAATAATCTCCTTCCTCAGCTCCTCTACTAGCCCCGGTCTCGCCACTATATCGTATAACACTTGCGTAAAAAAATCCGAGGTGTTATGCATGGCCGATAGTGCCAGGGTGAGCTGTATTACGGCTGGATCGTATTTGCGTCCGCGTGCACATTCTTCCGCCCAGGTGATTGTATCCAGGTAAATTGGTGGCTCGAGGCCCTCGGCTATGCATCGCTCTCTTTCCGCTCTTCGCGCTATGATAATGGGTTCAATGAGCGTCCGGGCTTTGGCTATCTCACCACGAAGCAATTTACATGCGGGGAGAAACCACCCAACCAGCGGACGGAGGAGTGATGGGTACACGCGAAGCTCGCGCACGGCGCTGAATGCATGAAGAGTTATGCTGCGTGACAGGGCGAGCCAGGTTGGATTGTGGGAAAAGCTGCGGCCAAGGAAGATGCGTGCAGATTGCTGGGAGATCATGTCAAGGATGGTGGACTTGACGCTGATTTCGTGCCATTCTAACGATAAGTAAGCAACGGAAGGCCAATTGAGGAAGGGTACCAAAGAGCTATCGCACCTGGATTATCTGTCCAGCTCTGCTGTAAGGCATCACTCGCTTCCTCGGATAGAGGCCCAATTAAATCAGCCAATTGATGCGTTAGTTTCTGACGAATGATGTAGCTCATAATCTCTTTTCCCACTTGATCCATCTCAAAGACGTTCAGGCCAGCGACGTTGGGGAGCATTGTCTACGAATCAAGGTCAGTCCGGAGAAGAGATTAGACTAGTTGCTCTACCTACGTGGACCCTGTAAGCGTGAAAGTCAAATCTCTTATCGTTTCGTATGGCGTGAGCATATTTCGGTGCGAGGATCAGCTCGATCCCATTCTCGGTGACAACGTAGAACCCATTTTTGGACTGTGTTGCTGTGAACTCTCGCTAACATGTAGCAGACGGGAGACCAACCTTTTCGAATCCAGCTTGTATGATTTTCTTCGCGTTTGCGTAGTATCGCTGCTTCGCCTTGGTGAAAAAAAATTCCCAGCGCTTGGGCCCGTTTACAAGAGGTAGTTGAGGTGTAGATGGGCGGGAGATAGTTAAGGAAAGAACGATAGCAATCAAAAACGATGCGATAATAATTGTTGTGGTCTGCTCAACATCTCTGAGGGATGTAAATATGGTGGAAATCATGATATCTTGTCTGTCCGGCGTATACTCTGGTCGCGCAGCAGGCAGTCTGAAATTGCAACCGGGGAGCAGTCGACTGGCTATTAGCAGATCTCTGGGTATCGGTATAAGATGGCGCCTCGATAACAGACAGGTATCGTCGAAAAACCCAATACTAAAGCAAGGGGGATAGTCTACGGCAAGTCATTGAAACAAAACCAAAAGAATATAAATCAATGTTTATATACACCGCTAGAAGTTCCACCTAAGTAGAATCACATTTCCATACCATTTGGTATCCCTACTATATGATGACACGATGATTTAGGATAGTTTAATATAGTAATTTAATATCCCTACTGTATAACGATTTAGTTAATATCTAGTGGTTACTAAGATACAAGGGAATAGTCATCTCTATCAGGGGTTAGTTATAAAGATAGTACAGAGAGACATATGTATACAAAGTTACAACCTTTGACAACTACCATATTTTAATAAATGTTTAACCTCCCCACCCTTCCTTAGATATTAAACCAATAGCCTAGATACAGACTAATTTGATAATTACCATATATTTCATATAAAAAAATGGATTTTCTATGGTATATTAAGCAATAGGGATATTATTATAATAATCCCATGTGCCTAAGAGAACAGAGATTAAAATTTGAAAAAGTTAGGTGCTTATTGCTGGCTGAAAAATTGTAAAATCCCATTTTTCTAATCATTGATTTATGTTGTTCTATTTTGGGTTTGTTCCAATGGCTTGCCGTACTAATCCATCTACGTGGTTTCTAGCTCAGAGCGGATGAACCACCCCCTTGCTGCCGCGAAAAGGAATAGAAATTGTCCTGTCCGGCTGGCCAAAGCCAAAGATGGAGTGGCCAGTGGCCCCAATAATCTTGTCGAAGAGTCTGCGTTTGCTCGGTTCGTGTTTCTCTAGGTGCAATCCTCGTCCGTTCGTGCAAAGAAGAAATGACTATTACGATGGGCTGTCTCCAGAATCGCGTGAGTACTGCGCTACTAACCACCGCACGACGGTAAACTAACCCTCAGTGCAGGTCGCAATAATCACTGGTGCCTCGTCAGGAATAGGGCTAGCTGCCGCAGTAGCTGCCCTAGAAGCTGGGGCCAGTGTCTTCGCCGTCGACATATCGCCCTTTCCAGCCGCTCTTGACGCCAGTGACAAGTGTCGGACACTGCAATGCGACCTTACAGGCCCTGACGCGCCAAGGAAGATTGTTGAAGCCTGTACCTCTGCCTTCGATGGCCGTATTGACATTCTGATGAATATTGCTGGCGTAATCGACCATAATGCTAGCGTGGACGCCGTCACGGACGCAGACTGGGATCGGTGTCTGGCTGTCAACCTTACGGCGCCGGTAAAACTGATGAGAGAGGTTATCGGAGTTATGAGGAATCAGAAGTCCGGGGTTATTATAAACATGGCGAGCCGGGCTGGAATGAGTGGTGCCGCGGCAGGCGTAGCCTATACGGCGAGTGCGTTTCTCTTCGCTCCATTGAACACAGTTCAAGGCCGGCTCTAATATGGGCTCTAATATGGAATAGGTAAGCATGGTCTTATCGGAGCGACGAAGAACGTCGCTTGGAGATTCAAAGGGGAGAATATCCGGTGCAACGTGCTGTGTCCGGGGGGTATGATATTCCTTTCTTTTCCAGGGCGCGTGGATTCACAGTTCGTCTGACTATCAGCAGGCGTCGCAACCGGGATACTAAATAGTGTTGATCCAGCTAGGTTTGACCAGGAAGCCACATCAATGCTCAAGCCTATCTTTTCCGCCGTGTACGCAAACCGGGCAGATGGATATGGGGTCATGATGCCGGGCGAAGTAGCGTCTACTATTGTGTTTTTGTGCTCCGATGAGGCTTCTCGAATCAACGGAGCTGTCCTTCCCATTGACGATGGCTGGTCTACTATATAATCACACTACTCTGTTGGACTTCACGACCCCTCCCTGCAAGTTACACAATGAGAATATGAACTGTCCTGTTTGATCTCCAGTACATCCAGGAACTCGGCGACACCTTTGCCCTCCGAGGCGCCAGTCCCAGTCGTAGGGCGCGCAATTTCCTGGAGCATCAACCTCACCTCTGTGGCCAGTTCTGCTATCCTTGCGCGGCAGTATGCAAAGCTCCCCGCAGCTTCCATAATACTTATCGCGTATCTCTTGACAGTCACGTCTTCCGTCTTCTGCTTGAGGATGTTGAGGAGCTGTAGGCTCTGCGCGCCATACCGGATTGCATGAATTATAGGAAACGAGAACTTGCCCTCCGTCAAATCCTCCCCGAATCCCTTATTCTGAATGTACGTCCCGCTCTGTAGATTCTGGTAGTCATCGCGAATCTGAAAGATGACGCCCATCAAGTCGACAAGAGGGACGTAGTCGCTGTTCGCTCCAATTAGCCGGTCCAGAGTCTTTGTCCTTAGCGAGTGGGGCACTCACTGTTTGCTATTGCTCGAACACTGCATCAGCTTAATTGCGAGCCGAAACAGCCCTCCCGTTTTATCAGCCACCATTTCGAGATATTCTTCTTCGGACGGGCATGTCAGGGTGTCCCGCCAGTACAGGTCCATCCCCTGACCACGGTGCAGCCGAAGAAGTTCCTCTGTGAATATCTGAATTGCGCGGGGGTCATTCAGCTTGTGTAGCTCATGTTGGGCTTCGAAATATGCACTGTTTGCTGAGTTGATCGTCTGTGCAATTCCAAAGATACTGTGAGCGACCGGTTGACCCCGCCGGAGCTTGGAGGAGTCCTGAATGTCATCAATCCTGCAAAAGTCAGACACCTCGGCATGTCACGAGCTACGAAGATGCTTACAGTAGTGAGGCAGTGTGCAAGAGCTCGATCACTCGTCGGATAAGATCGAGTTTGTCCGGTGAGACGTTGAGCCATTCGTTGAAAGCCTCGATCAGGCGGCTGCGGAGGTCTTTTCCCGGTAGAGACAAGAGGTAGTCTATAGGGGCTGCTATGATCTATCTTTCCTTAGTTTGATACTGTGAGAACAACGGAGGATTTGGTTTGGGCACCTGTTCCGGGCTCAATTTTGCACTCTGTCGAGTGTCGCCCTCAACGGCCGGAACTAGAGGCGTGGTGATGCTTGGAGCCATCTTGAGGGCGAAATTGAGAGAAAATTCACCACTGGCGTGTTCAGAATTTATCACGATAATCTATCGATATGATGGGTCATACTTGGCATTGGATACAGCCATAGTCTGTCGCACACCGAAGCCGGAGCGCACCTTGCAAGGGGGCTCAAAAGCAAAAACGCTGCATATTACCTTGCAACAGAGCTGTCGATGCAAGGGTCTGGCTCCCTCACATCCAGAGAGGCTTCTTCGTAAGTATCCCTAATTTAATCACGCTGGGGTTCCTATAATTTGAGGATCAAGCGATTACCCTCCGGCAACTACCAAAGCAATAATGGACTCATTAGACTTCACCAAAGCCCCCCAATCCTTCCAATCGGTCAAATGGATCTCTGACGCACTTCTTTTTGCTATGGCAGCAGGCTGGCTGACGTGTTATATCGCCACGATCCGCACCGCTCGCCGCGATGATGCCTGTTGGGTACCGATCGTCCCTGTATCCTGCAACCTCGCCTGGGAGCTCGTCTACGCCATTCTCTACCCACCGCCGCGCCTCCAGATAGTCACTGCTTGGTTTACACTAAACCTTGTTGTAGTATCTACCGCTCTCAAATACAGCCCTGAATCACGGGGGAATTCGCCTCTGCGCGGGTATCGGTTACATGTCTGCTTCGTCATTGTTACAGCTCTTTGGGCTGCTGGACATGTCTGCCTTGCAAAGGTCGTGGGCCCTCTGACAGCATTTTACTATGGCGGGCTGGCTTGTCAAATCATGACTAGTGCGACGGCGCTGTGTGGGCTCGTGAGATCGTGGCGATCGAGTGGCGCGAGTTGGCTCATCTGGTAGGTTCTCTCCCCCATTCAAATACCTTCTTTGTCCTTGTTCTAACTGAGTGGTAGGGCGTCTCGCGTTATTGGTACGGGCAGTGCCATTGCTGGAGTCTTTTTCCGTGCACACTACTGGCCAGATCTGTGGGCATGGACGATGAATCCGCTGATTTACTGGGCGGCTGCGGCGTTTGCTATCTTTGATGGGGCGTACGCCTTCTGTTTCTGGTCTGTCAGACAGGCTGAAGTAAGGGCTGGTTTCAAGGAAGAATGACTTGGTTACATCCAATGTGGCGTCTTATTGAAGCAAGGGATGAACTGGCGGTGACTCGAACTGAAAACTAATTGAAGGGGATGCAATGGACGATTCTACGCGCGTGGACTAGATCTGACGTAAAGTCTGCCCCCGTATAGTGCAGAGAGCGTTACATCTAAGTTACTATATGCCCCGAATTCTCATCACTGTATGGCTAGTTATACTGAATGTTCTAATGGCCGGAAAGCCTGCGAGAGACGAGCTAAGAATCCTAATAATTGGCGGCTCCATCGCCGGCTTAACGCTCGCCCATGCTCTATCTGCGCTAAACATCTCCCTCCAAGACAATCCCAGTGCCAAAACAGTGATAAAATACACGGTGCTTGAGAAGCGTTCGTCATTTACTCCTCAAGAAGGCGCCTCTATCGGAATCCTCCCTCATGGCGGCCGGATCCTTGACCAACTAGGCCTCTTTCAGAGCGTTCAGGATGAAATCGAGCCCCTACACAAAGCACATCTTCGCTTTCCGGGCAAAAATGGGTATGTTGCAACAAATGAGTCTCCACGGGTCGTGGGCGATAGGTTTGGGTTGCCGTTTGCCTTTTTGGAAAGGAGGACCTTGCTCTGTATTCTTACAGAGGGACTCGGGATTGGCGGACGGGCTGAGCAACCGGGAAAAGTGACGAGAAAAGGAGGAGAAGGAAGTCACGTTCTCTGTGACAAGGAGGTTGTGCGGATTGAGTTTGTCAAGGATAAAGGAGACGAACAAGAAGCGGTCTTGGTTAGAACGAAGGATGGAGGGCTTTATAAAGGGGATCTGGTGGTGGGTTGTGATGGGGTGCATAGCATTGTGCGCAGAGAAATGTGGAGGATCTCTGCCGAGGAGGGACAGAGCATAGAACCAGGAGAGAAGAAAGGTCTGTAGCACATCCTCCTTGAAAAACGCAGAAAGCGGCTCAAAAGTTTGACAGGCCTCTCAGCGGAGTATGCGTGCATTTACGGGATTTCCTCTGCCGTGCCCGGATTTGAGGCGGGCGAGCACGTTGCCAGCCTCAACAACAAGCGGTCTTTCTTGACTTTCCCAGGAAGCCACGATCGGACGTTTTGGTTTCTGATCTGGAAGCTTGACCGGAAATATGTCTATACCGATGGCGATATGCCTCGTTTCACAGCAGCCGATACGGCATCCGTGGTCGAGAGATACGCGGAGGACATTATCTGGGGCGAGGTGACGTTTCGCGACCTCTGGGATCGGAGAACAAGACATAACATGACAGTCCTCGAGGAAAACGTCTTTGGTACTTGGCACCACAAGCGCATAGTATGCATTGGAGACAGTATACACAAGGTACGTGACATCCATCGTCTATCCCCAAGTCGCAGCTTAGAGAAGGCAGATGGCCCCCAACACCGGACAAGGTGCCAATTGCGCCATCGAAGACGCCGCTAGCCTTGCGAATCTACTCCACGAGTTTCTCATCTCCGGCCAGGTCGGGAAACCAAGCACGGAGCAGCTTGATGAGCGGTTGAGGCAGTATACAGTTGAGCGAAATGGGCGTGTGGACAAAATATACAGCGTGGCGCGGACGGTCGTCCGTTTACATGCTCGCGATACTTTCTACCTGCGATTCTTCGGCAGGTATGTGCTGCCATACTCCGGCGATATGCCAGCCAGGGCTGCGTCAAAGGCTATCAAGGGGGCTCCAAAATTGGACTTTATACCTGTATCAGCCAGGGTCGCCAACGGGTGGAATGAAGATGGTACGGGTGGTGGAAGTATCATGTTACGCGTTGTTCTCGGATTGATACTTGTACTGGGAGCAAGTTGGACATGGAAAATAGTCGATAATCCACTCAGCTAGCTGCACAATAAGTGGACGAGAGCTGTTCCTAATTACCTTGCCCTTTCCCTTCTGCGCAGCCGACAGAGCAACGGCCCCTTGTCCCATAAACCATACGTCTTCTGTACATGCCAGTTTTCACTCTCAGGGCACAGCTCCAGGTCGAATTCCCAAAGCACTCTCGCAAGGGCCGTTCGCATTATTGCGTATGCTAGGTTCTTGCCAATGCAGTTGCGTGGCCCGGCCGAGAAGGGTTGGAATACCTCGCGGTTGTCGTTGTAGAAGGGCGACGCTGGGTTATTGGTCACTTCTGGATCCCAACGTTGCGGGAGGAAGCAATCGGGGCGGTGGAAGTTGAATGGCGAGGTGTAGGCTGCGAATTGGTGGAGGCCGACCTGGATCTGCTTTCTGTTAGTTGAGGAAATTGTTGCCTATAATGTTTGGACTCACGTTAGGAGGGATGGTAAACCCCAAGAGGGTAATCGGGGATACTGTAACGCGCTGCAAACCACCGGGCACGGAGGGATAGAGTCGCAATGCCTCGTTAAGACATGCTGTTAGAAGAGGTAACTTTGCGGCAACGGCATGGAAGGTTATATCAGCTGGGGTAGTGATCGCATCTCGCAACTCATCCCGGACACGAAGAAGGACCTCAGGTGTCCGTAATAGCCAGTATGTCACCGCGCATAGCAGATCGGCTGGAGTCTCGCTACCTGCGATGATGATGACGCTGGCATTGGCCTCAATTTCCATCTTCGACATCTCGTTCTTTGTCCCCTGCTGGCGCATAATGGAGTCCACGAAGTCCGGGCGGCCTTGAACGCTCGATGAAACCGAGTGGATGCGTTTGTGAACTAACGCCCGACTATACTGCATTTGTTCCATAATCGCCTGGGATGACGTCGACATGAAAGCGAACGCGGTGCGGAAGATGACTGGGTACGCGTCCATCGCTTTGAAGAAGGGAATTAGACGCGTGTACCTGGTCATAAAGGCGACCCAGGGATGATAGCGCCCGTTGTCGAGACCACCAAAGTGCTCGCCAAATGCCAAATCACCTATTATGTCGAAGGTGGTGAGTCGATACCAGGTAACCAGATCAGCGGGCTGGCGTGCATCTGCAGAAGACTGGAGCTGTGCGATAAGCTTGTCGATATGACCCTGAATCAAGGGCTCTTGTTCGCGAGCACCTTTGATAGAGAACCCGTGGGCGAGCGCCTTACGGTATCTGGCGTGATCTCTATCGTTCGCATTGATGATATCTGCGGTGTTGCTGTTTGAGAACTTGGACTTGGGGAGGGAGTGGCGGCGGTCATGGCGGCCATAGATCTCATTCCACGCTTCAGAGGTGATGAATGAGACCTCATCGGCTGAAAACCGCACAACCGGGCCGTATCGTTCGTGCCATCGCTTGATGTCGAGATCCACGTTGCCTCGGACGGCTGATATGTGGCGCAGCAAAGGGAACGCAATCCATGGCCAGTGGCAAGGGACGCGACGCATAGGGTGGAAGTATAGGTTGCGAAGGGCTGTCCCAACGACGTATGACACCGCGAGCACGGCACAGAGCACAAGGGCTATCATCTTGCTGCTAATGAGCGGTTACCGTGCCTCTCCAACGCTCACCGCGATCTCATATGCATTATATGTCTTTTCCCACCCCTCCTTCCTCGCCCCTTGCATAGGATTGATACCACCCTCCAGAGCTTGACACACCGCTATTCAATACAGGACTTGTTGAGATTCAACTTATAGACACTGTATCCTTTTACAGAACTTCAGGAATATCTTACCTGAATGAAGTATATGGGAAGTTATCCGCCACAATGACAGTCTCACCTCGTCCTACCACCGTCCGCACTGTCGACGCCTCGACGTCTTCAGAGGAAATAAGCCAACTCATAGCGAGTGAAGGTGCCGTCATCGTGCGCCAATTTATCACCGACTCCGTCGTTACTGCTCTCAATGAAGAAGTTGAGCCCTACCTCAGTGCCACCATTACCGGCCCTCTAGCGAGCACTGGGGAACTGTACAAGAAGACCGTCGGTTCTCGCACGAAGCACATGGGAAATCTAGCCAGAATCTCATCTACATACCGCACCATTATCCTGAACCACCCCTTGATGCATGCCGTCTCTGACTCTTTCTTTACCGCGCCATTCGGTGACTATTGGGTGAATCGTGGCGCTGTGCTCCAAGTCGAACCGGGAGAGAAGGCCCAAGGTCTCCACCGCGACGACAGTCTATATGGGATTACGCGGTATCTTGGTCCGGGTGCGCCAGAGCTCATGGTTAACTTCTTTATCGCTCTTACCGAGTTCCGGGAGGACAACGGTGCGACGAGGTTGATTCCTGGGAGTCATCGGTGGAGCGAGGGGGAGCTTGCAGGTGCAGTGCCTGAGAATACCGTCGGTGCTTTGATGCAGCCAGGTGATGCCGTGCTGTATTTAGGAAGCGTGTGGCATGGCGCTGGAGAGAATCAATCAACGGAGAACCGGCGCGGGTTGAGTGTGACTATGCATCCAGCGCACTTCACACCCATGGAGGCCCACGTCGACCTGCCCAGAGATGTTCTGGAAGGAATGACGCCGCTCGCGCAGAAGATGGTTGGGTGGCGGAGTTGGTGTGGGTATCATGGAGTGCCGGTGTGGACGGTGAGGGATCGCAGAATGGAGGATGAGCTGGCCTTGAAGTCGGCATGATTGAGCCCCTTGCAGCCCGGTGCTTTTCGCTACATATATAGTTCACAGCACTGGCTAGTCCTTTGTCATGAACCACCTTCACAGACACGGAATATCATGGAGTTGTTCTACACCAATCCCTGGCTCCAGGAGTCGAGTTCCCTTGTGAAATTGAGTCTTATTGCGCTTAGCATTGTAATAGGGTATAGACTGCAGAAGGTGATCTTCTCCCCTCACTTGCAAGCTCCATTTGTAGGCTTTCGCTCTCGCTGGGAACCGCGCTGGCTTGTCGGCCTTCGGTTCTCGAAGGACGCCCTCCATCATATCCAGCAGGGATGTCGACAATACAAAAATGGCATGTTCAGGATAGCGCGCGTTGACACCGACATCCTGGCCATTCCCACCCGTTTTGTCGACGAACTACACTCCAAGCCAGATGAGCAGCTCAGTGCGATCAAGGCACATATGAAGGTATCCCTCATATTTCCCTCTGTCCACATTGTTCATTGACCTTTCGGTCTGGATTAGAACCTTCTCGGCAGGTATTCGACCATCGACATCCTGGATGAGGGAATCCTACACACCTACGTTTTGCAGACTGAACTGACCCCCCGTCTTGGGAATCTTATTCACATTGTCAAATCCGAACTGGACTTTGCACTCGCGCGTGAGCTGCCCAGCAATCTCACCGTCGACGACTGGACTCCTGTTTGTATCTACGATGTCATTCTGCGCATCGTCGCTCGCATCTCTGCACGTATCTTCGTCGGGCTTCCCACCTGTCGTAACGAAGAATGGCTCAATCTTTCTATTCACTTCACTGGGGATGTCTTCCTCACCATGGCCATCCTCCGCCGCTTTCCACGCTGGATGCGCCCGCTCATCGCTCCTATTATTCCTCGTTACTGGGCTATTCGCCGGGGCCTCGGTACGGCAGACCGAGTCATCGGCTCTCTGGTTCGCGAACGACGTGCTCAGCAAGCCGAGAACCCAGGGGATGAGAAACCGGCTGATCTACTCCAGTGGATGATGGATAAAGCTAGCCCGTCTGATGGTCGACCCGAGAAACTTGCGCACCGTCAGCTCATCCTCAGTCTTGCAGCCATCCATACAACCACCGCCTCGGCAACTCAGGCTGTTTACGATCTCTGTGTCTATGGAAACTATGTTGAACCCTTGCGTCGTGAGGTCCTTCAGGCCGTCGCAGAAGATGGCGGTGAATACAGAAAGACGACTCTTACCAAGATGTGGGACCTCGACAGCTTCATCAAGGAGGTTCAGCGCTTAAATCCGCCAGCTCTACGTTCGTTGTCCCCTACCTTCTCCTAGAGTGTAAAGTAACCGCCGACTAACCCCAGTTAGTGAGCTTCCAACGCATCGTCATGCGCGATCTCACCCTATCTGACGGCACAATTCTCCCCCGAGGGACGCATCTGGCGGTACCAGCTGCAGATATTACAAAGGAAGCAGAGTACGACCCAGAATTCGACGGATATCGCTACTCTCGGCGGCGTAGGGCCCACCCTGCCGAGGCACACCGACATCAGTTTGCCACCACAGACCAAACAAGTCTTCACTTCGGCCATGGGAAGTACGCTTGTCCGGGTAGGTTCTTTGCTGCCAACGAGATCAAGATGATCCTGGCCCATTTGCTGGTCGGGTATGAATTCCGTTTACCTGATGGGAAGTGCCGGCCGGGCAATACGATGATCGATGAGGTACTTTTGGTGGATACCCAGGCAAAAGTTTTGATGAGGCGGCGTATGTGATCAGTACACTTAACTAGCTCGCATTTATATGCTATAGTGGTCTAGCACAGTACAGTACAATTTGTGGGTCTTCCAAGCCACTAAGCACGCCCCTAAGCTGATTGGTTATTTCTATTTATTTAAGGTAGACATCTATGTATTTTAACTTCCTGTACTCTTCTGTATTGGTCTTTTGTCCAATCAGCTAGGGGGGCAGTAACTCGCGGATTCTCTCTAGTTCGCCCGGAGCAAGGCTGCCAACTCCTCGCGCTGCCGATCCAATCTAGCCAGCTTCGACCGAGCAGGCTTCCCAATATCTGTTCGCGGAATGCTATCGACAAAGACTACGCCCCCTTCTAAAGCTTTATAACTGGCCAGGTGTTGCTGCACAATGGCGCAGATCTGCTCCTCGGTTACTCCCCCTTGCATCGCCCCCTTACTGCCTTCCCCTTTCAACCGAACCACGTACGCCCTGGGCGCTTCCTCTCCATCACCATCCCCTGTCTTCACTCCTAGAACTGCCACATCTGCTATCCTCGCCTCTTTCTCCAGCAGTAGCGCCTCAATCTCCGCCGGCGCTACCGAGTACCCTCTCACCTTGATCAGCTCTTTTGTCCGACCCACAATAAACCAGTGCCCATCTTTCTCGTAGACCATATCGCCTGTGGGAAACCACCCCTCCTCGTTCACAACTGCGTCACTCCGCCCTTTGTATCCGGACAAGACCCCTGGTCCGCGAATGTAGAGTTCTCCTGCCGCTGGCTGCTCTGCATCTCCTGTTTCATTCCGCTGCCCAACCACATCATCCCCGGTCGGATCAACAAGCTTCACCTCATAGCCCTCCAGCAGAGTCCCCAGACTTCCCGGATAGGCCCGATCCCCATACCGATTCTGAAAAACCACTCCCACCTCCGTCATTCCCCACAGTTGACTCACACACGCATCTGGATGCAAGACTTCCTCGCATCGTTGCAAGGAGGCCGCGTCCACTGGCGCACCCGACACTCCAATATACCGTAATGATGCGAGGCTCTCCCGGATTCGCCGATTAGACTTGCCCGCCTGAGCAATCATCTGCACCGCCACCGGGACGAGATAGGTCTCGTTTATGTGGAACTGCTCTACGGCCGCAATGAACTCGGCGAGGTCGAATCGCGGTAGAATGTACAGCGGCTCACCGTAGCGCAAGGGGAAGAGGTTGTTCCAAAAGTCACCGAAGGAATGGTAGGCAGGGAGGGCAAGCAGGCGGCGAACTGAGCTTGCATTTGCGTCTAGACCTTCGTCGGACATGTAACGAGGTGTGTAATGGACGGTCAAGTGGTGCGAAATGATGGTATGGTGCGTCCGAATCGCTGCTTTGGGGAGCCCGCTTGTACCGCTGGTGGTGAACATTGCTGCTGGGGTCGATCTGGCCAGTTCGACTGTGGGGATACGAAGCCAGGGGGTTGATCCGTGGGTTGCTAGTGCAGTGAGGTGGTATTCTGACATCGACTCGGTTGATATGCTTTCTTTGTTTGCCCAAGGCAGAGCGTGGTCAATATCTTCATTTGCGAAAGTGATGAGCTCCTCGATGGCAGTCTCGGTGACAAGGCAGATTTGACGCGGCAGAGAGGAAGATTCGCACACGTCTCGAACCATGGAGAGGGTGCTCTCTGCCGTCAAAATGATTCGAGGATCAGACAGCTTCACAAAATGCTCGAGCTCGTGGCGTGAAGACGTAGGGCTACAGCCCATGTAGACGCCCCCAGCACCGACAATTGCAAGATAGACGGCGGAATGAAGGATCTAGCATCCGTCAGATGAGCCTTCGTTGGGAGGCCGGGGTAGTTGTACATAATTGTCCATTTGAACAAGCACGCAGTCGCCTACCTGAACATGATGAGCCTTGAACCCGGCAATCAGCGCGCAGACGAGTCGCTTAAACGGCCCTGCACTGAGCGCGCGAGAAGGGTTTTTGGCGTCTATGAATATCGGTGATCGTTCGCTGTGTTTGAATGGGCCGTTGAAGGCAAAGCTGACGAGGTCGTAGGAGTCGGAATCGGTCATTGTATGCGCGGATAGATGACTTGCTGGATAATAAACAGAGAAGGGAAGGAATCAAAGTGACGGTTCTTATACGTTTTTTAAAGTGGTGGGGCCATATATATCTGCTGAGTCCCCTATTTTGGCCGCCGCAGATACCCGACAAATTTGCTTAATGAACCAAATTTTATATATAACCAGGGGCAATGCCAGCAGCACTTCCGAGCTAGGTGAAAACCAAGTACGATAGATACATCCATCAAGACGGAACACTCCTGCAGTATGTAGAGAGGTACATGCCTCGAGAAGATCGATTAAACGATAGGGTTCGTAATGATTCTTTGTGAGGTCCAAAGGTCCTACATGGTATGGCCGATTATTTCTCGCGCCCCTTGAGTCCTCTGCGGTCGTGATGTCCTTGGCTTCCTTATGAACTCCGTCGTACCATGCAAGCTGGGTTACACTACCTAGATGCATGTCTCTCGACCCACTATGAGGAGTCTGAGCAGGAAGGGCAATCTTGTTAGGGACATATAAGGCCCTAATCGGATGGTTGCTCTCTTTACTGTACAGCATCCATTCTCTCGTCTGAGTCGCCTGGGTAGAAAATGATGCAGTTCTAGACCCCTTGCAGAACGCGGGTGGCTTAAGACACCACTGCGATGGTATAGCAAAGACAACGGTACCCAGTGCGTTACTAACCAGATGCGCAGCCGATATGCAAGGTGACCAACACACTGCCAGTCGATGAATCGCCTTTCTCCGCTACATGCAGCGATACCAGAATTCTGCCTTCTGGTACAAATACCCGCCAAAGTTGACATCTTGACGTTCATCTTCTGTATCGACTAAAGAACACCTGACATGAGTTCTGTATCACATCAGTGGCGCCAGTTGAGTGTGGCTATCATTGGCGGTGGGATCGGTAAGTGTTTTAATGTGCCTCCATTCTGTCTGCCCCTGAATTTCCTCTCTTTCCTCCACGCCAAATCTTGATGGACTTTCAGGTAGTTGACTAGAGATTCCAGGGGGCCTTGCTGCCGCAACATCTCTTCGTCGGACAGGCCACAGAGTAACAATCTACGAACGAGGAGATTACTCCGGTAGTTTAGGAGCTTCTATTAGTTGCGGTGCAAATGGAACTAAGTGGCTAAACGAGTGGAATGTCGATATCTCCCGCGGGAGACCATGTAATATTCAAAAGCTGATTCGACATACTCTCAACAGCGGAGAGATACAGAGTATCTACGATCTGTCGGAATACACAGGCAAATGGGGCTATGTGCGTCACTCTGGGCTCATTATAGTACCATCTATCCCTGCTGACGGGCCAGGGATACTATAATTTCTTCCGAGTTGACATGCATGCAATGCTGATGGAATCAGCCACTGGACCAGGATTGGGCGAACCCGCTATGTTGAAACGCTATCACAGCTGTGATTCGGTCGATCATGCAATTGGAACGGTCAGTTTCCAAAACGACGTGACTGTCAGGCATGACCTGATTATTGGTGCCGATGGCGTTGGGGTAGGTCGGCCGTGCATATGGTTCTCACTTAGTCAGTGACAGATAATTGCCTAGTCATCCGTCCGCCGAGCACTTGGGATATATCCTCAACGAAAACGGGCTACATCTACTTGCTATCATTGCGTTGTCCAGACAGCCGATGTCTGTAGGCTTGGGCTTGCAGACATGTCCCAGAATAATGCCCTGGAGTACTGGGGCGGGCAGGGGCTGGAAAAGATCGTCTTCGCTCCTTGCCGTGAAGGCGAAATCCTCTCATTTTATATATTCTTCCCTACTCCTACGAATGAAAAGGAGGAGCAGATAGAGGAGGGTTGGGATTTTGCTGGCGACCGCAGACAGCTGCTCGCACCGTTTCCCACACTCGATCCTGCCTTGCATGCGCTATTTAGCTACGCTGATCCAGTCGATATTCGACCGTGGCGGCTCTTCGCTCATGAGCCCTACCCGTATTGGACCAGAGGTCGTACCTGCATTCTTGGAGATGCCGCACATCCTATGCTCCCAGATCAGAGTCAGGGTGCATGTCAGGCAATTGAGGATGCCGCAGCTCTTGGCATTATCTTCGGACAGTCGTATCTGTATACGAATGACATACATTCCGGCTTGCGGCTCTACGAGAAAGTTCGTAAACCCCGGGCTAGCAAGGTGCAAGCAGCAAGCGCCCGAGCAAGAGAGAATATTTCGGAGAGAATTGGCTTCTCCAGTCAAAAAGGTAGCAGATGGTACGCAGTGGTTGACGAGGATCAGAAACTGACTATTGAGGAGATTAACGAGTCCGTGTTTGCCTTTCCTGAACTAAGGGATCATAGCTGACGGAGTATGTAGTTATGATATGCGTCAACACATCCGATCCCAGGCCGCACTAGAATATAGTGGTTTATGCCAAGAACGGCGTCTTGCTTCCACTTCCTAGCGGTCATATCGAACTCTCAAAACTCTTCTCTGATATCACAGGGCTCTATCTTTCTGTTTTATTAAGGCGACCTTATTTTTGTTGATTTAGACCCTGCCAAGTCTTCTCTGCCTTTTTACGTACATGTTGATCAACCAGATACCTAGAGTAGACGCACAAAAACATGTAGTGAACCATCAAAACCCGCCAGATCCCTAGATATTAAAGAAACCAAAGAAACCACGGGAGAACAACGGCAGCTAGCTGAAACGAGAGACTACCACCACGAGGCTTTTGTTCCTGTGCCTATGAGCATAGTCGGGTTGGCAGGCGGAGTTTCAGTCATTGTGGGTGCTAGTAAGTCAGGTTGGCTCGTCATTACACTTCGTAGAGCACCATTCGCTCCCAGACCAGTCGTGGGAGCCCAGTCTACACTGTGTGCGGAAGAGGTGGCAACAGTGTTGATCTGGAAGAAAGTGCGACTTATATTTTTTTAAATGGCCTGCTTCCCATCACTACCACTGATATCATGAGTGGATGTAAGTCGGCAGCCAATGATGACGCATTGGCATTCACTGTAGTTATAATATGTTGCTCACGCTAGGTTGTAGAGCAGCGTATAGCATGAGATGTTTTATATGACTTTAGTTAAACCTCTGCAATAGGATCACTGGTGCAGAAAGCTGGTTGAGCAGTCATACAATTCATGTTGGCTAAAGCGGCCATGGTACCATCCCAGCGCATTTCCATCAAGGAAACGCTGCGTATATATGTGTCAGTTGACTTCTAGTACCCGAATCTCATGGCAAACCGAGTGTATATCATTGCAAAGTACACAGGCTTCTCAAGAAGGCCAGGCGATATGTGTGCTCTTATACTCGCAGTTCCAAAAAACAGTCCATTGGGCGCTACGAGGCCATTTAAGGGGAAACATTGAGGGATCAGGAGAGTTTATGTCACCTAAAGCTTCTATTGTGTAGTGCTGTGTAGCATATAGACTGTACGGTCGGAGCGACACTCTTGTCGGATATCACATTCCACATCGGAGAGCTGACGACCCTTGCGGAAAGTGCGGAGTGTTATAGCACTGACACCAGCACCTGCTCATGGGATGGGCACCACAGTCAGGCAGGCGGAGAAGACATGGAACGCAATTTAGTTCTCTCAAACCATAGTTGGAGTGACTGCTTGAGAGCACCGGCGGATAGTTGACAGTCCTGACGTTGAAGGGCTACTTTCTTGATGAATAGGCGACAGCGCTCTGGCCACAGCCTTGTTAGTATGGGCATCTCTTTGACCTGTTGGACTACGCAATCTGCTTTCCTCTCGAGCTCAACGACTGGGAGGATATGACGAGGAGCTATACTCGCAAGTTCTAATTATGTCATGAGCTTCAGGTTAGTCAAGGCGATCATGCCATTTCTAATAGATCTGCAAGGCTTGGTTTTGATGTCGACATTTCAGAGTAGAAGACCAGCAACGGTTGGCAGCTTTAACTTCAAAAATTCATCGGTTGGACACATAGCAAGGATCTCAAGCCAGTGCGAGGCGTTCTCCCGCGACATGTTTGACACCAAGTTCTTGCACAAGGTTCCGCTGTTGTTAAACCCCAGTACAGGTGCGATGCAGGAGAGGGTTTGCAATGTTGCAGATAGCTGAGATATCACATGATGGCGGGGCGGTTCGGCGGCGTGGGGGATCCTGTTTTCGCAGATGAAATGGGTCATAAGCGGATCTTAAAGAAGCAAGATACAGTGGTAGCGAAAAGGATGGGTGATTCCGTAGGGTGCTGGCAAGGTTCTGTTTTATACTAGCGGTGACTGACAGTGCCTTAAAGGTACTCTGGCTTATGGCAGGGATGATGCAACATCTTGCGATTGGAAGGAGTAGCCATGCAGTTCTTAAAAGCAGCAGGGTAGTGTCTAGGGAACTAACTCTTTCCCAGAGAAAAGTCTGGGTAACTTAGGTTCTCAGTAAAGGTTCCTTCTCTCCTGGAAAATAGGCCTGTCACTCCTAAGAGCTTCAGCCCTCCTACCAATTAGCTAGGCACTCATAGGAATCTGGCATTATCTCACTAGAAACTCTGTATCCTGGATAGACTATAGAGTTGCATAACCGCACTGATAAGATCGAATCCAACCCTCACTGAACTCGCAGCGGTAAGGGTTTATTTCCTAGCCTAGAGAACTGCACTAGTTGCGGTTTCCCACCTCAGAATTCAAAACCATTTGGTCTAACTGTTGGTTATAATTTTTGAGGTTTTATCTATCTAGGTTAACCAACCATCACTCTTTTGCTTGGTAATCACTAATTTCTGGGATTTCTCTAGAAATATTAATATTAGTAGATAGCCTAGTATCTAGTCTATCTACTCATGAAATATCAATTCAAAATATCTAGTGATTGGTGGGATAGAAGGGAATAATAATTTCGGTCATGGGTTAGTATGAAAGTAGTGGTGGTTTATATATATGCTTCAACCTTGGAGAATCACTATAGTTAAAGAATGATTTTTAACCACCACCCATTCAACCCTATAGATATTGAATTGATATTTTAGATATAGATTAAAATGACTATAATTACTACATATTTTATATAAAGATATTGATTTTCTATAGGCATATTATTTAGTAGGCCAGAGGCATAGGAGAAATTCTGAAAACCATTAAAATTTAGACCCGAAACCAACCTAAATCAAAATTAACTCAAACTGATTCTAACCATGATTAGTTAGTGACTGCCTATCTAGGCCTAGGGGTGGATTTTACAGTGAAACTCGCACTAAATCAGAATGGATTAGAGTTAGTTCTGATTTCTAAAATTTGGACTTGAAATCGCAGCGGTTTAGTGCCATGGTTTGAACTCACCTGGAATCAGACTGAATACAACTAATTCTAAATCATCTAGATAAATTATTATTGGGCCTGTCAACCAATCCGATGTAATAGCGTTTATATGGTAAATGCATATACGCGGAATACCAAGGGAAGAAGGTCTGATTCTTCTAATCTACAATCTCATACTAGAATTTATAGACAGGAAGATGCAATGCAAATGAATGAGAATGAATGGACGAGTCAAATCGCAATATGGTCTATTTCTCGCGATCTGATTGGTCGAATCAGAATTCAAGTTGATTCCGTCAAATCCTTTACTGAATTCGGTAGCCGCTGGCTGACAACACCATTATGATCACTAAGTTCACTAAGTGAATGACTTCACCAACCCAGGTCATCTGATTTGTGGCTAGCAGTAGGTTCTCAGCCATTAGGTCACTGTGAGCCGATACTTTTACAAGTGGCGTGATGGCCATTGACGCACAGCTTATTAGACCTGGTAGGTTCTTGTGCGTGTGGTGTTTTAGACAGGTGGTGTCATATTTTTTAGCTAATTATATGCTAGTAGTTAATGCGGCCATGCATCATTTCAGCCTGTTTACTCTCGTGGTGTTAAGTGTGGTTTTTTATTTTCTACTCATGAAAACAGAACACATATGGAAGATGTGGTATGAAAATATTTTTCCTGTGGCATGGTTTGAATATAGCACATGGATCTCTAATCTGGTTTTTTTGATTGATGTTCTACCTTTCACCAAGTTCTGTCAACCCTTATGTGTAGCTGTGTACTTAGGTATTTAACTGCAACTACATATACAAGCATTCACAATGCCACGCTGTACAAGAACCTCTATCCCAGCTGTATCAGTTCTAGCTATTGCGGTTTTAGGATACAGTAGTCTAGATAATATAAAGCAGGAATTTTATTCCCCTTAGCCATCTCCATCGTTTCAGCTCCACGATCGCAGAGATAGAGGGTGCGGCTTTATCGGAAATTCTGATATATATGGCCTAGGAATATGATTAGGCATATACCTTCAGTGGATCGCGTCTTGTATCTTAAACACATACTTCATTTGCCCGCTCAAACATCCAGGTCTGCTTAATAGTTATTTAGTCTTTAACAGCGCCCTCCTTATAGCTACATTCATTGTTACAGCCCAACCACTCAATACTTATATAGCCAAGATTTATATCATATTTTTCATGATATTCAATGGGTGGTCAATAGTGTTCCCTATCCATCGTCAGGATCATGCAATAAGCATACAAAATGAGTTCTGGGAAGTTGGTGCAAGAAGCACTTTGACTTTCATCCTCAATCTAATCTGGGCAACATATGCTTCTTAGTTCTAGATTGCCAGAGTCAGCTCAACATTTCAGGAGACCCCTTGTGGCACAAAGCTCTTTTTATTTACTGAAGTTAATATATCACCTAGCACAGGTGGACTTTTGGCTGCAAGAATCATTTTAGGTGCGGCTAGCCTGTTTATAATAATCACAATATCTATAACCATACTTAGAGGGCTAGTCACGCGCCTAAGAATTTTCTTCTCTCCCATCACTAAATCAGTAATCTGGAACTTATTTCTACCCAGAAGGATGAGAAGAAAGTGGGATATACAGAGCCATCCACAGCTTCCATGGCTAAATGCAGTGCTGGAAAAAGCTTGAGGACTGCTATGTCAGTGACTAGATTCTTTCTAAGCACATTAACAGCAAGTATTAGAAACTCTGGGTGCTAATCTATGATTGCAGAGAGCCTAGGAGTGTGTTATAGGTTAAGGTCCTAATGGGTATATACTTTTGCACGCCCCTAACTTTTTAGTAGTTCTATTAACCTAATGCATTCTCTTCACAGGATTGCAGAAACACCTAAGGCGTTCCACATTCAACAGAAGTGGTATGGCAGTATAGCTCTATTCAGTACTATTATATTAATTTTAGCTATAGAGCTCACTCTTTTGTGGAATAATATTGAGGGCGTCTATTCAATATCATCTACTGGTCAACTTATTGCATTCATCATTGGGTTAGGCCCGTTGATCATAACTATATATAGTGTTCTGAAGGAGACTGCAGAGGCTATAAGTGCTAAGATGCAGATCAGCATTATTATATTAGTTATAGCTAATAATCAACCTCCTTAGTCACTACCACCACCGCCAGGAGCAGAGCAGTTTGAATTAGAGCCACAACCAACACACCAATCACATGCCCTAAGAGATGTTTTAGAATCTCCTATATAGGTCCCTTCTGCTTCCTTAATAGTACCATCAAATTTTTATTTATGGTGGTGGGCTTGGCCCAGATTAGGAACAGAGCCTGGTGTGACTATGGTGGGGGTTAGGCTAATCAGCTCATCCTCATAATCAACGCGTGCGCCACAATGAATGACGCCAAGTGGAAGGGTCCAAGGCTAGTGACCAGTGAGTATCAGCTGTGGGAGCACTCAGCTATAAGCCACACTTAGTGGACCATTCCACCGACAAAAGCCTCTACATTCTCATCAACGTTCAATATATCGGCTAGTGAGTAAGGCTGTCCTTTGAGCTAAAACTTATCTCTTTTCTGCACATCCTCTTGGCACTGGTAGACAGCAGATTTGCAGGCATTCATGATGACCACCTTGCTTAACTCATCCAGATTACGGCTTGTGTCTAGGTGGGTGATTAGCCTGGCGCCTTTACAAAATTCGCGAGTAAAGAAATCATCCTAAGACTTAAAGCCCCAGCATCCCATTTTATCAGCAGGAATACACACATAAATTTCCTTGTACTTTTTATTTCTGCCATAGGGCCAATATAGAGCAGCTTTCTCTGTTATGATCTTCAGATGCTCCTCCTCAAACCAGGACAGAGAGCCGACTGTAACTTTGGGCTTTTAAGACAGTCACCATGGGCTGTGAGGATCTGTCTAAGACAGCCATTAACCTTGCTATTTTTGATGAACTGATATTTACTTTTAGTTGCCATGGGCCAGTTGAAGACTGCATTGAAGGGGACCCTAATTAGACTAATTTTAGACTTATCATGGTCCCAGATCTTCAGCACTCCGGCATACCAAATGTGTGGTAGTGTTTCACTGGCAAATACTAAGCATGGAGAGGAAAGCGAATAAATATATATAGAAAGTGTAAACAATCAGATATATAGGTGCCCCATAATAAGCAAAACTGTCAACCACTCTCAGTAGGGTGAATAAGGTGATGATGATGTAGCCATCACCTTCAGTACTTCAATCCAGGGCTTTGTAGAAACAGAAAACTAAAGCTTGAGCTCTTCTATAACAGCCTCTTGTAGAGGCACTTAGAGGTATACTTTAGAGATGCAATTAACAGAGTGAACTAGGCTATAATTACATGGGCAGGAATAGAAGATATTTAGCACTAAGGATTAACACAGACTTCGAATGCAATAAATTACTATGTCAACGCCCATTCTTTCTCCCATGCTCCCTTCCTGGTCACCTTCTCCAGACCATGAATCAAAAGCACTTGAGAAGTGATATTATACTTAATAGACTTGACCTTCTGGCCATTGAACCTGACCTCCAATGGCACCTTCTTGACACCTAAAACCATCACCATGTCTAAATTATTCCGTTCTTTCTAAGAACCAGCAACTGATGCAACCAGCGTCATACTGGATAAGGCAATGAAATTAACATTAAGAATTTCCTCTGCCCTGATACTCTCCCCATCATCCAGGTAAAGCTAACCTACTACATCCCCCTTGTCATCCAGCGCAATAAGCAAAGACCACAGCGTATTCCTCGCCTCGCGTGTCATCAGCACTGGCTCCTGCATTGGAATGACATGCCCGCCCCGAATAAAAACTGGGATATGGCCCAGCAGCGCTGGAATGGTCATGTTCTTCCCTGGCTGGGCATAATCTATCTCACGCTCTGTGTACCAGTCATACCACTTCTTACCATGCGCCAAATTAGGAAAAACTCCCTTGACTATATTCTCCTGTGGCGCTAAAATAGGAATAATCATAAAGGCTAGACTAAGCAGGAACTGCATCTCGACGGCCGCCAGAGACAGATCATCTAGGAACTCCCACGCCAGCGCGCGCATGACCATCGAACCCGTGGCATGAGCCTGATACATCAGCATGTACATATACAGGAGAATAGAATAATGGATCTTCATTGCGTCCTGTGACGCCTTAATAACCGAGGCCCAGCGGTATGGTTCTTGCGGGATAGCAGCCAGCCAGTTGTGATTGTGGTAGAAGGGGAAAAAAGCAGAGAGCTGCATCCACTGGTTACAGAGTTCCTCATCAGTGTTTCCGTCGAAGCCGCATGTGTCGACGCCGAACATGGGTATTCCATATAATGAGAAGGAGAGGGCGTGGGGGATGGATAAGTACATATATCCCCATTTGGCGTAGTTATCTCCGCCCCAGTGGCCAGCCCATTGGCCAGAGCCTGCGAAAGTTGAGCGGCCGATAATGAAGGGGTGTTTTTTCAGACTAATGGCGAGGAGCCTATGGTAAGTCGCGTTGATGATTTGATGCCCATACAGGTTGTGGACGTCGTATTCAAGAGTTCCGTCGACGTGGGTGGCGTTGGGGGAGATGGCATGAGCTGCCAGGTCGTGGCCGGATTGGATGTTATTGATCGCGTAAGGAGGGTAGTTGACATTGCGGGCACCAGGAGTAGGAGTTGTACGTAGATAGGTGATCACCATGGATATGACGGGGCCTTGAGTAGCAGAATTGGCCGCGTCCTGGCTTAAAGCAGCTGTGGATGCTAAGGCAGCTTCTGTAGCGTTTGTGATGTTGAATCCTTCCGGGTAATCAAACAGAAGGTATCCAGGATCACCGGGCAGCTTGAACGGGGGATGGGCAGGATTGCGAGTAATGAGATCAGACCCACAGCTGCCCACGCAGAATGAAGAAGCCTCGTTCATATCCATCCAGATGCCGTCAAAGGCTACCTTCTCATGGTACTTGGCGAGTTCGTTAGCCCAAAATTCCACCGCTTTGGGATGCGTATCTGCTTAATGGAGATAGTGTCCGCCAAATCTCCGCCCAATCCCCGCCCTGACACTAGATGTGGGAATTTGGACTCCTACGGGATTGCCGATAGAGATAAAACAACTTACAAACTCCACTCCAAGTCTATCAAGTAATTACTAATAAGATTTGTGATATCATCGTGCAGCCGGTCTTTAATTCTCAAGTTCTAAGACCTGCACTGATGCTGTATGATTTGCTCGCTCGCCGAGGTTTTTACTCCGGAACATGCTGCAGGGTCTAACGGCAATTTTTCTTGAATCCGGGGGTATTGCTAAGCCGCTGTGGCGCTTCGTATTCGGATGAACCTGATCCAATCAGCACCGTAGGAGAATGATGACAGGATCTTGAATTGGGTGAGCACACGAGGTTTTCTCCAATGATCTTATTAAGCTCTCATGTCGGACCGAGTGGTACACACACAGTCTTTTCTTGGTCGTTCTTGTCCAACAAATTATCAGAGAGGATCCCGAAGTAACGGGTTCAAGGTGCACATTGCAGTGATATTTCGTTCACTTCGACCTCGCTCGCGATGAAGGAAAGATCATATGATATGCCCGTAGTCCGTGGCGAGCTGTTCATTGCATTTCTCGACTAGTTGCTGACAAATTTGGCGGTCACAGACAGGTCATTGCGGAGATAAAATCAAGGAAACTCTCTAGCTTCAGCAGCTGAAAAAACTGAAAATTACACCTTGGGCTTTGACAAAGAGCCAGCAATTGTTGTTTATATAACAAGAGGGATATAGTTATGTTAGTTAACTAACTACAACATTGACTCCAGCAAGGCTGCTGCGTACAGAACACGAAATGCAATCAAGAATTCTATCCAAGAGCCATTCTTAGCAGCATCAGTCAAAAATTCACCCTATCAATTTTGAACTTTGATCTATATAACCTAGACTAAGCTTCTCCAATACTTTAATGCACTAGATGACGCTGCTCTAATGTCAATAATTGCATTATATGCGTAACCCTATAATTAATATGATAACTATTGTGTCCTCTCTACATTGTGTCATGATCTGTTGTAGTGGTTGTGGACAGTCATCGCTTAGGCAGTAGATCTCAATATCAGGAATGGACTAGTACAACAAACTTGAGAACTGTTAGTTAGAGCCTATTCAGTAAGTAAACATATTGATGAACACAACCTTTCTTGTATCAATGCTTCAAGTCAGAGGCTCAGAGCGTACATCAGTACAGATTGTTTTTAGATAATGCAGTAGTCCAGCCCTAGTAAGTGAATGGTTATTTCCAGAAACTCTCACCCATTATAGCCAAAAGCACGTTACCTCACTCTGACTTGTTTAACAGTCTTGTTTTACTAGTGTTCCAGCTTCGGATCAAGATTCCACAACAGCTTCTGACCATCATTTTGCCAGAGGACTGTCATTTGCCTCCAACCCGCATAAATCTCCGCCCCTTCCTTTCCCTGCCACCCTCACGATGCCGACGCCCTCGTATGAATTTTAATATTTCACACCTGGCCACCTGAGCTGCAATGGCCAAGTTTTGAGATGACGATGCAGGATAAAACCCCGTTTTCTCACGTTCTCCATGAGATATGAAACCACGCAATTGGCCAATGCGCGACAGCTCTCTGTTCTTTTAAGTGCTCGATCCGAGATCGATCCTTGGAACAAACATTGCAGCTGCTGCAATTTTAATGATTATTTTATGTCGTATGTTTCCGAAGTGGGGTTATTCCCTCCGGGGCCAGGGATTTGACATGGAGTCTATCAAATGCGTTGTCTAATGCCAAAGGCACCCTTTCACGCGTGGATTGCTGCAAGGACGGCATTGGCATATTAATGCAGAAGACGATCGGCACACGTGTGACCCCGAATATCCTAAACTGACCCCATCCGAAGAAACTATTGCACCCTCAAGCCTGGGAATGCTATACGCACAGGGAAGGATACAGACCTATGTCTGACTTCGTCACGGAGCACTTACCGTGTAAAATTTTATGGTCTTTTTATGATAGGTTGAAATGTCCGTCCGCTGTCTTTCCGAGACTGAAGTCAGGACTCCGCAGGTTGGCCTTGTCCCTCAATCCAGATATAAAATCCGAACTAGGCAGATAAAAGGGCTCAGATGTCGCAAAAATCATATTCTATCAGTGAGCAAGCATTGAAATTGGTCAGTTTTGGCACTTGCGGTTTTACCAACATGAAGCTCCTTACTATTGCATTGACATTACCCCTGCTGGGGTAATGTGTACTGGCATTGAATGCAGCCGAATGGCGCAGTCAGTCTATTTACTTTCTCATGACGGACCGATTTGCCCGGACAGATGGCTCCACTACTGCTCCTTGTGATGTCGGACAACGTGTATGATGCCATCCTTAGCTTTTGATCAGGTACTAACGATGACAGGGGTATTGCGGTGGAAGTTGGAAAGGCATCATTGATCACGTAGGTCAACAGCCTGCAATTTATCCACGAAAAGTTCTGACCAAATAGCTCGACTATATTCAAGGCATGGGCTTTACCGCCATCTGGATCACGCCAATTGTCGAGCAGATCCCGCAGACAACAACTGAGGGAACAGGGTTCCACGGGTACTGGCCTCAGAATATGTAGGTCCTGGAGGGTGCAGGTGACCAAGGTCAATGTTGATCTCATACTCCGTAGATATAGTGTCAACTCTCATTTCGGAACCGCCGATGATATTCGGGCATTGTCCAAGGCTCTTCATGACCGGGGAATGTACTTGATGCTGGACGTTGTGGCCAACCACATGGTACGTGTCATCGTCTTAATCAAACAATTGTTCAGCTTCTCACACAGCATGATATGTAGGGGTTCAATGGCCCTGGTGCCTCCACCGACTTTAGTACCTTTACCCCTTTCAATTCAGCATCCTACTTCCATTCCTGCTGCCCCATCAACAACTACAATGATCAGTGGCAGGTGGAAAACTGCTATCTCGGAGATAGCGTTGTGTCTCTGACTGATCTGAATACACAAAGCTCGGCCGTGAGGGAAATATGATACGACTGGGTGAAGGATCTAGTTGCAAATTACTCTGGTAAGGCTTGTCGTTCTGTCGCTATCATGCCAATATCTGAGAAGAACAGTCGACGGACTTCGCATCGACACCGCCAAGCATGTTGAGAAGGACTTTTGGAGTGGCTACACGCAGGCTGCTGGAGTCTATTCTGTTGGTGAAATTCTCCATGGAGACCCTGCATATACCTGTGGTTACCAGGTTTACATGGACGGTGTCATGAACTATCCCATGTAAGTTTGGCCGCCGTCTCGCGCAACCTCTTCTGACAACGTAGATACTACCAACTCGTTAACGCTTTCAAGTCCTCGAGTGGTAGCATCAGCAGCCTTTCAAATATGATCAGCTCTGTTGCTTCTAACTGCAAGGATCCAACTCTCCTTGGGAATTTCATAGAGAACCACGACAATCCCCGATTTCCGAGGTAAGCTACGCCCCAGGGCACTATAATGCTTATGCTAATGACTACAGTTATACCAGCGATATATCGCAAGCCAAGAGCGTGATTGCCTATATATTCCTCACTGACGGTATTCCTATCATCTACTCCGGCCAAGAGCAACATCTTTCCGGCGGCGCTGATCCATACAACCGTGAAGCTCTGTGGCTTTCTGGATATTCCACCAACTCGTACAAGTCATCGCTACGACAAACAAGATCCGCAGACTTGCCATCTCCAAGGATTTGAACTATCTCCCAGCGAGGGTAAGTTGGGCAGCCTATCATTGTAATCCCCATACTAAATCTGAAAGAACAATCCCTTCTACACAGATAGCAACACTATCGCGATGAAAAAGGGCTCCAGAGGCTCCAACGTCATCACAGTCCTGACCAACTCCGGCTCCAACGCCGGCTCGTACACTCTCAACTTGAACAGTCATGGGTATTCGTCCGGCTCGAGATTGATTGAATTGTACACATGCTCTTCCGTTCAAGTCGACTCAAACGGCAACCTACCTGTACCAATGTCATCTGGCCTCCCTCGTGTGCTCGTTCCATCCGCTTGGGTATTAGGAAGGGGACTATGCGGCGCTTCATCCACCACTAGCCTGGCCACCCCAACAGTAACTTCTACCTCTGCTGGCACCTGCGCTCCTTCCACGGCGATTCCAATTATTTTTAAAGAACGGGTGGCCACCTCGTATGGGGAGAACATCTTCCTTTCCGGTCCAATCGACCAGCTTGGGAACTGGGACACTTCTAAAGCAGTTGCACTGTCTGCTAGCGGATACACATCTTCGAACCCGGTGTGGAGTGTGAAGCTGGGTTTGCGTACCGGTACCTATTTCCAGTACAAATTCATCAAGAAGGGGCAGGATGGAAGTGTTACGTGGGAAAGTGACCCTAATCGATCGTATACTTTGCCCAGCGGGTGTGTTGAGACCGCAATAAGCATCGCTGATTCGTGGAGATAATTCCCTAGGGATCAGGGTCTGTGAAGCTTTGATGTTGTGGTGGTCACCTTCACAGTACCAGCGCTAACAAAGAAAGGGTTCCCATCCGTCTCTGCTCCTAATTAGTGTGAAAATGCGACGATTAGGGAAGGATTGACCACATCCATAGACTAAATACAATTTTGACTGCTTTACTACTCGCTCATTCCTCCCTGTCCTATCCCTCCCATTACAAAGAAAAATGCCGAGTTTTCAAAAAGCAAAGAGGAAATTTTGGCATATAAGAAGCCCTCATATAATAATAGACGTGGAGCACTGCATAATTCATGAAAAGAGCCAACTGCTCTCGAACAGCAGAAATGGAGACGGGAGTTTCTGGCCGCTGTGGTACAGTCGCAGTATGATTGGATTCAACCATACCGGAGCCGACCAAAGGAAGAACAGGCTTACCCAGATATATCCTATCAACAGTCTCCAGTGGGGATTCACCTGCTTGATCATTCTGTGGCAGGTAAACCTAACCAGGTCCTCTAACATGATACCCGGTATGTGCAGGCAGAAAAACCACAATGCACCACTTTGATCTGCGGATACGCCAAAGCCCAGATCCATGAGTAAATGAATTATTCCCGACGTGAAAAATGTGATGATAAGCCGGAGAGTCTTGGAGAACGGCCCTCGTGGGAGTCGAAGAACGCTAAAGAGCAGAAACTCTGCATTTGATATGACTGGCTTGCGAAACATCTGATGCCATGCAATTCTAGATCAATGAGTATTTCATGCCCAGTCTTGCGAAGAAGGTGGTGCTTACCCCCACACGCGAGTCAATGAATTCATATCTGCCGTTGAACCGAAAATAGGTGGCCAGTCAATGGGCCGGTGCACTCCGAGAATGACACAAACCATTGCAAGGAGGTTGTACATTCCCAGTATGGCTGCTCGAAAGAGGAAGCCAAAGGACACCATAAAAAGGCTTTGTATGATCAGCCTCCGCGCCGTCCATTTCTCTTCAGCAGGTAATAGGACCATTCTACTCCCTGAGAGCTCTGAGATGAACTTTGGAAGATGAGGATCATCCGCCTCAATAGCGAAGAAGTGCAGCACGAGCAGAGAACCGCCCACATTTAGCATGCAGTTACGCAAGAAAACCCACCGGTCAGGAACGTATCCCAGCTTATCTTTGACAAATGCGGGAACAGCGCGAATTTGCCATGGGGTATTAATACGACGGTAATTGAGCGTCAGCCCTATACACCAGACGAATCTCCTCCACTGACTGGTGCTCTTTACCATCCTTCTTTGGGCAGATTTCATCTCCCAGGCAACCTGTGCATCGTACGAGACACGACTCAACATAATCAAATCAATGGCATTGAGTACATTCACCCAACACATCGCAGCTAGGGGTCCCCGGGCGGGCGTTGATGAAAAGGCTTGGTGCACTTGAAGCTGAAATGAGCACGCGAGTCCAATGGCAATCGCAATGAGGGCAGGTCTTATTTTGGAGTATGGCGGTGCGAAGGCAATTGTCCATCCTGTCAAGACTGGGATGAGGAACCATTGTGTGAGCGCGATGCTCTGTTCTGAGTTCAGCGCCATCGAGAATGGGTGTGTCGGAGGGAAGCTGATGAGGGATGATGGAGCAATAATAACAGGGCATGTTGATATTTTTAAGGCTGACTAGCAGTCTGTGCACTTGTGGCTGGCTAGCTGCATGGCGAAATGTCAGCCGCTTGTATGCCCTCTTTCTCCTCGGCGAAATCTGGCGGTGACACAGTCTGACAGATTCCCTGAAACAGTGAGGATAGGAAACCGGCTACTACGTATATTTAATAGTATTTCTTATTTGTTTATTCATTTATTTTTTAGGCAGAATGGTTTTACGCTGCATGAAGTAATGTTACTCCAGTTGACGGTTAATCATCTCCCCTAGACGGCGCAGTGAAGTTGACCGACAGCGATAATGGAACGAGCCACCTGGCTAGCCCGGAACTAGGTGCTCTCTGGATCCCGTAAGTGTGTTTGGAACTGGTTCTGATTGGCTACAAGGACCAAAGTCATCATGCTCTGAAAGACGATTGAGTCGACCTCTCCAGAAAAGCTACCAATGCAGAATACTATATAGAGTCACCCTCGCCGCAATAATGCCCCAGTAGCCATTCATGGTTCTGCTATTCCGGAAAACTTAAAGCCCAAATTACTGTGCGTGTGAAAATGCGTGTACCCTGACAGGACTCGGGAGCTTCAGGGCATTTGGTATCCTGATATCTGGGAGCCGTAGCCCCTGTGCCCATGGATTTAGAAAAGTGACAGTATACCAACATTGCCATGATACGAAATTCTCGTCTAATTCCAGCTTGCCTGATTCGTCGTAGGAGAATTACTAGCAGTACAGATGTAAGTTCCCCTAAAGCGAGAGACGAACAAGCGTAGGGAGTATGTCAATAGAAGTGCATAATGCAATTTTATATCAGGGCACCTAGAATGACACTCAAAAAATGGCGTCCTATCCAATATAGCCAGATGTCCTTTAGGTACACACTAGGAAGATAGTAAACTGCTAACTCCATCTGCTACTTGCTTCCGAAGTCTTCTGCTACTAAACACAAAGCTTTCTACTACATCATATTAAGTCTCTAAGAAGGGATCATGCGTACCATAGTCTTCGTGCAGCCTTTTTTATGAATGATCTGATAAGGACCTCTGATTGATTCCGACCCGCAAAACCTATCAGTTTTAAGGATGAAGCTAGATCGGACCATTGTAGTATAAATGCACATTGGATTGCTCACCATATTCTTATACTTACAATCTTCTTGTTAAGTTGGAAATATCAATGGTTCATGTGGTGTGCCTCTTTTGATTTTAGCTTGCGCTGATATGTTTCTTTCACTGGGCAGCCAGGATAGTCGGCCACCTCCCACTCCCCAATTCCACATTCTTTTGGAGCTTTTATCTTCCCTCTCCCGCCACCTCCTATGATTAGGTTCCCTGGCCGATATGCTGGGTCGGACTTTAAACGGCGAATAGCTGAAACGTGGATCTTGGCATCATTAGGAATGTCGCGCACTTCTCCGCAAGGTAGAGGCCAACGAATGGGTTTCCAAGATCCATCTTCCTGCAAATCCATCCGACGGAAAGGCAGGTATTCCATAACTTTCCAGGAAAGAACAGTGGTCCAAGGAAGTCCCTTGCCGAATCGGAGAGAGTCGTGCATTCGTGAGTCTGTGCTGGACTTCCGGAGATAATAATCTAAACCAGGCATGGGACTTTCTCTGCCGCTGACTTCGTCTCCAATGTTCTGGGCTGCTCTGTTATGCAAATTTTCTGCAAGATTCTCGCCTTGCGAGTGTTCGGCATGATCTTCAGTTGAATCCCCTGAGCAGTGGAAGCGTCTCAATTTTCCCGTGTCAAATCGCAATCCTGCCTTCTGGGCATTCTGCACCATCCACACCAACGGCACATGACTGAGAGGATATTCGCCTGGTTTCAATGGCCATCCTCCGCCAATATCTGCGTGGCATCCTGGAAACCATACCTCCTCGATGTCCTGCACGTCATCGGCTTTCTCGTCCGCGGACGAAGCAGAAGGAGAGGCAGCCCTAGGTTGCTGAGCCGACTGCGACAAGCGGCTATTATGGTGCTGGTGGTGATTATGAT
Source organism: Aspergillus udagawae (assembly GCF_001078395.1). Lineage (NCBI taxonomy): Eukaryota > Fungi > Ascomycota > Eurotiomycetes > Eurotiales > Aspergillaceae > Aspergillus > Aspergillus udagawae. The sequence goes on along the minus strand of NW_025091273.1, from coordinate 635,548 downwards.
AAGGGAGAAACACATTGTGTCTCTCCAAATGCTTACGCAACCGAGTAGATGGTCGTTCCTTTGGCGACGGCTTGACCCCTGATATGAGATCCTGGCGGAATTTGGCCCGATGCTCGTCGATACTCACCGCATGGCGGATCACCTTGGCTTTGGTACGAGCCGTATAAGGGAATCGGTTGCGCCTCATCCAGGCCCTTTCAAATCTTGGAACACTATTGACAGTGTCGAACAGGCCCAAGAAGCGAATGTCGGGCGGCGGATGGCAGAAGGTCTCCTGAAACCCCTGCATATACTTCAATAGCGCTTCGGCGCCGCGGCCACGTTGTTGCCATTTCGCAAACGTCTTCCAGACAAAGCGTATCAGCTCTTCATTGCCTGCCTCCAGAAGACCAATCTTGTCCAGCATTTCAGCGAGGAAGCGGGCAACATATGCTCCGCGACTGAAGCCGAAAATGTAGATTTGATCCCCAGGGGAATAATATCGCATTAAGAATTTATAGCCACCCATGACATGGTCAGCCAATGTGGACCCGACCGCAGCATCTTTTGCTTTCACGTAGGCGGATTTGATCTTTCTAATGGTGCCGCTATGTGAAAGCGAGGCTGATGTTACATATGTGCCAATTCCAGGTTGATAATAATGAAACTGATTGGAGCCAGTCCGATCGAGCATCTTTCTCTAGGTAAGTCCGAGTCTATGCACAAAGCCTGCTGTGCTTACTCTAAATATTTTGAGCACATTGCTGTCGGATTCGTCGTCATGGAATTTGTTATTAGTTCCATCAAAGCAAAGGACAAACTCCTTCGGCGCCGGGGTAGGATCCATGATCTGTATTGTTATCCTAGAAGGACAAATAAAATCTGACAAATGCAAGATAGAAGTAGTTATACCAAGTTATCTAGAGGACACTCATGCTAGTAGCAGCTTATAACCTTGCAGGCTGAAACTCGCCTTGGTGCATCTAATTTCCTGTACAGTAGCCTAATGGCAAGCTTTCTGCTGCAAACGGTGATGAAATTAATCAAATGACCTGTAAGGAAGTGATATGTCGGAAGCTTCAGCATTCTAGGCCTGAACCCAACACAAACTGTGGCACCGAACCAATGTCGATGCCGTCAACAACAGAGTTTAATTTCTATACATCGGACGAAAACGGAAATTCCCCACAATGCGCAATAAGCTCTGACTGAATGACATGGAACTTGTAACTCACAGCAATCGTTGTTTCATTAACGACCAGTTAATTTGTGTGGTAAAAGTAATCTGCGTCGAACAATCCATTTCGTCGCCCTGGTGCCAGTATACTTGGAGTGACTGGAAATGTTCGTCATGAGCCTGACCCACATCATAGACATAGTTATGATTCTACGCTTGGTCAGTTGACACAAGCTAGTCTATATGCTAGTTACTACTTTTAAGCACAGGATGACTATTGCTAAAGGCTTTGTCTGTAAGAGCTATATGGCAGTGAAAATAGGTTCGACCTATATGTTAGATGGTCTTGAGAGTAACAATCAGAACCAAAGAGCTCTCAGCGCAAGATGGCTCCGATAAGCTCCCTATCTACCATAATGCTTCTTCCTGCTATTGCAGGGCTTGCTACATCGGATCGTCGGCCTTAAGTTTTGGGCTTAAGCTTGTCAGGTCCGAAGCATGGAGATGGGTCAGCACGGTTCACAGCTGTGGGATAGTATAAAATAGTGCTGTTCTGGGTTTAGGACAGATGCTTAGTTAATAATGATTATGTGCAATCTTGCAAAGCCATAAGATCAGTTTAGACTTAATATGATGGACCTTTTCAGTTAACCTGCTCCTCCATACGATTGCATATTTTTAAGAAAATATTAGTGCACCGTCACTCGACCCATCAATGATGTCGATCAATCTGCGCTCATATTTTTTGATAATGTCAACTGTGTATTTGAGATTTCGGTCATGCATCCCCCATATCTCTTAACACACTCGCAGTTTACCACTGTCATGATGATTCCCCGTATTACAAGTAGCTAACGTATAGAGCTCGGGGTACTAGGTCCGTGGCAGTTCTCTATGAACCAGACTTGATTATCGATCCTGAATCCAAATCACATATTTGAAACAGAATTTGAGGTTGGCTATTTCACAGGGAGACGATTGGTCGGAATATAGAGACGGCATTCTATAAGGAGACTCCGGAGTTGTTTTCATGTTGTTGCTGCACGATGGAAGCAGAATTACTGATTTGGGAGGAACTCCGGCAACTCCAGCCCACAGGGCAAAACAAGCAGTCAAAATGGCAAATAATCACTGTAATCTATATCCGCCCCATATCACACATTAAATGCTCATTACGAGTAAGGATGCAGATTACAAATGAATGTAACTTGTTTGTGCGTTGGAAGACTGTTGGTCTCCAAGGTTCCTCCTTCCTATGATATATAAATATCCTCTTTTAGGCGCGCATTCATATCGGTTGTGTTGACTTCAATCGCCCGGTGCAACTGAACTAAGACTACATTATGACTGAACCATTGGTCACTCCCAGCTCAAGAAGTCTCAATGGCCAGCCCGAAAAGATCGTTTCCCAAGGCACAGATCTGGAGAACAACACTTCCCCGTCGGCTGCCCCCGTTCAGCATGCAAATGGGCCATCTGCCACAGAAGACACCCCTCCCGAGTGCACAGTCACTGGCTTCCGCTGGTTTCTTGTCTGCGTGGCCATCTTTTCGGCCAATATTCTCTATGGACTAGACACCACCATTGCAGCCGACATCCAGGCCGCAGTATCGGAGACGTTCGACAATGTGAGACAGCTGGGTTGGTTAGGCGTGGGATTTACTCTGGGTTCAACCGTGGCCATCTTGCCTCTTGGCAAGGCGTTTGGAACCTTTGACACGAAATGGGTGTTTCTAAGCTGCTTGACTATGTTTGCTGCTGCGAGTGCGTTATGCGGTGCGGCACCATCGATGAATGCGATTATTGTGGGACGGGTTTGGGCTGGTGCCGGGGGAGCGGGGATGTACTTGGGGTGAGGGATTCTTCACAAGTGATATGTTGAGTGATGCTGACGAGAGCAATCAGAACTCTCAATTTGGTGACTACTATGAGTAGTCCCCAGAAACAGCCGTTTTATATCGGGATGACCGGGTTTGTATACGGCAGTGGGTGTATTCTAGGTCCGATTGTGGGCGGGTCTTTGGCGGATAGTTCAGCGTCGTGGAGATGGGTATGTCCTCATCTGCAGTAGTCCTTTGACGAGACGCCCAGTTAACAAGAGAAGGCCTTCTATCTCAATCTCGTCATCTTCGGCGCCATGTCCCCCATCTATCTGTTCATTCTTCCATCGCTCCCCCGCCGCCCTGACCTCCCCTTCTTAGACAAGCTGCGCTCCCTCGACTGGCTGGGCATTATTCTTACCGCCGGTCTCTGCGTCTCGTTCACGCTGGCCTTCACATTCGGCGGCTCCATCTGGCCCTGGAACGACGGGCGCGTCATCGCCCTCCTCGTCGCTTTCGGTGTCATCACCCTCATGTTCTGTGTGACACAGCGGTACTCGATGCTCACCGACCCAATCAACCGGATCTTTCCCTGCGAATTTCTCCGCAACCCCCAGCTCATCCTGCTCTATGTCTGCATGGCCTGCGGTGGTGCCGCGTTGTTTGTTTCCGTCTACTACATCCCACTCTACTTTCTCTTCGTGCACGGTGACAGCGGCACGCAGGCCGCTGTCCGACTCCTCCCATTTATCTTCGTCTATGTCGCCACCATATTAACATGCGGTGCGGTCATGGGCAAGACAGGCTACCATAACTTCTGGTACATCTTCAGCGGGATCTTCATGACCTGCGGCGGTGCGGCGATGTACACGGTGCGATACGATACCCCCGTGGCAAACATCTACGGCTACTCCATTTTGCTCGGCCTGGGAATGACCACCACCCAGGCGGGGTATGCCGTTGGCCCACTCCTCGTCAAGCCTGACCGTATCGCGGAGCTCATTCAGTACTTGAATATCTCGCAGGGTTCGAGCCAGCTGATTGGGTTGGCCATCGCTAGTTGTATTTTCCAGAGTCTAGGATTTCAAAGACTCAAGGGAGCGCTCGCTGGGACGGGGTACTCAGATGCTCAGATTCAGGCGGCTATTGCAGGGGCGAGGAGCGAGCTGTTACGCAACGCAACGCCGGAGTTGAGGGCGAAGTGTGTGGATGCGATTGTGAGGACGATTGGGGATGTTTGGGTGATGGTGATTGCTGCAGGGGCCTTGTGGACCTTATCCTCGCTGTTTTTGACCCGGAAGAGGTTTTTTGTTTAGATTTCGCGAACATGCTGGAACTACTGAGGGATAGATTATAGCAGAGCATAGAATGTCAACTTGGTAATCCACCTTCCCGCATGATACATGCGATCATGCAGCTCCATGTCAATCAATACTTGACTCGTCGACTGCAGATTTGTTCTAACCGACTCAACATCACTTTCTTTTCATGGCTACTAATCTTGTCCATTCTAATCAAGCATGTAGCTCCGCTCAGGTGCCAAGAAACAACCCTAACTTTCTTCTTCCGTCACCAACTCCGGCAACTCCTTTGAGACTCCAGTCAATCGCAAAAAACATACTTAGTTGGCAGTCGGAGATAACCGCATTCACAGCTATCTCAAGTATAGCAGGTTATGGTATGATAACTCCGGAGCAGAAGTACCTACCCCTCTTACTGATTGTGTTAAGGCGTGCCTATATATAAACAAAGAGTGTCTGTTAATTCTACCTTCTGTCTGACATCTCATCCATCCCTACCTCCAGAGAGATATTCTATAAGCAACAACAAAATGACCGTCGCACAGACCTACAAACAAGCCGTCTTCAAATCCGCCGGCACCCCGCTGGTCATTGAGGAAACACCTCTGACGCCGCCCGGTCCCAATGAGATTCTTGTGAAGGTGGAAGCATGCGGTGTGTGCTTCTCGGATGTGTTTGCGCAGAATAACGTTATGGGCGGGGGTTTGTATGTCAGTCTTCTTCCTCCTTGTGGATACTACTAATGATGGATGTGTTGCCAGTCCCATCGTCCCTGGTCATGAGATTATCGGCCATGTAGCCGCTGTGGGGGACAACGTCTCGGATTGGACTGTCGGCGATCGGATTGGAGGCGGCTGGCACGGAGGACATGATGGTACGCCCTACTCCTTGTCCTGCACTCTGGTTAAATAACTCTCTGTGAGAAGGAACGTGCAAAGCCTGCCGCAAAGGCTGGTACCAAATGTGCAGCTCGCAGGTCGTCAACGGTGAGACCAAAAATGGCGGTTGTACGTCCTCCCCTTCCTCTTCTCTTCTCCTCTTCCCTGGAAACGACATTGATTGGTGATTTCAGTCGCAGAATACTGCCTCCTCAATCCCGAAGCGGCCGTCCGCATCCCCTCCCACGTCTCAGCAGCAAAGTATGCCCCCATCCTCTGCGCCGGCGTCTCCGTCTTCAACTCTATCCGGCACATGAACGTCCCTGTCGGCGAGACCGTTGCCATCCAAGGTCTCGGCGGCCTGGGCCACCTCGCCATCCAGTACGCCAACAAAATGGGGTACCGGGTGGTTGCGATCTCGCGAGACGCAACAAAGGAGAAGTTTGTGAGGGAGTTGGGCGCGCACGAGTATATCGATTCAAGTAAGGAAGATGCGGCGGTCGCGCTGCAGAAGCTGGGCGGGGTGTCGCTGGTTGTTTCGACAGCGCCGACGGCTGAGGTGATCAGTCCATTGTTGAAGGGGTTGGGGATCTTGGGGAAGTTGTTGATTTTGTCTGGTCAGTTCATCGGCCTTGCCTTGTGTTGGTGCAGTGTGCTGATGGGTGGGTATAGTGCCGGGTGAGCTCCCCATTGATACGGTCACCATGGTAAGTGATCCTCGACGGTTCCAAAAGCAAGTACTCACCCGAGTCCAGCTTAAATACGGCCTCTCGGTGCAGGTTTGGCCCTCTGGCCATGCCACCGACTCGGAAGACGCGATAGCGTTCACTGAACTACACAATATCAACTGTATGGTCGAGGAGTTTCCTTTAGAGAAGGCGAACGAGGCATATGGTGAGATTTCCTGTCCCAAAGGCATCCCGATACACGTATTAATCCCGAGTTGTCTACAGAGGCAATGCTGAAGGGAACAGTCCTGTTCCGTGCTGTCATCACCATGGAGTAATTCCGCGGACAGAGACTCGGCTAGGGAGAGCGAAAAGATTAGACTGAAGAACTTAGATGAGCCATTGATTAAACGCATGAACAAATCTGCGATTCTATAGCTGCATCCACAAGAGCGTCGCTTCATTATAAATTCGAGATCAACATGGATCAATCGTAGCTGAGATTCCACGCATCTGCCAGGTTTCTTGACCCTGCATACAAGGGCTCGAAGCTGTAGAACGAATCAACGTTATACGCCAATCCCATGGCTCCCGCCAGCGTGCTCTGAAACATAACCGAGGGCTCATCCGCCAGCATCAAACTGCCAGCCACATCGGTTCCCATAGGCCCGAAGAAACCTTCCATTTGGCCCGAGTACGGGGGAGTCAGTGAGGTTGCAGTTCCGACACCCGCGCCAAATCGGCCGCTGAGAAAGTCCGCCTTGGCAGCGAGTCCTCGAGTCACATTGGCGGCGCTCCCGGCGACCGCAAAGTTGTTGCCAAATACCTCGAATACGGTGATGGCATCGCCGATGGCCGCGCGGGCTATTGGAGTGGACGGATGTGAGGGGTAGGCAAGGATGAAACCAACCATGGAGAGAGTCGAGTTCCACTGCCATTGAAAGGCCTCGTACCAGCCTTTGAGGAAGTCGGTGGCGGTTAGAATCTGACGCAGGATGTGTGTGATGGCGATGGCATGGTTGACACACGAATCTGCATGTCCTTCAGCGCGGGGTGTGCTGTTGAAGCTGGTCGGTGAAGTGGATGGGAAGCAGATGAAGGGCCGGTACAGGTTCATAGAGAGGTTGTGGTAGAGAAGCTCCAGGAGTAGCCGTTGGCGCTGCAGCCACGAGGGCGCATACCGTTCCAGGTCGAGCTCAGATCGGTCGGTTGAGAACGGCTCTCCACCATCCTTGCGTTTGGTCTTCATGGCGTCAGGAACGCTACGTAACCATTCCCGGATATTGTCCATCTGCGATGTCAGGAAATCAGCCAAGACTTCCAAAGACGATGAATCTGTGTACAGACTCTTCGCCTCATTGGTAGCAAGAATGTCGGCACGTTTATCGTGAAATCCAAGATGAACTGTCTGGGCCGCTAGCACTAACGTTGTGAGGAGGCGGCTGTAGGTCAACCATGTCACCTTGTTGCCATACACTGCGATGTTCGAGACAGACAGTCGAGCCAGCTCATGATCGTCGGCGGGCAGTTGGCACGTCGCAGTCATGTCAGGCATGGAGCACGGTCGACCCAGTTTCATGCATGTCTTGCTTTCAATTGCATACAGCGTCCACCAGATGCGCTTGCGCAACTCTTGCTGGGGACGTGGCAGGTCCTCACGCGGCTCGAGATGTAGTCCGAGAATATGAGCGGTCCGCACCGCGAGCGCCAGGGTAGTGTGCGCCATGTTCTGAAAGGAAGCGTTGCACAGGTAGACGACCGAAAATATATGACATTGCAGGGTGGTGATGGACGGACTCTCCAGTTCCGAAACGAGGAGAGTTTGCGACCGACGGTAGTACCATCGACCCGCGATACTTGCGTCGTTGATGTCGACATGACCGTCGGGTCGGCCAGAGGTGACGGTGGGGTGACCACTGTTGTCTGGAGTCAAGGCGACGCCATACTGCATACACAGAGCGAGAACTATATCGACTAGAGCTGAAGGCTTTCGTGTTGTGGCCGAATCGGCCCAAAGGGATTTATAATGCTCCCGAAACTCCGCCTCATCCAGGATCTGGTAGGTCGGATGGTATGATTGCCAAAACAGATTTAGGAAATAATCCTCCTCGATGCTATTGAGAAATGTCTCCGAACCGACGGACCCATCTGCGATCGCAGAAGAGGTCGGTAGCTCTTCCGGGGTGGGTCTATTCGAGGTTGGACTGGTAAAGATGCGACTGGCGGAGTTGGGCTGCAGGTTATGACCGTCCTCAGGTTGATTGAAAACGGCGCTGAGGTATGCGCTCATGCGACCGATAAAGTAGAAGGCTGACGATGGCCCATACCACTGAGTTTGTGAGGAGTGTGCGGTGCGTGTATGGATTCCGTCCCATCCTTTCCTTATCCCCGACGGTCGGTCTTCCTTTCGATTCGACCGGTCGTCACCGTTGGAGGCGGTATTAGTATGGGTAGCATTTTCTAGTTGTTCTTCGAGTTCCTGAACGCGTTGTCGTAGCCGCTCAATCTCTCTATTTAGGTTGTCAGTTAGTTCCACGTAGCCAACGCATTGGGAGAGTCGGTACAACCTTACAGCCTGTGGCAGTGTGCGGATTCCAGCCGCACTCTTTTTGGTGCAATTACCGCCCCGATTGCGACAATTCTGGCAGGGCAAGCTGCTGTCGCACTTGATGCGATGCACACGGCACCAGTCGCAAGCCCTCGCGACCTGGTTGCGTTTAGAACGTGGAGGAACGGAGGCGGAGGTGGATGCGGAGGAAGAGGAGGAAGAAGAGGACCTGTTGCTGTGACTTGTTGTATTGTTGTTGTCGATGCGGCGATTGGGGGAAACGGCGACAAAAGTGGAGAACATGATTGTCGTACAAGAATTAGGTAGGTATGGATCCTGATGGATTTGCTGCTGGGCTTCGGATAATGGATCCCATGGGTACAACAAATATCGACCTTTAGGCTCCATCAGTGAAGATGGATAACTGGTGATGAGGCTAGGCATGGATTCGGTGGTTCTTTGTTATTCCCCTGCTTTCTCCGTGTCAGCAAATCAGTGCCTCAACTAAGCACTGGGCATCAGGCCGTCTTGGCCCCAGAGGTCGAATACAGAGTAGTTATGGTTACGTTCATGAGGAAATATATTTCTGGCTACAGTATGGCTAGTAACTGCTGATTGGACGCCTCTAAGGTGATATATGTCCAGTCTCGTCTCTTAACGTCCTCCAATCTTTCTTACTGCCCTCGTGCACAGTATGCTCTGTGGTTCAATATATGTCTTCGCTACCAACAACCCAGTACCCGCTACATGATAACAGTCCAAGAAGAGATACTTGTAAACTTTACTGATGCTACCTTACCGTTTCCTCCCCGAATACTCTTCTAGGCATGTATCGTGCCAGAAAGCGAAATCATGCTGTATTGCAGCTGAAATTGGCCTGTTTGCAGGGAATGGTGACACGTGACTGATCAGGGGGTGTTGGTAGTCAACAATCGCGATAGGAACAAGATCTCTAGGCCAATTCTAACCTACGTGCGGCTATCGGCCGGACAGTAGCAATAATGACTGAGAGTGACTAGGATAGAATTTTTATGATGGATTGTTGAGCGAAATACCGGATGGTAGCTGTTTAGCGAGGCCCCGATTACGCTCTATCCTGGGCCGAAAATATACCGCACGACGCTCCAAAAAATCGAAAGACCGCCAATGCATAGAAGGTTGAAAGTGGTTGAAAGCCCCCCCTGAAGGTTGGATGTAGCCGATCGCGGAGACATCTGCAGGAGCAGCTGTGCGAGCGCGCGCTGGGATGCCAGTCGAGATGGGTGCTCCTGAGCAAGAGTTCTTTCATTCACTGCGACAATATGCTCAAGTAGCTCCACAGCCTGCTTGATCTGCCCATTGGCTTGATATGCACTAGCGAGTGCATGCTGAGATATTAGTCGATCAGGGTGCTCTTCAGCAAGAGTYCTCYCCYSYACYRTGACYACRTGCTYAAGTAGCTCCACTGCCTGCGCAATCTGCCCATTTGCTTGATATGCACTAGCAAGTGCATGCTGAGATGCTAGTTGAGAGGGGTGCTCTTTATCAAGTGTCCTCTCCTGTACCATAACTACATACTCAAATAGCTCCACTGCCTGCTTGATCTGCCCATTAGCTTGATATGCACTAGCAAGTGCATGCTGAGATGCTAGTCGAGATGGGTGCTCTTTAGCAAGGGTTCTACCCTCTACCATGACTATATGCTCAAGTAGCTCTACTGCCTGTGTGATCTGCCCATTGGCTTGATATGCACAAGCGAGCTCATGCTGAGACATTAGTCGAGAGGGGTGCTCTTCAGCCAGAGTTTTCCCCTCTACCATGACCACGTGCTCAAGTAGGTCCACTGCCTGCGCGATCTGACCATTTGCTTGATATGCACGCGCGAGTGCATGCTGAAGCCCCAGTTGGGATGGGTGCTCTTCAGCAAGGGTTCTATCCCGCACTGTGAATGCATGCTCAAGTAGCTCCACTGCCTGCGTGATCTGCCCATTTGCTTGATATGCACCAGCAAGTGCACACTGAGATGCCACTAGAGATGGATGCTCTTTGGCAAGGGTTCTCCCCTCTACCATGACCACATGCTCAAGCAGTTCCACTGCCTGTGTGACCTGCCCATTGGCTTGATATGCACAAGCGAGCTCATGTTGAGAGGTCAGTCGATCAGGGTGCTCTTCAGCAAGAGTCCTCTCCCGCACTGTGACTACATGCTTAAGTAGGTCCACTGCCTGGGTAATCTGCCCATTGGCTTCATATGCATGCGCGAGTGCATGCTGGGATGCCAGTTGGGACGGGTGCTCTTCAGCAAGGGTTCTTTCTTTTACTGTGACCACATGCTCAAGTAGCTCCACTGCCTGCTTGATCTGCCCATTTGCTTGATATGCACGCGCGAGCGCATGCTGAGATGCTAGTCGATCAGGGTGCTCTTCAGCAAGAGTTTTCCCCTCTACCATGACCACGTGCTCAAGTAGGTCCACTGCCTGCGCGACCTGCCCATTTGCTTGATATGCACTGGCGAGCTCATGCTGAGACACCAATCGAGAGGGGTGTGATTCATCAAATTGCCTCTTGTGCCAATCATAATGTTCTTCAAGGTAATTGACGACCTCCATCACTCGGCCATCCACTGAAAGGCACATTGCAAGTTTGAAAATTAGGCCATATCTCATACTTTCGATTTCGCCTTCCGCATTTTTGACCTCTTCTCTTTCTAGAAGGCTTATTACATGCGGTAGGTATCCATTCCATATGTCTCTGTTCGTATGCTCGTCATCGGGAAAAATCTCTTCCAGTCTAGTCAGTGCCGTGATAGTCCATTTTGACAGAATTTCATTCTTTCTCAACCAGTTACGCGTCGCAAGGTGAACAAGTCGGTGGAGGTCGAAAGACTGTGCAACAGGCCGTCTGCTCACGAAGGCATACCCTTTCAACGTCCCGATTGCTTCTATCCATGCTTTACTTGTTGGTGCTGGCGGTAGAATAGACTGCGGGATATCTGCTGGCTCTATAGAAGCCATGAAGCAGAGTATATCAGCAGCAAAGGGTTGAGTACGTTGGATTTGCTCGAAGGAAATAAGCCATGTTGTGGCCACCGGGTTTGTATGGTGATGAGTTCGCCAATCGTCCTCAAAACCTTCGCTTAAAAGATCAATTACCCTGTCCTCCTGTCCCGACAACAGCGATCGATAGTCCGAAATGGAACTCACACAGTTCTCATTCATATAAGAAGCAGCTTGCACAATCGCCAAAGGTAAGTAGACAAGCTCCTTAAGAAGCAGCGCAACTTCCTCTTTTTTGTGTAGAAGAGACTTATCGCCCAAGCGTTCAGAGAGAAGCTTTGTCGCTTGTTCTTCGTCCATTGCTGGAATTTCAATCACATTTTGCTTTGCAAGCTTTGCGGCAATTTTTTTAAAACGTGTAGTGAAAAGCACACTCCCTGTTTTACTCCATGGAATATATTCGCTCAGCCCGCATGGCTCAGCGTTGGCTTCAGTCTGGCCGAACCACATGTTTATGTCATCCGCGTTGTCAAATATGAGCAACCATTGGCCAGCGTTACTGTCGCATAGGTAGTCTTTTAAGAGTTTTTTGGCATCAGCTTGCTCCTCCTCGAGTCCTGGCAATGCTAGCTGTTCGGCAATCTTCAAATATGTTTGTTCGAGAGCTTCCAAGTTTGTGGCTGGGATCCAAAAAATTGAGCATTCTGGTCGCGTCTCCTGGATTCGATACGCAATTTCGAGTGCAAGCTGTGTTTTGCCAACACCACCAAGGCCGGTGACTGCAACCTTGTGTTGGCGGCCAGGTGGGAAAAGCAGCTCTTCAAGCTTATCAAGCTGTTCATCCCTGCCAACGAAACCTTGATTCCTCGGGAAGGGAATATTTCTAAAAACACCCCCGCTATCTGCCCAATTATCAGCGGGATCCTTGTTCAGGGAAAGCTCCTTACTGGTTTTTAGCATTATCAAGTATTCATATTCCTGAATTGGGTGAGCTCAGGCATACACAGGGTATAGTTTCTTTTCCTTACGCGAACGACCTTGTCGAACCGGACCCCGGTGGCATCTTGTCAACCATTAGCTCAAAGCCAATCAGTCCCTAAATATCTAAGCAAAGTTTTCAATGCACACACATTGCTTCTGCCTCAAATTTTGTACGCAGTCTCGCACCCGGAATTTTTGATTCTGGTGGGCTATGTACTCATGTGTTGCTGCCTCGATCAGGCCTTGCTCCTTATATTCAGTGAGGCCAACATTCTGCAGTCCTTGCTCCACATTGAAGCGGAAGAAACGCTTTTGGTTGAAATGCCCAGCCCATCTGGCAATGAATTTCCGCTCGGTTTCTTCTGTCTCTGTGGAAATTGCCACGAGCGTTTTAGAGAAAAATTTGAAAAGATTGTCTTCAATCGCTCGTTTGCCGGGATTGCCTGTTCCAATCGAGATAAAGCACTTGACGAGGGGTTTCAAATCTCCTGTGTCTGGACACCAGATATTTGAAGCCTCCCCCTCCACTTCATCCACTGGATTGTTCGCACCCAACGCACCATCCACAAAACAGCGTGGTCCGATTAGCACGGGAGTAAAAAACCCAGTCGCGGCTGATGTTGCAAGGGCAGCCTCGCAGATGGTCGCCGGTATGTCAGGTTCCTCAGCTAAACTATAACTTCGTAGTCGCGTCACCCCAGATGTTTCTTTGGCTGTGGCACATACGAACCTTCCCTAATATCAGCTACTAAACCAGCCGTCATTCACGCCTTGTCCACTTACACTTTGGTTCCGCGCTCGCGCCCATCATTGAAGGGTTCTGTCCCATTAACACCGTGACGAGCGGCAACATCCATGATCGCGTCCCTGAGCTTTCGAGAGTCGAATCGGGACTTAATCTTTCCTGTACCGCCAACAGGCAGCAAATTCAGTTTTCCCTCAAATATAACCCTGATGAGTTCAATGTATGCTGAAATGCATTCGTCCACGTCCATTTCAAGACGGCCCAGCATAATGGCGATAAGCCTGCTAGTATTAGCCATGGTGTAAAAAGAAGAACTGCTGCACGAACCCGCCTGTGCTTGTCCCACCAATAAGATCGAAGACTTCGCACGGCTTCACAGAAGGAAGCTTAGCATCACGGCGATCACGATTTAATCTGTCCATGATCGTCTTCAAGATGAAGAGCGTTGACAAGCCCCGTACGCCACCCCCGTCCAGCGACAACAGGCAAAGCCCTGTGGTGTCGACGGGGTTTGGCTCACCACTAGTCTTTGACGTTTGAGCTTGCATTTTCCCGGATATGATTATTTGATACGAAGAGGATAATTGAGAATGATGTGGAATAAAGACAGACGTCTTTAGAAACCGATATCTTAAGTGGTATTCGCACTGAGCTGGGATCAAACCAAGCTGAGACCTGGCGTAAGCAGGAGATATACTGATTGCGAAGCGCCGGGCAGCCTAATAGAGGATGCTAAATAAGGACTGCAACTCTAAGTGACCAATCAAAATACTTAGCGCTGTGATTCTATCTCCTGCATAATAGGCACAAGCGCCCCAGTTAGATGTACCACCACCACCTTTCCGCCCCTCCACATGCGACCAATCACACTCCCACTTCATGCAGCTATAGAAAGCCTCTCCTATCCTTAACTAGAATGCTACCCCACAAAGCATGTTGAGGGAAGCTCGCTTTGCTTTTATAACCGGCGAGAATTTCATGGGATTTGGGCCAGCAAATATTCTTATCTTGCTTGGTCAACGTGGCTAACCCTCCAACCCTGTTATCCCCAAGCCACTGCATTATAACAACATTGGCCTACCGGAGCGGATCCATTAGAGCCCGTTCCCAGCGTCCAAGACCCTTGTGTGCTATTCAAACTGAGTCTATCCCTGCTCCATCAGCCATGATATTAGCTCAGCGTCCGTAAGGAATCATGGTACGTCCGAAAGTATGGATAGCATAAGAGAAGCAACTCAATGACTCAAGTCACGCTGGAGCCTTGCCGAGGCAGGTGTAATTAACATATGTTACACAGCCAATGAATCTTCAAGAACTATTCTCCTAAAGTGGGATTGAAATGATTGGTTGACCGCCAAGGAATGGCCATGACCCACCTGGCTATTTTTGGAAAGGCTAATGGAAATGCAAGAAGAATGAGTGGTCTTTAGAAGGACATTGGCTACAGTGCGTCAGTTTCGACGCGCTATACTTTTCGCTTTTTCTCGCTTTTTCCTCTTGCCGCCGTTCGTGGCTTTCACACTGCCATAAATTTGACAATACTGAAGAATGACGAAGCCCAACTGATACTGTATACCTACTGTAGCTCAACCATAAATTGCGCCCGGTTCACGCCATGGTGGCAGTTGCGGTACCTCAAGTGGTCAAAGGCCGAGCGCAACGGATGGCTCGCCGCGACGATTCGCCCTAAATAACTTAGTGCCGCAACGGATGAACAAGAATCATCCGAAGGCAACAAATCGGGATTGCAACAGATGTCGATTGGACACAAGTTCCGCTCGGATTCGACACCGCGGCCATGTGGACCTCCTAAGACTGAAGCGTAACCAGGGACCCAGATGTGGACACAAACATCAACCCAAACTCAGGCTAAATCATCTTCGAAATATGAGTACAATCACGTTGACGAACACCAGCATGGAAATGGCAACATGTGGATGAACAATGGTGGTGATCAACGACATTGAAGACCGCCATGGACACCCAGAGGCTGACGGCTCTCCAAGCCGATCGCAAGGCCAACACAACCCAGGCAGACATCAAGCAGTCCATGGACCAACTGATCTAGTCCCTAGTCCGTGAACGGCCAGACTGCAACCGACTTTCTCCGCCCCTGATTGGTTAGTGGGGTTTTGTTAAATGGGTTGGTTTCCCTTCACCGCCTACCAGCGTTCTGCCTTCCTGCTTTCCCATCCATGCTCCCTCCGCCGCTACTAGCTTAGTCTGTGCCTGGTATCATGTCAGATTCATTAGATCAAAAGAGATGATTCTTTTTTTGGTGTGTGTCATCATCTTGTGTTCATCGTTCTCAGACAGCGGCCCTGTATCTAAAGTGGACTTATGCTAGGCCGATCCAAGCGCTGACTAATCTAACATATGTCTCTCGATGTGACAACTACTTCGGCTTCTATCCGAAGCTGGAACTAAGCGAAGTAAACAAATATCGACATGGATAACTGGTGATGAGGCTAGACATGGATTCGATGGTTCTTTGTTCTTCCCCTGCTTTCTCTGTGTCAGCAAATAGTGCCTCAACTATGCACTGGGCATCAGGCCGTCTTGGCCCCAGATGTCAAATACAGAGTAGTTATGGTAACGTTCATAAGTAAATATATTTCTGGCTACAGTATGGCTAGTAACTGCTGGTGGAATGCCTCTAAGGTGATATATGTCCAGTCTAGGCTCTGACGTGCTCTAGTCTTTCTGATACTGGCCTCGTGCACACCGCTCCGCGGTTCAATATATATCTTGGCTACCGACAACCCATGAAGGTTTGGAAATAGGAAATAGTACCCGCTTCATGATAACAGTCCAAGAAGAGATACTTGTAAACCTGTACTGATGCTACCTTACCGTTTCCTCCCTGAATACTCTTCAAGGCATGTATCGTGCCAGAAAGCGAAATCATGCTGTATTTCAGCTGCAATTGGCCTGTTTGCAGGGAACGGTAACACGTGACTGATCAGGGGTGTTGGTAGTCAACAATCACGATAGGCCGCTTCTGACCTATGTGCGGCTACTCTGCCTAGGCAGAAATCCATCCGGATGGAGGCCTACAAGGTGCCAAGTGTTGCTACGGCAAGGCTTTGCTCGATCCAGTCTAAACAACAAGCATTCTGGGCTTTGCCCCTTTGTGAAGACTGACTTCAGAGTCAATCCATGGCTCACCGAGCATTTAAAGTCCGGTGCGCCCTGACTTGGATTTAGTCACTTGGTCATCCAACATGGCTTCTATCAATGTTCTTCCAAGTGAGCTCCTCGCTCGCATCATCTCGTTCCTTGACCGGTCGTCCCTGAAGGCAATCCGGGAAACGAGTCGCCTTCTCTCACAGTTTGCTACTCCACGGCTATTCGACACTCTGCGTCTGTTTCCGGACGAAGAGAGTTATGAGGCGATCGATCGCATTACAAGCCATGCAACACTGAAGAAAATGGTCAAGAAGGTCTATGTCAATACGTGCGAAGATGACTATGTCTGTCCATATCGCTCGCGGATCGATGAGTGCAGCATGCTAATAGGCCTCAGGACGAGTATGACGAGGAGGAAGTCGAATTGACAAAGGATTTCAAGGACAGAATCGCGAAATTCGAAGACTGTCCAAATGTCCAAAGCGCCGTGTTGCGGTTTGACAAGCATTGTAGTACCGGCCGCGAAAGTTGGATGACGGAGCATCCAGAGACCATCGCCTTTCGCACAAAAACTCTTCGTGTTTTCTTTAAATGGCTGGCCTCGTTCGAAGTGCCTCTGCGTGAACTCGGCATTCGTAACTTGCAAGATGTCAATGTTGGTGACGATCGAATATCCTCCAATATCGAGAAAGTGCTGCAGAATTTACACACACTCCGATTAAGCATCGTGACGGAGCACAACGAAGCTGCACCGGAGGATGACCTTGACTTCCCTGAGCCGCATGACTTCTTCGCGCAGCTTCCATCCGTGTGGTTGAAACCATCCGCGTCGTCTCTAGAGCATCTAACGCTCTCCTGCGACAACTACTTCGGCTTCTATCCGAAGCTGGAACTCAGCGAGGTACATTTCCCGCACCTCAAATCCCTCGCCTTTGGTAATTATTGCTTTGTGCGGGACTCTCAGCTGGAATGGATCCTTTCTCATGCAGCTACTCTGACCGCGCTATCCTTCGACGACTGCGCGATCTTATTCGATGTGTGCCTTGCTGAAGAGCATCTGGCCGACAGGGGTCCCTTCAAGAAGAGCGAGATGGAAACCCGTCGAGAGATGGATGCCCAGGTGCGGCTAAAGTACTACCTCTCCTACGATAAGCGGTGGCATGATTACTTTGACTCCTTCCGAACAAAGCTACCTCAGTTGAGGCGGTTCCTTATCGGAAGCGGTGACTGGGGTGATGGCGTCCCGTTCGAAAAGGAGGATGAAGCCAAGATCTGCTTGCGGGAAAATAGGTACATGGTCTGCTATGATGGGTACGGACCTAGTCCGTATCTCGAACCAGGCTATGGTCCTCACGAGTGGGAAAGGGACGCACCCCAGTGCGATGACAAAGACAGGGAATCCTTACGCTTGCTCTTTGAAAAGACGGGGCAGCGAGTCGTCAAGATTCCATTCTTGAGTTCATTCCAAGATTTGATAAGCGAGGACTAAGATTCCAAGCCAGATGGGAGACCGATGTTCGCTCTTCGCCGAATCGACCTGATATATGATATACTTTATGTGAATATTCAATGGACCCTGCTGGGGACTGCTCCTATTACCATATACTTTTTCCATACTCAAGCCTCAAACGCTGGTCATTACTGGAACACTATTACTCGCTCCGTAGAACTGCTATTCGTACAGCAGGACGAGCAGCACGCCATAGGAAGACGGAACAGCGTGTCAGTCAGCAATAATCAATCAACAAGGTCTTGAGATCGCCAATGGTGGGGAAATTTGAGGAAGAGAGAGCCCCGAAAATCCAAACGGAATTTAGCTGTTAATTTCTCCGCCAAGACAAGTCACAGAAGTGAATCAATTACTATCGAAGAGAAAGCTGTCTCATCCGACAGTGCGGTCAGCTCAATTGCCGTTCCCGCCGAGATCAAGGTCATCGCCCGGTGGACAATTGGACTCTCCGTGCCTGCAGCGACGGACCCGAGGGTCGGTGAAGTGAGGGTAGCAGCAAGACTACCGTCGGTGCTATTCATGACTGTTTGAGACGAACTATGACCTGATGAATATACATGGCAAGGATTATGTACACAGTGGAGGTTGTTGATAACAAAAATGGATTACGCAAATTGAGAGCTGATGATAAATGAACTGCTGGTTTTCTAAGGCTTGCACAAGTTAATATAAGGAGTAGGGCTTTAGATTTGACAATGAGACTTGGGATTCGCCGAAAAGGGTAATTTTAGGTGTCTCCGCTTCTCCGGACGGAGTGCCTAGTCACCCAGCCAATCACCGCCTGTCTTTCTGTCTCTGACAGTTCCCGGTCTAGACTCAAAAAGACAAAAAGATTCAAAAGGAGGGGCAAAAGAAAGGGAAAAAAAAAAAACTTCGACCTTCTAACCTCCTTCAAAAAAACAAAAGCAAAAAAAAGAGGATCACACTCTACAGCCACATTTCTTGCCAGCCACCATGGGTAACGTAAGGGCTCCGTATATATCTATCCTTTTCTCTGGCTTACCACAGGTTAACAGGGAGCCAAAGCCGCATCTAAGCGTGATCGCAAGGCCAGTAACGTCAAAGTGACCGCAACGTCGCAGCTGAAAGCGGTATGTTCCTACTGAATATCTCTAATGGTTTTTGTTCCAATGTCACAACGCTCACGAAAACAGAACGAAGCTGCCAAGGATATCATCTGCACCACCTGCAGGCAGACCTTCCTCAAGACTACTCGTGCTCCGGCTCTGACTGAGCATGCCTCGAATAAGCACAACAAGACGCTCCAGGACTGTTTCCCTGGCTTTGTAGAAGCCCCTAAGAAATGAGCAGGAGTCGTTGCGCTTTGGTTGATGACTCTCGCACTCATGGGGAAGATGCGCATCCCATGAGTCGGAGAATTTACCTTTTCTTTTCTGTTTGCAAGAGGAAGTGATAGCGATGATGTAGCATGAATAGACAATATTGCATTAAATTAGAGATGTGATCTGTAACGTCGGTGGGCAGGCGGAGCCATGAAGTACTTAAGCAGGAGGCCTTGACGAGGCTTCGAAGATATGTGAAGAACATCTGACTAACAACAGAAAGGAAACCCTGCAGCCAACAGGTAAACACTGATACCGACCAGTTCGAAAGGGATAGGGAAGTACTGGTCGAGTAGCAAGATAATTTGCGGGAAATAAGTGGCTTATACGAGATATTTAGGCAGACCAATCACCAGCCACAGCAAGTTCATGCGTCAAATCAGGGCTTCCTGTCATGTCATCGTCACCCACGTTTCCAGATCCCAAAGCTTAGAATACCACCAGAATTTCCATAAGCTATCAAAAGGTGCTAGCGGACCGAACCATATATGGGCTGGAGCTTTGACAGCCGGCCACTCAGAGTTAGCGACGAAACCACGCGAAAAATATTCGGCTGCCTTTTTCATCAAGCTGGCCGTTGTAGGCAACCATAAATCTAGGCCATCTAAGCTGTAGAAATAATTAGTTACTACTCATGCTCAATGTTCAATGTTCAATGTTCAGAATACAGTCTGTATAATTGTAGACCTGTTGAAATTTTGTCTCAGCGCTTTGGGCTGTGCCCTTCTTTCAATGTCCTTACAGCTGGCGACGGCGGTTTGGTTAACCGTCTTCTCAGTTGTGAGTAGCAGACAGGTGCTTGAAGATAGCGTCTCAGCTCTGGAAAGTAAAACGACCTCTGGAAGCTGCGGCCCCTCTGCTGGCAATGCAGTCTGTGCCTCGGGGCTCTGCTGCGGGCCAAATGTATGTCTTCGACGCTCTGGATACCTTTTCTCTAAAAAGGATAATAGTACTGACCATGATTGACTGACAAGGGAATTTGTGGTATAGGAACCTACTACTGCAACGCGCCATCCTGTCTCTTTCAGTATGGTCCGGCTTGTGATGCCAACCAGACCCCGTCAGGCTTGAATACCTCATCGGTCTCGCGACCAAAGATCGGCGACGTTCCATACGGAGTCAGCATTCGAGCCTGCAATGTACCCGGCAAGGTTGCTCTCACATTTGACGACGGGCCGTACATCTACACCTCGGATCTACTAGACATACTAAAAGCTCGAGGCGTCAAGGCGACCTTCTTCCTTGTCGGCAACAACGGCGGCAAGGGCCAGATCAACGATCCCCGGACCGGATATCCCTCGCTCATCCGACGAATGTACAACGAGGGTCATCAGATTGGCAGCCATACATGGAGCCATCAAGACCTATCGACCCTTTCCCAACGCCAACGATACGATCAAATCATCAAGAATGAGATAGCCCTCAGTGATATCCTAGGGTTCTTTCCGACGTACCTACGACCGCCATACATGTCCTGTAACACAGAGTGC
Source organism: Aspergillus udagawae (assembly GCF_001078395.1). Lineage (NCBI taxonomy): Eukaryota > Fungi > Ascomycota > Eurotiomycetes > Eurotiales > Aspergillaceae > Aspergillus > Aspergillus udagawae. Next base: position 615,004 of record NW_025091273.1, on the reverse strand, counting down.
CTGACAGACCTACGCGCCCTTGGGTATCACGTAGCCAATTATGATATCGACACGCTGGACTGGCAGGAGAAGTACCCCAACAGCCAGAATATCTTCAAGTCTGCGCTACAGTCCGGAAACCCAAAGACGAATAGCTTGATCTCCTTAGCGCATGATATTCACAGCCATACAGTCCACGATTTCGTCCCTTTCATGATTGATTATCTGAAAGAGCGAGGTTATACGACGGCACTCTACGGAGAATGTCTGAATGATCCTCCATCGAATTGGTATCGTTACCCTTCTGGATCACCATCAACTACAAAAACTACCACATCCATCAGTGGGTCGTCTAGCAGGACTCACAGCAGCACCAGTCAAACGGCTATGCCCACAGTTGTGGAAGGAGGAGAACGCGCGTTTGGAAGCCGTACAGGTAATGGAACAATGACCAGCAAAGGCATTGAAGGCACTGCTGTCGCTATGGCTTCTGATCCAACCAAGTCAGAAGGGTTCAAACGATATGGAATGACAGCACTTGGACTATGGGTGGTTGTAGGGGTTCGTTTCATGTGGATTATGGGCTCTTACCCATAGATGTATTCGTGTACATTTTCATTTGGTCTCTGTACTTATAGAGGATGGCGCTGGATTACCGGACAGCCGCATATATTATTTACTTCTCATTCAATGTCAATAACACAGTAGATGGATCTGCGTGGCAAAAGGGACACATCTGCAACTATGACAGGTCACCTTCACTTCGCGCTACGGGAATGAAAGACTGAAACAGAAATGGAATATTTGATTGGGAGTTTCAATGTCCAAAACAAAGATGCGCGGCATCCAGCGGATAGAGTCCAACATGAACTGAGTCTACTTGGTCCATACCCATATCCACTCCAGGAATCTCTTGCCGTTCTCCACGGTTAAGCCAGGGTGGGGGAACTCCAGCCTGCCCTTTCTCCTGTTACTCGAGACTTGGACACAATTCCGAAGATCTTTGGATCTCTCCGGTCCCCATTGCGAGAAATTGAATCCATGTCTCCGGATCTTGTAGGAGACAATAAGCAAGACAAAAACCGGGATCTGTCAAAAACTCAATTAGCCAGTGTACACTGGTGATGACCGCGAAAATATTTGCCAGAGTCTAAGGAAAGACGTACACTGATGTAGGAGGCAATGAAGGTCCGGACATCGAATGGCTTTGTGAGGAATGCATTGACCCCGTTGAATATTAGCAAGATGATACAAGCCACCATGCCGAAGCCCGCCTTTAGCCATTGTGCATGGGATTTGTATGGGTATCGAGGATGGTTTCGATCATAAATCCCGGACTGGGTTTGCGGATTGTTGCCGTATTTCTGGGCTTCGTCCAGCCTGGAATAGGAACGTCAGTGCTGCGGCCACATTCGTTGAGAATCGGGTAGATAAATACGTCTGGTAGAAGCATAGATAGGTCGCACAGATAGTCGCATAAACAATCAGAAAAGAGACCGTGCAATTGGACGATAGCTCGGCCAGTCTCTGGCTCGGTATGTTAGCTGCAATCCAAATCTGTTCTATTTTGACGCGAGCCACTCACCGCACCAGGTGCTCCAGTAGGCCCCAGATATGCCACCAGCATTACCGCAGCAGACACAAGGACGGCTCGCATCGGGACCCCTGCACGACATTGCCGGAGCCTCCGTGTGATGAACTCCGGTCCCGTTTGGTCTCGAAGGGCGAGCGTGTGAAGGACTCGAGATGCCACATAGAGATTGTCCGACGCACAGGTGGCCGCAGAGAAGAGGAACATTGCGTTGAAAAAATGGCCGAGGGCGGGCAGACCGGCCTCGACGACCGCAATAATGAAGATCGAGTGGGAGCCGCTAGACTGCCCAGCGCCGTTGATGAATGGGTGGTCGGTAGGCACAAGGAACGACGCTGTCAGGATTGACAGCGCGTACAGGGTAATTACGCGCAGCGAGATCTTCCGCGACGCCATCTTCATGGCCTCCGAGTCGGCAAGGGCTTTGCTCTCGGCCGCAGTGACGGTGACCATATCCATGCCCGTATATGAGAAGAAGGCCCGTATGCACGCCGTCCTATGTAAAGACATAGTGAGTCGATTATTCTTCCGGGTATAGATACTGATTATCGACTATAGTACTTACCAGACACCAACAAATCGTCCGGTCCCGCCACTGATTGTTTGGTCGAGGTTCCCATACTCATCCTTCACATGGTAGTCCGAGTTGAAGAAAGAGTACGGGGAATTCCAATCTAGAATCAAGCCTATTAGCCTCTTTTCCCTCCGCTTGAGGGGCATTCTTACATTTTGTCCCAAGGGGTTGACTGTAGTATGCGTTCGATCGGGCTGTATTATTCGTGTCTGTCAGCGACAAGGCGGCAATCATAGCTCAAAGGCAGCACTCACTTTTCATGACGTTCAAAATGAGCATCATGACAATCATCATCGAGATGAACGTAATCTTGATACATCCGACAATGTATTCGAGCTCGCCAAAGTACTAACCTACGGCGTTAGGACAGAACCACAATGTATGGCGTTACAACTCACCCTAACAGGAATCATATTTACAATGACAACAACCACCAGAAAGACGGAAATCCAGAGTGCAGGACTGGTGTCCATACCGGTGGCCCAGTTCAGGAATGTGCGGCCATCGTCGTACTGAAACCGAATGGAGGCTGCTACGGTGACGATTTGATCTGCTCCCATCACGACATAGGAGAACCTTGGGACAGTTAGAAAGGAGTCACTGCATAATCTATGAGGGTCATCACCAGTATATCCAGCCGACAGCAAGACCGACACCCCGATCCAGAAACCGCCGCGGAAATTCCATCATCGGGGCATTTACCGGCATCAGAGCCGTCATCTCGCCCAGGGAGGAGATCACCGACGAAATCACAGTGCCCATAATCACATAGGCGACCACTGCGCCTCCGGGACCAGCAGCAGCAAGGCATTTTCCGCTGGTTAGGAAGAGTCCTAGAGGGATATGATTATTCGATTGACTCAAAGTGTAGGAGGCGGGCGAGAAATACCATTGCCAATGGTTCTACAGCAGTAATAATGACTCTGTCAACAATGGACATCCTTGCAAATTATCGAGTATAGGCAACATACCCAGTAAATGCAATCATCTAGTCCCACAGAGACATGCAAGGTTAGCCTGTGTTGAGCGACTCTGCATTTGATCGCAGTTGACGTACATTGATCTGCCTCTCATTCAAGACTCGCCTACACACTATCATAAGTCAAGGGTCTTTCTCAGGCTGGCCATGGAATGGAGTCTCACCAAAGATTGTGACCTTTCTGGTCGCGGACATCTTCCTCTTGTGATCCATCACCCGCAGTGTCAGTGTAATGAAGATCAAACCCAGGACTCTGTATGGTAGAGCCCTCGTCCTTCATGTCGTGCTCGGTGTGCTGCCAATCAGCCGCCATTTTCGAGGGTAAAACAGCGATCGAGTGGGAGAATTGATATATGTTTCTGTACCCGTCCTTGCAGCAGAAGAAAGGGCGGGATGAGGCAGGAAGGAAATACTTCAGGGCTGCTTGGGTTGTCTCATGTGCATCCGATCTGCTCAGCCTACTCAGGATAAAGATAGACTGCGATACCACCCACAAGCAGCAGGAATACGAGCTCGACAACTCAGCTTGTGATAAGCACCAATAAACGTGGGGAAGTTAGATTAACACTGCATGAGACGTCCAATCATGTTAGACGCGGGATCTTTCTAACGCAAGGTTAGCATGTTTAGCAGGCCGGGGATGGCCAACCACCGCGTCTGTATGGATGATAAGGATCCTGGACGTGCTCCTGTCTGTCCCACCAACCAGCTCGGCGTCACATTCCAGTTCACTGCCCAGACTGCGATTAAGCCTCATGCGGGGTTCACGAGGCATCGACCATCGAGGATGAAGGAAAATGGATTGTCTGGTCTGGTCCAAGCGATCCGTGCCATAAGTTGAATAGTTCCCCACAAGAATCCACACTGAGGCTTAATTGTGATCTCCTCCAAGGCCGCAAAAGTACTCCCCTCGTGTTTATTGATCTTCAAAAGGAAATGGCGACGGCTTCGCCCTCGCCGGTATTTTCGAGTCTAACCGGAATTTGGAGTCTGTTGGCTCTCCGCAGCGACATCGACGATATCATCCTCGAGCTCCTAGGCCGCTTCAGCCTGGAGAAGATCTACGCAGACGCAGACAAAGAGGCCTATTCGGACCTGATTTTAAACTTACTAGTTCATCTCAGAGTGATATTCTTCGTCCAGCGCCTCACGCTTCCTCCGGTCGGCAGCACCCCGGTAGATTGGTCGCTCGGCTTTCTGGTGAGCTGGGAGGTGACGGTGAGGACGGTAGAATTCATCCTCCAGATCGTCTTGGAAGCGCGCGAAGTCCTCTGGGATGCCCCATTGCGCGATGAATATGTCTCGCGGCTGGTACTATCGACCGTCCAGATTCTTTTGCTGCACCCGAAGCCCCCGCCCAACTCTCGGCTCAGAGATCGTCGAGACCGATTTGCGCGAGTCCACCGGGCGCTTGAAAGAGTGTGCGACAATTATCCGGATACTAATTCATCTTTTCTCGCTGTCTGTCGGGCAATCGCAGACGCTCTTCGCGCCGAACCGGATGCTCTGTCGCTTCCCCCGCGGTTGAAACAGGAATTACCATCCTTGACGGGAGATCTAGTAAGTCATGATCTACCTGGGGCGCTAGGGTATATCAGCTTTGTAACAGGCATGCTGATATAATTGTTGGTGAACGACTAGTATCCTCTGCCCGACTGCCTCTCGTCGTCCTCCGTTGCGACCATCGTCCCTCAGCACGGTTCGTCACAGAGCTGGTTATCACAACTTCTGGGTCTATACGATGTGTCGCAATTTGTCGTGGGAGCGAATATTCAGTTTGCAGCGAATACCAGGAAATTCTGTGATCCGGAACTGGAACGAGCATCGAAGAGCAGTCGCGATGCCGTCCTGCATGCTCTCAATCGCATCCGCTTGCCTCCCTACGTCTCTGCGGGCCATCTCATCCCGATGATTAGTGAGGATTTTCGAATAATCCTCCCTGATACCCCTAGCCTCGTGCAGCACCGGCACGATGGAAACATGTTTGATGCGCTGGAGGCGTTGCGAGAGCGACTGGGTCATCGACTGATGATTCACCGCGTCAGTGATGGGGCCATGATGCACAGTGTGTCCCAGATAACCAAGTATATTGAGCTCCTGGACGACCCCAGCGACCAGTTGAGGTCCGCCAGCCCGGCGCTGTACGTCGTTAACTGCCAGGAGTGCCATTTACTAGGCTCTTCACAGATCCGAGACATCGCTCACCTAACCCTTCTTGTATGTAACCTTTGTTCTTGCAAAGCTCGACCTAGGCTAAAACCGATCCTAAATAGGATAATGCCAGCGGCGCGTCAGGAGTTGCCCTCCCCACGGCGTCCAAGTGTGCGTTTTGTGGCTCGACAGTCACCATGGTACGTGAAGTATCGCTAGCGAGGTATACTTGGGAGCATCTCAAGCCGCTCAGCCCAAACGTAGAGGCCATCAATGCGGAAAGGCATCTTCCCTCGCAGTTCCTGTTAGCGCCGTTGCGGTTCGACCAGCCCCGCCGCGACTCCGGAACGGCATCAGGACCGTCATCCCCGCCTCCCTTTGGCTTCTCTGGGTTTCCTCAGGGACGAGCAAATGCGCCGCGTGCGGAACCTTGGGTCGATAGTCGACCTCCACTGGGTAACCGAAGAATGAGCGAGACTCCTCCCCCGAGAACTGTCAGGCCAGCGGCGGGGGATCCTCCATTCTCTGCAGACTCTTTGGGAGGATTTGAACCACTCAGCAAATCGACCACAGTCACTCACACCAGCTCATCATCGAGTGGGGGCATTCGAACCCTATCGCCACCCGCTACGTCAGATAAGTCACGGTCCAAATGGAAGTCGAGATTCACCACTGCGAAAAAGGAAACAAGGGACCATGCAGACTCCAGCTCCCTGTCTTCAGCGACTCTCGAGTCTCAGAAGCTGGAAGAGATTGACCTGAAAAGCCTCTGTCGCCGAGGAAAGCATTCAGCAGGCGGGAAGTTTGCCCAGCATGTTAAAGTAAGTCTATCGCAAGACTCGACGTACTCGCTGTTCTGGTCGCAGTCCTCGATCCAGATCTGGGATGTCAGTACTTGTCCCCCTACCTTCAAGGATACCATCTCAACCGACGGATTCTGCATTCTCGCGGGGGTGACAGGAACACACGTGGCCTATATGACAGGAGACCGAGATCGGAAGCAGACGGTGAGTTTCCCTGCATCCCGATGCGACGATCGCTATTTGATTCATCTGTATGCGCCAGCTGTGGATCCAAAGTATGGACCGGATATCCGCACCACCAGTAGAGTATCGCGTCGGTCCCACGCCCTGGTGCACAAGTATGACTCTCTCCCCCAGCGGAAGCTTCGTAGCGGTCGGATTCGACAGGTCGACTGTGGGTTTATTCAACCCATCTGAATGGCAGCAACCACGGCTCCATCGTGTGCATGCTCGCTATCACCAGGACTGTAAGGACTGCCCTCCAATTGCCACCGTCTTCTTCTCCCTTGATGGGCTCGTCCTGGTGTGCAGCACCCGAAGCGACCGAAACGGGATGATCCAAGTATACTTGTCCCATTTCCCATTCTCCGATTTCCAGGAGGTTTTACCCTGCCGGTACCGCGTCCCTCTGCATGAGTCAGAAGATAATGGTATATCATCTGTGCTATTTCAGCCAGGCATGGGTGGTAAGGAGGATATCATCTGCATCACGACATGGACGCAGTCTGGCGTCCCCATTCTTGTCCATCCCAATGGGGGCCATCGCACGGAGATCCGTGGGCAGAGTTCTGCCTCGTCTAACCAGAAGGGCAAACTGGGCAATCGCATCCAGGCTGCTGCCTTTTCACCATCGGGGAGTGAGCTCGTCCTAGTCAACGATCAGGGCCATGTATACCGGGTCTCCAACTTAGGTTCGATCCCCATTGAGATCCGAAGGGTTGCTACGTCCAAGGAGTTTACCACCAAGACTGAATCCTTTGCATTGGCATATGTGCACCAAACTGACGAGGACTCGATCCTGTTGTGCTGGTCTGATTCATCGAAAGGGACCGGCTATGTGAAGAAAATCCCAGTCATAACCACAGTACGTGCTCCGTGAGAAGCCTCGCAGCCTCGCCGCTTGATCTGTACTAATCTCATATTTGTTGCCTAGGGGGAGATTCAACAGCCTCAAAAGTCGAACATTGTCAATATCACTGTTCATCCGAGCCAACCAGAACTTCCCGAATATGAACCCCCGGTGGACAAGGCTCCTGAGAAACGGCAGGTTCTAGTAAAACATCCTGTAGAGCTCGAGGCTTCGGAGATTAGCCCTCCGCCGGTCCAACGACCTTCGCGAATGGGTCTATTTGGATCATTGCACGGGAAGAAATAGTGTGCTATCTAAGGTTGGTATTCTAGCTGCCGACTATGGAGACGTGACTCTCCAGGGACGGGAAGAGGACACTGAACAGTGATACATGGAGTATTTGAGTCTTCTTAATATTCAGTCGTGGAATCGACTCCCATTGATCGCAAGGCGGGAATCCATCAAATCCTGCTGGACATGTTGAAATGTGATGTACTTATACCCTTCAGTTATAATGAGGCAATTTTCGGTGTATCCTATCATCTCTACCGCAGGTAACAACTTTAGTGTTCTTCGTGTAAGGCATGATCTGGCCATATCTCGCAGGGGAGTACTACGTTGGATGGTGAATATGATATGAACACTTGCAGAATCTGGCAAGTTAATGATCCTCGATCAATTGGCTAAGGGAGAGGGGGCGAGGAAAAGGAATTGTCTCTCGAAATGACGAAACCACAGCCAGTCGCAGCGGATCGATGCATTTGTTACGGACTATATTCTACTAAACTGGGATATACATGGATATTTTTTGCACCAACTTAGTTTTATTCTATCATCTTATTTCGCTGATTGACTTTAGAAAGAGAAAGAAATATATAATAAAAATTTGACGGTATCATCCTATGAGTTGTTGCCCGTGACCGCTCCCCAAATGTAAGCTGCCCAACCCCCAAGTGTCAGTAACAGAAGCGCTGTGAAGCAGTAGATAGAGATAGATTTGTTGCGAGCATAGTATGTCACTGTATGCCGCTCACGAATCATGCTAATATGCTCTGGGCCTAAGGTCAGCCGTTGTTTCCTTGTCCATTGGAGCGGCGCCAGGCTGTCAGTCATCAGAGCCCCGACTAATATCGCCAAGCCGACGGCAACAGAAGCTGCAGCGAGGAAAAGGTAGACGCGGACTACGCGGTGATACGAGTCATTGTCAGCGTCTTGCAGTGCTCCGGTAATGATGCGGATGATGATGTTCATCCTAGGGCAAGGTTAGTCTCTCTTTTTCGGTCTGTATGCGAACTCGAATACACATACGCATTGTTCATCGTAACTTTGAGGGCATAAGCTGAGCCAAAGACGGATTGATGCCATAGCGTTGTGCGAATGCTGTCAATGATGGACGTGGGGCCAAAGGAGACGGCAATGGCATATATTCCAAACGAAGCGGCTGTTCCAGACTTGGTCTCGGCGAAGTTGACCAGAACCATACTGAGGAACATCCCGATTCCACAGACGCATACTGGTAGATGTCAGATAGATTGAACCCACGGGTTGGCTTGGGGAAACTTACAAACACTCGCGCGATTCCCTAGGACATCAATAAAGACGCCCAGACATGGGACCAAAAAGAAACCTGCTAGAGTCAATGATGGAATAAATTGAACGAGAGAAGCTGACCATCCGCACCTGCATATAGTGACAGAGAACTGTACCATCCTGCTTTAACTGAATCCACTTTGAAGCGCTTCTCCGCCAGCTCGGTTGCATTCTGGCTAAAGACCAAGGCAGTGGATGTCTGGAATAAGGAGAATGCCATGACAGCCCAGAACATCCAAGGGAGTTGGAATATTTTCTGAAGTTCGAATTTTTTGTTCTTCTCAGTCAGAACCTCTTTACTAGCCGCGTCCCGCCTTCCTCTGTAATGGATATTGCAGTAGCGGTTGAAGAACCAGAATATGATTGTTGTAGCGTTGGTGAAAAGGTTCATAAAGACAGAGGTCCAGAAGACCCAAGCAAAGTTTCCAGTTTTCTACCCAGGTTAGTGATGCCGCTTCAAGTCATGACAGGAACTGCTTACTTTGGCAATAACGTTAGCAGTGGATTTTCCAACGAATCCGCCAATCTAGAAGTTTGGGTTAGCGCAGTATCTCAACAAAGTCGAGTAGGGGCAGCACCTTTCCAATCGCTAACTCAAAGCCAAGAGTAGAAGCAAAGCCATTGCTTGGGGGAAACCATGAAGAGAACATCTTGTACTGGGCGATCTGGGTTGCAATATCTCCAAGAGCTAGGATGACTCGACCCCCAATCATGAAGTTGAATGAGCGCACTGTAGTAGCTGCAGCAACGAGTATCGACCCGATGGTATAAATGACATTGCCGTAGATAATCATCTCTAGAAAGATGTCAGTCACCAACAAGGAGGCATGGGATCAGCAAAGGTGTTGACAGACCTGCACCTCCAATCCGATCCGTGATGACTCCACTAATCAACATGAGCACGGTCGCCATGAAGTCTTCACTGGCCTCCAAGAGGGAAAACTGAGTGTTGGAGACATGCATTTGCTTTGGCCAGTCAGTCGTTGTCTGTAGAGATGTAATGTGACTGTGAAGACCTACCTTTTTTATGGTGCTTTTCATGGCCCCTGTAACTCCAGAGCTCCAATGAGAGCCAAAACTGATGCATGAGATGAGAAATACAGCAAGGATTTTGGCCAGTAATGGAGGTGGGCGTTTGTCATCAACAGCAGTATCGTGCTCTTCCTCGGAAGGGGTCGACACGGCTGGCTCTTTTGTCTCCATAGTTGACTTGACCGGCTCCATGACAAGGGGAGCAACGGAGTGGAAGTTTTGAATGGGGGGAGAGATAGAAACTAGAAGAGGTCGGAAGTCATGGACAAAGGGAAACAGGGCCAAGGTGTCAACTCCAATGACATAGACTGACGAACAAGTTAAGTATTTCCGGGAAGACGATAAAAATTCGATCAGATAAGATTTTGGTGGACACGAAATGGGTTGTGGGACACTCCCAGAGCCCCCAGCATTGTCATCGCTGCATTAGCCCTGGTGGGACTGCCTCTTGGCCGGTCACTTGTATTGGTTCGGGACGGTCGAAGCCAAGACAAACTACAGACTGATTGGCTCTCCAACCGTGTGGGACACGCTGCCCATTGGCCAGATTCTTAAATTGAGTATTGATTGATAAGATTCGGCGACCTTCCGAAGCTCCCAGTGGATCATGTTACCTAAACCGGTCACGCAGGATCAGATTAATGAGGATTCACATTGCTCCGATATCGACCGAGTTCCGGTTGTCGGCTGGGCATTGGCCACGTGGTACGTAGATTCATTCGCTCATCAGATTAAAAGGCTTGGACTCTTGCCTTCAATTCTCCAGAGAGTTGTCTGCCAGAAAACCACTGAAGGTGCATTTCCTGTTAACTGAGAAACAAGAGATCTTTCAGCCATGCCAATCAACCACGATAAATTTGGCCATTTCACTGACGGTACAGAAGGTCCTCTGATCCTCCGCTTTCAGTGCTCAGCTGCAGCAGTAGCAGTGGAGATCCAAAGTGACTACTCCATATTCTGCAGCAAGAGTGAATTACTGGAAAATTCAGTATAGTGTGCCTAATCGGGAAAAGCGACTTGCTACCACTTAATATTGTGATGCGTGGCCTATCAAAATAGCCTCCCGCCTGTTTAGAATGACTATTACTCGACGCTCTTTGCGCTCCCTTTAACGGCTTGATGACTCTAACTAATGGGTGGCCTTGATACCACAGCTCGTCATGGCTTGGTGGTCATGCCATATCTGACCTATATGCATGGCTGTATTGGTGCACTGTGGCTTCCAGTATGGGCAGTTCATCAATATTTATGCCAGGGTGAACTCATGCTTCGCCCAATCCTGAGTCCCATAATCTGTTCCTTCCTCGGCACCACTCTGGTACATTGTAATACGTCTATAAAGCTTCTCCTTGGTGTTACAGGTCGCCTCAGCTTCTATGACACCGAGTCTGACAGAATACCTAGTGTTATACGGTTCCTCAGCTATCACCTTGAGTAGCCACATCTTGCCAATTCCAATAGCGGTCTTGGATTGTCGTCGAAGTAGAGCTCACGGTCACCATCTCTCCACTCATCCGAAACATTTACCTCTTTAGCTGGACAGGAAATCGTGAGCCTGGCTGACTTAATGATCCTATGCGGTAACGACGGATCCATAGGCATAACGTCACATGCAAGAACCAAGCATGGGTCATCTTCAAAGTCACTCGAATAATAAACGGGATGATCGCGTGAGACCCACGACCACGATGGCCCAATGTGGTCCTTATGCGGTGCGCGACGCCCAGTTTGCTGGGACACGCCAAACATGGGATCTCTTATGGCCCACTTCCGAAAGCAGATCACGTTTCAACGTTTTCGACCACATCCTGGCAACGTTTGTTCTCAGAGATCCGTCGATCTCGATCTCGGCCACCATTCCCATTAACGCGAGTATCCTATCGGTTGGATTAGTTACTACTCGCTTGGTGTACTCTCTTACAATTGTGTGTCATCGAAGGGATGAGGCTTGGGCCAGGCCGCGGTCCCTGGACACGGCGGTCTCTGCGACGTCCTCGCTCGCTCTCTCACTGGAATGCTCCTCTCCGCTCCCATTTACACTTTGAGCTATGTGCCGGCCTTAAGAATTAGTGTCCGTTTGAGGCGCCGTAAGATATATCAACGGGCTCGTACCTAGAAGGCTGGGCAGTGCCTCAATCAACAGGGATTCCAAGCATTCTTCCAGTAGGGCGTAACGGTAACCTTCCGTCATCTATCTCATTGCCTATGCCAATTGTTTTCAGAGTATCAAGCTCTTGTGGGATCCGAGGAATAATGCTGCCGTCCGAGTGCACGATGCGTGAGGCGCACCGCAAGGCAGGCAGCGGGCCACTGGCCGTCCGAAAAGAACATAAGAAGACGTGGGCAGAGAAGCAGTGAACCTATCCGTTATACCACAGCTAGTGACAGTCTGAAGAATTCAAGGACAAGAAAGAGGGAATTCAATTTCCGTCATTACCTAGGATATCTTGACAGAAATACCTTGCCAAAAGGGTATGGGGCAGGAAGAAGACCCTGCTGGGGAACTCCCCTCTAAAATCTTGACTTTAGAGACGCGTGGGTTGCACTGCGAGACTGGTATATCAACAAGCCGGCTCATATGACTGAAACCCATGAGTAATTATGACGCCACTTTAGGCTTCAGCATATGGCTGGGAACTTCGAAGTATAGGGCTGATACCATAGACAAAAATAGCAATTCGCTAGCTTCCAACTCCTGATATCTATCGTGCCCTTCACTTATACTGGTCAGCAAGCCTTCGTGTAACTCTATTTCGTGTGCTTGTAAAATTGGAGAAACTCAGCCAATAATGACAATTTTCAAAGCCAGTACCCTCCAATGAAGGGGAGCTTCGTATTTGTCTCAGAAGCTGGGTCATATGCCGACCAGCTGGCAAAGACCAACTCAGTCAATGCTAGAGGTAAATGCGAGGTGTCTCATGCAATGGATCTTTACTCTTTGATGGGTAGTTATCCGTATATAGAGCATCGATGCTCTCGTATCCGCCGGGACTCCAGTATTCGACCATCAGTCCATTATTGAATCAATCAAACAGGGAACAAGATCATAATAATGCATACACCAACTCCTCTGACCATCTGCACTGTGCTTACTGTCCTTGCCAGTTGCTTCATGGCATCCTGGGCTCAAGATGCACCTGCCATAAAAGACTCCACTATCCTGCGTTCAACTGTCAGCTGCCCCGACTGTCCAGAGAGAAACTGCTACAAGTGCACACTCGGCCATGAGAAAACTCTTCGAGCAAGCACAGGCGGCCTGGCCTGGGTGCGCTTCCTGGTTGGTTTCAAGCTCCCTGTCCCAGTCACCGATGGAACGAAGTGCACTGTGCAGTTCCCTGCCTTCATTCGGCCCAATCCGTTCGCTGTGAATGTAACCGTCGCCCGAGCACTATCCTCGGACTGGGACGAAGATACAGTGGATGGCGAGAATGCTCCCGAATCTGGCGACATCTTTACTAGCAGGCTACTTGAGCCGTATCAAAACATGCAGACAATGGATATAACTGCGGCATGTAAGGGTGCGCAGGCCAACGGGGAATTTTCGATCTACGTTGGTACCCAGTCCGACAGTATTGAGATATGGTCCAAGGATTCTGGTGCTCCTGCGATTCTCCATGTCAGTGCGCCTGTGTGCAAGGCATCCTAGACATTCGACATTCATCTCGCTGCGGGGAATCAAGAAAGGGACAGAAGCAGATCGCTGCCACCAGTCCGCTGAACGAAAACCATGGCAGTTCTTTAGTGATTCGGGGAGTTATGGTACGTGTCACGTTAGTGATGCTTAATTTCCACTCTCAGAACTTTTAGCTCTGTGTACTATTACTGCATGTTTTATGTATCTATGTTCTAGTTTTCTCTGGAACCTTCGCAGGGAGTAGGCAGTCTAACGCAGCACTGTCTTTGGCTTATCCATGAATTGAGAAATTGCGAATTTTTTTCACGGCGAGCCAGAAAGCTACATTGCCAGGCACCATGTTATAGGTTGTAAAAGACTATGGGTGTATCAATCTCCACTAGCCTATGTGCTACTGTAGTTATCAACACTGTTGGAGTAAACGCAGATTTGGCTTTATTCTTCGCGCCTGGTGTAAGGCTTGATGTGGATGGTGGTAAAGCCACTGGCGTCATGGTGATTGGCGTTTCAGTTCATGCTTAAATTGTCATTGGAGATGGTGTCTTTGCTGTCGTGATGTTCCAGGTGACGTCTTATTTGAAGTAGTCATGATAGCAGATGTATGACATGTCACTCTGCTGCTAGTAAAAGCCATGGTTCCCACATCTGTGAATTATTTTTACAGAAGACAAAAACCACACTCTGAGAACCGACTCCAGCATCCTAAAACAGGTTTTCTTCTTGGCTGGTGGAAACAACGCAATCGCTCCTGGACAGCGCTTTCGACCTTCATCTCCTCGCCTCGCCAGCCTCCCCTCCAGTTAGGAGACACCTTGAGCACTCATTGAAATACTTCCAAGGCCGACTGCTCGTCGCCCCTGCCACCCTCTCGCCCTCTATTTCTACATTCCATGGACGGCGTTTTGCACACAGATGAGCGCTGGCCTGTCCGCACTCGCCTCGCAGTACCCTACCCTTCCCACCATGTAATTAGTTAGTATCACCACCAAGGAGCTACCTGACATGGCAAAGGAATATGGTGTCTCTGTAGCCCCCTGGTCATCTGCCTGCGCAGTGGCCAGGTCCTTAAGTTGATCTGAGGTTCTGAACCCACCAGAGTCCGCAATGCTCTGGATCGCCATGCCGCTGTTAATGCTAATGCTGTCCCTGCTGCCCCGGCTCTTACTCCCGAACAGCCGAAGGCTCTCATCACTCGTCTTACTGAGTTGGTCAAGTCTGCTCCTGCTATGTTATTCATGAAGGATACACCCAAGTCGCCTCTGTCCTGTTTCAGTCGACGGTTAGTGTGTATTCTGCGTGAGCACAGCATTGATCATGATTTCTTTAATCTCTTGGCCGATGAGGATGTTCGATAGGGTCTGAAGAAGTTTCTGAATGGCCCACATTCCCCCAATTGTGGGTTTGACGGTGGGCTGGTTAGTGGCTTAGATATTGTAAGTCTGTCTGATTTGTCCAACTGTGCCATATCGTTCCTGGTCCCTTGTTTTAGGTCCGCGAGAAAATTAGCGCCGATCCTGATTTCATGAGCCAGTACTCGGCCAGCAAAACCGTCGCTTAGGAGGACTCTGCATGATACCCGAGCCTGAACGGCGCCCCATATGCCCCACAAGTCTTGGGTGTGCATCGGTCAACGATATCTTCCAATTGTACTTGAGTAATCGAACCAGATCCGCCGAAGTGATACGATGTTTGAGGTCATCTTGATTGTGACGGCGAAGTTCCTCGTGTGAAAGAAGGCGAGGAGATGATATGACTGAAACCTCGCATTGTAATGATTGTGTCCGAGCCAGATGAGTGGGCTATAGTGGAGTCGGCCTCAGCCATCCTGTGTATGTATTTCAATTAATTTACGAGGCTAGCTACCATGTGCCATTCCAGTACAGCACAATGATATATTACTGAAACAACCTAGATCAGAGTCAGATTAATATTGGTCTTCGTACAGAAAGTGGTGAAATTGTAGTGAATCATCGACGTCACGGAAAGCTTAACTAGTGAGGGTTGTACTATTGCCACACTCCATCGACATCTTCCACGACCAGCTGACTGTAACAGATGGTTGTGCCAGACTGAGTTTTGTCCAAAGGAAAGAATGAAAATAGACTTCGTATGTGGCTATAAGGATGCATCCCATGTGACTATTTGCCTATGTCACCGGGCATTCACTTGAGTTTCTGCTACAATCCTTTTTAGTAAATTGGAATTTACTATTTCAGCGATTGATTCTTCTTACGGCTACGATAATACCTTTGGGCTATGTCTCAGAGGATCCGGATAGTACTCGCATTCTGAAACAGCCTTCTGGAGGCTTTGATCCTTATAGTTCTGAGATTTTGATCTTCATGTCCCATACTCGTGACATATGCAGGGTTGCATATGAACTCCGATTATCAGAAATGTTTGGCCGCCGGGTCTCACAGTTTATTCATTATGTGCGCAGATTTGGAAGGCTCAACTTGTGAATCCTGGTTTGACTGTTAGGTATAGGGCTGCAGAGTATCCAGACAGCAAATACGGCAGATGAGCCTCCTAGAGCACCACTCCCACAAACTTCTCGAGCAGGTAAGACGCCCTTATTTAATGCGGTGATCCGATGCTCAGTGTGCTATTATAAGTATGCAATTCCAGTACCACAGGGATATGTGGTCACAAATCCGGGGGATGCAGAGGCTGTTGTGTCATCGATTGGTGAGCCCTTGTTGAACTATTGAAAACGCAAAGAAAAAAAATGACTAAGTTACCGCGTCGGTGATCTGGACCAGGTGCGCCGTCGGTTCTCAAGTCGCAAATTCTGGCTGGAGGACGCGGCAAGGGAAAGATGAGCAGTGACGGCAAAGGAGGAATCCGAATCGTTGCGACGTGAGTACGGCGGAACAAACTCATTTGATTCCACGAAGTTGACAAGAGAATAAACAGACCAGAGCAGGCGTTTCAACATGCGTCCAGAATGCTTGGCCATTACCTGACTACTCAGCAGACGCCACCAAGTGGCCTTCTCGTCACGAAATTATATATCTACAAAGCAGTCGACGTTGAACAAGAATTCTATCTTTCATTGACGTTCGACCGCGAGCGATACAGTCCGGTTATCCTCATCTCTGATCAGGGTGGTGTGAACATCGAGTCCAACCAGGACAAGCTGCACAAGTTCTGGTTCAACCTTTCCCAGGGCATCACTGCTGAAACCATGGCCGAGATTCAGAAGCAGTTGTGCTTCAAAGACGAAGAAATGCCGACTATCGAATCGATTATCAGACAGATGATCAAGCTTTTCAAGGAAAGGGACGCAATTCTTCTGGAATTGAACCCGCTTGTGCGGACTCCTGAGGGGAACTTTGTCTGCCTGGACGCCAAATTTGATTTTGATAACGCCGCCCAGTTCCGTCAGCCAGAGATATTCAGTAAAGAAGAACACATACCAGGCTTTGAAGATGAATACGAGGCTCAAAAGCATGGTCTAGTATATATCCGCTTGAAAGGCCACATTGGAAATATCGTCAATGGCGCCGGACTGGCAATGGCCACTAACGATCTGATCAATCTACATGGTGGAAAATGTGCCAACTTCCTGGACATAGGAGGCAAAGCGACCACTGAGACACTGCTCAAGGCTTTCGAGATATTGAACCAGGATCAACAAGTCAGGGGAATTTTCATCAACATCTTTGGAGGTACGTGGACTCCTCCATAACGGAAAACACTCCTAATGGATCAAGGCATTGTTCGTTGTGACATGATTGCCGAATCCATTATCCAAGCAGCATCGGCACTAGGAGGGTTCAGGGTTCCTGTAGTAGTCCGGCTGCAGGGCACTAACTGTGACGCGGCCATGAAAATGGTAAGCCAGCATAGCTTTTCCCTAGGAGTAACGAAGCTCACCTGTGGATTGTAGCTCTCTGCATCGGAGATGGACATCAGCACTGAGACAGATTTTGAGAAGGCCGCTAAAAGAATAATTGGGCTTACATGGAGCTAAACTGGTGATAGGATTTTGAGTGGTCTGTCTTTGGTGCTTAAAAAAAGGATCCTACCAATACAATCGAACACATATTATGTATTATATTGAGAGATGGCAGTATGTACTTGCAAATTCAGTTTGGCATTGATAATATCAAACGTCCGTGACATGTGGATCTTATGATCGACTGCACTAGCGAGGGCCTGACAGTGATGATCATCATGTTCCAGGCTCCTCTGTCCGAGATTAATTCATCTTACTGTACGGAGTACTCCGTAACTGAGAGGACAATTCAGTTACAATACAACAATTTAGACATCTTGTGCTCTTCTCAGTAAATCATATCTTCCCCCTGCTGAGTGCCGACCGGAGCAGCTCAGCTCAGCACTCGACTCAAAAATCAGATCGCATGAATGGTCACGTGTTCTGACTGGCATACCTCCAGACTAAGGATAGCAAACCGTTCTAATTGGCTGTTCTTAAGTACGATATTCCATACACTGTGGCTCTAGAGGATACAATCCACATTGTCATTTTTGGCATCATCCCTGACGCTGCTGCCCCGGTCGTTTCGCGTGCTGTGGACTTTGACAGGGTGGGTCAGGGGCCAGACTCGCTGGATCTGCGACCAAACCACAAATAATGCCTTACAAAAGAGAATGTATTATTCTATTGCCTCAAGGATAGATCTCTTGCTAATCTTTCATCTAGTATGGCTGATTCCAGTCTCTCCTCACTTTCTTGGCTTCGCACTTAACCTGGACTAGGCTTGCTGGCTGAATCGGAAGCGGTCGAAGGGGGGATCCTGTGGCCTGGACCACAAGCGGCCTTTCCCCATCCCGGCTAGTGTGACCTTGGACAACCAATCAATTCACGCCATCGAAATGACAAAGTACCACGATGACGTTGTGTCCCTTGGTTCCGTAGGCCTCACGGGGCCTCTTCCATGTTTCGGCGCTCGAAGTTATTCCCCATTCTACCATGCCCCCAGCAAGCCAGTGGTCCTCTGATCAACAATCAATCGTCCCTCCTTAACTTTCTGGTTTTCCTTTTCCAGCAGCGATCTGTCGAGATCTGCCCCCCCCCCAAAAAAGCATCAATTATACCTGTACGGCCTCCCTCGAATCCTTAAGCCATGTGCTAGTGAGAAAGATGAAGAACGAACCATGAGATGTTAGAGGTCTCGGAATTTAGCACATCTGGCCGCAACCCCTCCCCCGAGATCGCTATGGCACAGGAGCGAGAATTCTACAAGTATGTGCCACGTATCCGACTCATCAAAGAGAAATTCGGATATCCTAATTCATTGCCAGGTATTGCCAGCTGCCCCAGCGTCCGGGTCTCCTCCATCGACCACCACCATCTCCCCGGACCGAAATCGATGCGGAATTGCTACCACAATCATCACAAGACACCACTTTGACGGCGCTTGCGCAGCTTGGAGCTTTACGATTGAATGTCCGACGATGCATGATCTCCCTCTTCGACCGTCATACCCAATATATCCTCGCTGAATCGACCCGCACATTAAGTCTCCAAGACGACAGGGTCCATGTCGATGGTGATGGCTTGTGGCTGGGCAGCAGTGTCATTCCGAAACCGGACGGGATTTGTCACTATTGTTGCGAGGAGGATCAGCTCAACGCCGGGCCAAAGGGTCCGAATGGAGGATATTCCGCACTGGTCATTCCAGATATGACCAAGGACGACCGGTGCAGCAAGCGACAGTATGTAGTGAACGCCCCGCATCTGCGATTCTATGCTGGAGTCCCTATTATGAGCCGTCGGGGCATTGCCATCGGCGCATTTGCAGTGAGTGACGGTCAGCCTCGTGCAGGGTTAGATCCGCTGGAGATTCGGTTCATGACGGACACCGCAGCCGCCATCATGAACCATCTGGAAATGGTGCGCTCTCATGAACAGAATCGCCGCGGGGCCAATATGATCGCAGGATTGGGAAACTTCGTCGAGGGGGCCACTTTTCCGTCGAGCAGTCTCCGAAGGAACGTACACACTCACGATGAGGATGAGGAACAGGAGTCAGGGAACCCACAGAATATTATCCCACAGACTCGACGCCATCATCAAACGCGGGCGGACGGTCGCTCCCCGCTCAAGGAACGAAGCCACCACAGGGAGGCCGCTGCACCTCCATCAGGTACCGCCATCTATCCTAGTTGATGGCATTGATCTAACCTGTCTTTCACAGGACCTCATCAAGGACAGGAGTCTGAGACACGGCCTCGAATCTCCTCCACACCCAACCACCACCGTCAACCGGAGGTCACCCTGGCGTCTGGTACAAGAGAGATCATTTCGCGCGCGGCTCGTGTCCTACGTGACTCTTTAGAGGTAGAGGGCGTTGTTTTCTTCGACGCCAGTGTTAACTCTTACGCGACTTTGGTCCGGAACTCGGACGGTCGCCAATCGGACATTGAGAGCAGTAGTAGCACAGGTGACGCTACTTCCAGCAGTGACAGTGACAATCCGACTACCGGACACTCATCGACCGAAACTGACGATTCGACTGTGTGCGACGTGTTGGGGTATTCCACTGCACTGGACGATTCCGAGAAATCGACCGGGCTAATGCGAGAATCGTTCCTTCGGTCACTTCTTCGCCATTATCCCCGTGGTGCTACCTTCAATATTGACGAGAACGGTGGGGTGTCATCCAGTGAGGGAAGCGACAGCGCCTCCGCAAGCTACGTCTCGCGAGAGATCGTCTATCGCCGTGACGAGGGCTCCAAGGTTCAGCGCCAGTGGAAACAGAGAAAACGGGAGCGAGTGGGCCTCAAGGAAGAGAACAAGGCCCTGATCAAAGTGTTCCCCGCGGCCCGCAGTGTGACCATGTTCCCTCTCTGGGATTCAAGGCGAAATCGATGGTTCTCGGGATTGTTTGTGTGGACGGCTGCGCCGCGCATCTTCAGTCTGACAGGCGAGTTGGCCTATCTCTACGCCTTTTCTAACAGCATCATGGCGGAGATCCATCGGCTGGATATCGAGTTGGCGAACAAGGCCCACGCCACACTCGTTGGAAGCATTTCTCATGAATTGCGCAGTCCACTTCATGGCATTCTCGGCAGTACGGAATTACTGACCGATTCCACGATGACACCAGCTCAGGTTGCTCTGGTCAATACCATCGAACACTGCGGTCGGTCGCTGCTTGACATCATCAACAATATGCTGGACTTTGCCAAGATCAACCAGTTCACTCGCAAATCCAGATCGTCCCGGCTTAAATCTACGAACGGCCCTCGTCGGCGGCCGGGGTTCCCTGCACGCATTGCTTCCAAAGATAAGCCGGGCTTCGGGGTCGTCAATCTCATCTCGGATGTTCAGCTAGATGCAGTGCTGGAAGAAGTGGTGGACAGTGTCTTTGCTGGTCATTGCTTTTCCGCCAAGGGGGGGCTGGTTGCCCGACCTGCTCCCCAGGTTCTTGCCCGGGATAGCGACGGAGATTTAGTGATGAGAAGTACTGCAGAGCGACCGCTTTCTGCTTTTAATGAAGCACTCACCATCATCTACGATGTTGAGCCCGGTGTGCAATGGCTGTTTGAAACACAGGCCGGTGCATGGCGTCGGATCCTCATGAACCTCTTTGGTAACGCCCTGAAGTACACACAGTCGGGTTACATCTCTGTGACGTTGAAGTGTAGCTCGTCGGCGTCCAACCCTAAGATGAAACAATTGACGTGTGGAGATGGGACACGGGAGGGCATGGGCAGTGTAACGTTGACCGTCAAAGACACTGGCCAGGGTATCGACAAGCAATATTTACAGAGCAATGTGTTCAAGCCGTTCTCGCAAGAAGACCCTCTCTCTCCAGGCAGTGGCTTGGGCCTCAGCATTGTCCATCAGACCGTGGTATCACTCGGTGGCAAAGTCGACATAACCTCCACCAAGGGCGTCGGGACGGAGGTGACGGTCACGATGGATCTACCACGCACTCCTCAGGCAGAAGTTGCGGATAATGAGCGCGACACCACTATTGTCCGGAAAGCCAAGGACCGAGTACGCGGCAAGTCGATTGGACTGATCGGATTCGGATCTGCCTCCCAACAAGAAGATGAGGCGCTTGTTCTCTTGCGCTCGTCCCTCCTTCGCATGTACAAGGAGCATTTCGGGATGGAAGTCGGTCTCGTCTCGTCGCATGCGCCGGACCAGCCGGTGTACGACCTGTATTTGGTCCGACAGGCGAACCTCGACGAAGTGGATCAGATTTGCCGGCAGGTCACAATGGCCGAGAGTGACTCGCGCAGCCCGCCAATGATTGTGATTTGCTCGACACCTCAGATGGCCCAAAAGCTATCGACCACTGCAAGCCAGCGACCGTCGACGTCGGTCTACGAGTTTATCAGTCAGCCATGCGGACCGTCCAAAATGGCCAATTCACTTCTGGCTTGCCTCAAGCGCCAAATGGAACGGCCGTCTTGTATTTCAGCTGGCGGGATTGACCCGGCGTTTCTCACCGCGGCTCACGCGAGCAAACCTAGGCGGCAGAGTGGGAATGTGTCGCGTGTCGACTTCTCCTTGACGCCGGAGAAGACCATGGTTTCAGTGACTACCACTAATGTCGATGATTCCGCTGCGGAAGTATCCACGATGGAGGCAAACAAGAAAGTTCCCTCTGTGCTATTGGTGGACGACAATGATGTGAATCTAAAGCTGTTGGTCGCTTTTATGAAAAAAGCCAAGTTTCCTTACCATACCGCTTCCAATGGGCTGGAGGCTCTGGAAGTGTACAAAACGAATGTCGGGTACATCCCAGTGGTTCTCATGGGTGAGTGGTCCTGTTACTACAACTACTCTCGGTCCCTCCAACTAACCAATTAGACATCTCCATGCCGGTCATGGACGGTCTCGAGGCGACGCGGGAAATCCGCCTGTTCGAGAAGATGCATCGCGAAGGAAGCACCAATGCTGGTCATTCGTGCTTCAAACCCACGACGGTCATCGCGCTGTCCGGATTGGGTAGCGCCCCGGTCCGGCAGGAGGCCTTTAATTCTGGGATTGACCTCTTCCTTTCCAAGCCGATCCGCTTTCAGGAACTAGTCAAGCAGATCGACGAGCTCATGCATTGATCTCTCTCTTTCGTTCACGTTGATACAGCATTTGTTTCAAACTATCTAAGCAAGGTCACAGTTACGCATTAGGATGACGGAGTCGGGCGTTTGTCTTATATACTCAGGGACGAGACACTAGTAGAGGTAGCTAGCGGGCAGGTAGTTCCTTTCATCTTCTGGCCGAGTTAGCATCATTGCAGAATCAATCTTATTCATGCCTGACGAGGAATTCACGTGCTCTGTCTTATGCCCATAATTGAACTTACTGAGCCAATCAGACATGCAGACGGAGATCGTGATGGTCAGGGCGTGAGACTACATCGTGGCCGCACGCCAGCGAATCAATACTGCCGGGGTATTTTGCCCATGGAGCAGAGGCTGACGTGGCTACAAAGATCAATCAACCAGGAATGTCCGCAGTCGCATAAATGAATACATTTTCTGTAGTCTCATCTAAGATGGTATAGGTCGTATATCGTTATATGAACAAGGGAGCAGTGATCTCGACTAGCGACAGCACTGTCACCAGCTTGGCCATCACAAAATCTGAACAAGCAAAAAAGAGCTTCTTGGATGTGCACAGACACATTTAAAACAACGATGCTAAGAAGAGTAGAAAGCGGCAAAAGGCAACAGATCTACGCCTTGACACAGTACTGGTATCCCAGCCAGAGATTCGTGCACGCCTCGTCCAGCCCGGCGTTCCATTCGAGGAGCTGCGCGGCGGTGATGCCGGTCTCGCCCTCGACCTTGAGACAGTAGTCGCCTGTCTGGATGGTGTAGTATTCCTGGCAGGAGGGAGTGGCATACGGGTAGATGGGTGCAGCCGAAGAGGACGGCGTGGCGCTCGCGGATGGGCTGGACGACGCAATCGGGGCGACGGTCGGAGTGCTGGCCGCAGTTGGGACAGAGACTGGGATAGTGGTGGCTGGGACCGTGGGTTCAGGGGTAGAGACTGTCGTGCTTGTGGTGCTAGAGCTGCTAGAGGATGTGGTAGACGCGGTGGTGGGAGTCGCGGTCGTTGGAAGGATGGTGGTGGCCGGAGCGCTTGTAGTAGTAGGAGCACTGGTGGTGCTGGTGGTGTGAGAGCCTGCGCCTCCGGAGAAAGCACTGGAGATGGCAGACGTCAGGTCGCCAATACTGTTGGGGTC
Organism: Aspergillus udagawae; assembly: GCF_001078395.1. Taxonomy (NCBI): domain Eukaryota; kingdom Fungi; phylum Ascomycota; class Eurotiomycetes; order Eurotiales; family Aspergillaceae; genus Aspergillus; species Aspergillus udagawae. The sequence goes on along the minus strand of NW_025091273.1, from coordinate 591,424 downwards.
GCAGCTGCTCGGTCCGGTAGTCCAACCGGTGAGACGGTTTGCAATGTCCGACGCGTAGCAGTGAGTCGCGATGCCCTGGCCTAGGTTCTTGGAGGCGGCGATGGAACCGGAGTTGTAGATACGCGCGGCGCGGTAGTACGAGGCCACATCGCCTGTTCCTCCGGCCTGCGCGAGACATTGCTTAAGGCCGTCACCGGCTGACGTGCCCGCGGTGCCATCGGTGATCATCTGGGTGATCTGGGTGGCAGGGCAAGGAGTCAGAGGGTTGCCGCGGTTGCAGGAGCCCGATCCATCGTGGCTCTGCATGAGACCAGGGTTGACAACCCCGTAGTTCGTCGTGGGGGCTCGGACACAACCGTTGCTCTCCTGCAGGACGATGGCCAGGATGAACCGAGCATCCACGCCTGTGGAGCTGGCGACGGACTGGATGCTGTTGAACATGTTCTCGATCTCCTCGTCAGAGTTGTTTTCAACATTCCACTGAGCGCAGGAGCTCTTCAAGGTGCCCTTGTTGGCCTCGAACCTATCAAACATTGCAGGTTAGCATCCGACAAGGGGCTCGCGGCATAAATACATACATTTCCTCAAAGGTCGAGATCCAGTCGCTCATGGACGGCCATCCATCTGTAACTTCGCCGGTGCCACCGAGGACAGTGTAGCCTCGCTTCTGAAGGGGCTGGGTGGAAACTTCTGTAGTCACTTCGCTGGAGGGAAAGGACGGGACAGGAAGCCCAGAAATGAGAGTGGGAAGGCTGCCAGCAGCCAAGATCTAAGGCCAGTATATTAGTATGCGGTTGTGATAGGAGTGACTGGTATTTGGACTTACAAAAGGAAGGACCAGCATGGTGGCTGTACAGAAGTGCCCGGCACGAAAGGAAGGGAATGACAGAAGTCTAGCTTACCGATCAAAGGAAAAAACATGGAAAAGAGGGGGATCACATCGCTCTTATAAGGGTTGAGTTGTGCGAGTCGATGGTCCCTTCTCCGGTGTGCCCTGAGCCCTCTGTTCCCAGCAATTGGGGCATTTCTCCCAAGTATCAGTGCATACTTAGTCCCGATATTCAGAGTACCGAAGGGCCAAGCTCACCGGAGCAATGACCATATCCAATCAGCGATGAGTGCAAGGCCGTGCAGTGCTGAACTTGAAACACGCCGTCTTCTCTTAGCCTTCCCGTAATTGGTTTGGTTCCTGAAAATCTCAGACCCAAACACGAGTTCTTCCCTTCTGTGCAGTTGATTGCACTGGAACATTCAGTTCATTGGTCGGCTTCTTGAGTAAGATCACAAACTCAATTATTCGGTCCATATTCTCAGGGCCTGCAGAGGCACCGTGGCAAATTGGTGGACTACTCGACGGTCCATACAGAGCAGTATGTTGCCTGTGGCTCGCTCAGCTCAGCTCGCTTCATTTCTTGACTTGTCAACTTACGCGGCTCATTATTCAGGAAAGTGCAAATTTTTCATTGCTTATGCTCAATAATCTTGCCCCTCCTTGAGTACGACGCCAGGAAGACCGCTACTTACCGTTTATATCTGGTTCGTTAGGCGTGGAGTGACTACACCGATGCCTTACGGCCTCATCGCTTCGTCAGTCTCGTATCAAATATTTTCTCCATCTGGCGACTAAAACCAAAGATTTGACATAAATATGGCGTCTTCTTGTGTGTCTGCTTGTAAGCATCACTTCTCATCACACCTGACCCACTTGATGGACGCACTTGTTACTGTTTAACTTTGCTGCGGCCCACCTGCCGTGGAGGAATCACCCGCTTTGTTTCCGCGGTACTACAGTATCTATCTACCACAGGTTGCATGCTTCGAAGTCTGACAGCTCATACCTCAATTTGCGAAATAGATTCCAAGTTGTTTGTCACTTTCTCAAGTCCAATCTTTTACAGGCATTTCTGCCCGACCGTCTATCTTGTCGTAGTCAGGTGACCTGACGGGGCTCGAATTTCGATTTGACCACTTTTTGATTTGGTGTAACCACAACAAGGATTATGATTATGATTTAACCCAATTGAGATGTCCTCCGTAATTTGATGGACAAACATAATCGTAAGGTAACGACGGAGTCCGCGGTGGCGTTCGTATCTAATTACGGTCAGTCAGCCTGACATGACGGACTGCGGGATTTATACAGTAGGTAGTTCTCGGCCGCATTAGTTACAGTGGAGATGTGGTGCAGGCCATTGAACGGCTGCAGTAGAATGATGCCTTTTTAATTTGTGTCGGTCCAGACCGGTGGACTATTTACTAAGTTGACAGGTTACATTGCTGTATGGATTTTTTGCACACATTGATATGCTCGGCATTAGACATGCATCCAATGAATCGATTCAAGTATTATTAAATGCTTGAATCAACTGCCTGGCCTGTGCCTGTGTATCAGTCACCACGGTGCCGGCATCCAAGACAGATTCAATCTGTCCGACTCAGCATCCCATTTCCGATGGACGTCTGACACAATCGCGCGCCCGGAATATTGGCTCGGCCAAAATTCAGCATTGCCTTGAATCTCGTCACGCACGCGTGATCTAGCAGCAATCAGTCATCGTGGCTATTCACTCCAAGAATGAGAGCAATTGTACTCATGAGTGGCAATCAGAGTGGCCTTGACCCGGTCCGAGACAGGGCATTCCGTTGTGCATAAAAACTCCTGACAGTTAATATGTATAAACTCAGTTTGTTAGCTAGCTCACTCTTGTTCCCATCACAACTCCACTTGCACCTGGACAGATACGTTGGTATCAGCTCTATCCGCAATGGTTGAGTCCACTTGCCTCGATCTCACCTAACATCAAGGTAGCTGCGACTCCCCTGCCATCCATGATCCCCCCTGCTGCCAGCAATGGAATGTTCTTCGCTGGATATTCTCTCCTCACCATATCCGATACATCCGGAAGCAAGGTTATCAGACCAGCCCCCTGCTTGAATTGATGGCCGCCGGCATCGGATCCTTGAACAGAGAGAATATCGGCCCCATCATCGATTGCTTCCTTAGCACTCTCCACCGTGCCAACTTGAACGATCTCTTTCAGTCCCCAGTCTCTGCTTGTTTTCTGCAATGCGTGAATGAGCTCCGCGTGCTGCGAGCGGCGGGTGTATGCAAACAGCCACACTGCTACTGGTCGATGTTCATTGACCAGCTGGACAAAGTTATCCTTCCAAGTGTCGGACTTCATCGTGAGACAGCCGATTCCAATTGGCAGGGCGGCATTAGAGTCGACGATACCAAAGAGCTGCCTGGCGTGGATCAATTGTTGCCGGAGATTCGCCAGCTCTGGGGATGACGCAGTGGAGTCGGCGCCTCCGCCAATAAGGCATGAATGATGAATGAGTCGTCTTCTCTATATTGTCTGCTTGGCTCGCACCTAATCCCCCGGCTTTGGCTCCGCCACAGCCATTCTGGCATTCGTCGCACCCGCCATCGGTGCATTGCATATCAGCGGCCGGGATGTCGCGGGAAAGAATTGCTGAAGCGTTTCGGATCCGATAGACATGATGGTTGATACGCTGTGAATTTCACAATCGAGAGAAATAGAGAAGTATATCAGGCATTTTAAATGGTGTAATGCATATATATTTTCAATTGTGCTGGGTATCATAACATCATATCTACTCATACTAGACTAGATTGAGGGGTTGACGCCACTCGGCCGCTAGGCTGACAGTGACGCTGACACTGATGGATGCGTGGATTACAAGGAGCAGGACAGCACAATACCCATTCTTTAGCCAATGGTAACTTATCAACATGCATTTGGAATGCAGATCCTCTTGACTGCCCACCTTTGACTGTCACATTGTCTCGCGCCTGAAACCAATACTCTACGGACCACTCAGTAAGGTAGAGATTGTAGTACGACATCCAAGACCTGGTGCAATAGCTATTGAGTCGGAGCACAGGACTAAGAGTTTGGGTATTTGCCGGAGTATTGATAGCCAGTATGTTTCTAATGATAATGCTGCTAGACAATGCTGAGCTATATAGCGCTAAGGCTGAGTGTTGAGCTGTATAATGCTGAGAACGTTCATATAATGCCTCCATATAATCTTACGATCTGAAGCCTTCTCAATCCTTTGGTACAAAAGACAATGTCAAGGTCGATGTGGTCCAAATAATTATTGACATATATTCATCAAGCCCAGGCCATACTTTGTCCTCTACCAGAATAACAGTAAATATATACAGGTAAGTTCCAATTCAGCTCCACATTCTGTTCTTCTAAGTTTGCGTCAGGCTCTCTAGCATTGGATCCTGGTCAAAATAATGGCATCCTGGCAGTATTCGCATAATCCACATTTTCAGCCACAGACTCGATTCGTTCATGACAGGTTCCAAAGATCCGATCCCAAAGACGAGTCTGCTTGCCGTAATTGTGACTCTTCCTCCAGCCCTTCCGATGGTGCAAGTCATGATCTTCAATGACAATTTCCGCATCGAACCACTGCAGCAGCCAGCTGAGAGGCGATGGGACAGTGAGATGCAAGCGCAGGCCGCTATGCCCGAACACCTCTGCAAAAACAACATACTCGTGGCAGATCCACCACTCGTAGAAGCCCATCGGGAGACCCAGCAGCCGCAGGGTGAAGTAGGTCATGATGGGCACCCCGACCATATCGCCGAATTCCTGCTCGTGGTCCGCGTATGCAGTGAGCAAAGGGTTGGGGTGCTTGGTCAGGTGGTGAGTGCGGTGATACTTCCAGAGGAAGCTGACGTCGTGCATGAGACGATGGTACCAGTAAAACCAGAAGTCGAGCACGATCCCGTACAGTCCAACCTCAATGGGTAACCAATACCAGTTCATCTGTGAGGGAAGTTGACTAGTTTGATAGGAGAAGTACACCGATAGCGCCAAGCGAGAGCCGGTCGTTTTGTACACCGAGGCAACAACTTTGCCGACCCCGACGTCGGGAACGCCATCTCGTTCATGTTTGTCGCCATCCAGAAAGCCGTATTTGTGGCCGAGTCGGCGGAGTATGTGTACCTGGTAGATGACGATCGCATTGAAGGCAAACATATATAGGTTAAAGGTGGCTAAAGGACCCAAGTTGCGCCCTGTGTACCATGCATAGGCCTGATGAAACGCCAGTGGTAGGGACGCGTAGAAGATAACCCAGAGGTTCATCGACCATTGCGGCATGAATGGTATCGGTTCATTCTTGGAGTGCACCGGTATCTCTTTGTCCAGTTCTAAAGGGTAGACGTTGAGTATGTGAATGAGCCAGTGTCCGAGGCCCCAGGTATCCCTGCTGGCAGTACGCCAGGTGGACTTCATCGAGTCTTTCGGGTTGCCTTTGGTCTCCATGGCTGTGATGGTTTCAAGGGCTTTGTGAATCCGTAGGAACCCTGAGTGATGACCCGCTGTTTAAATAGCCTCCTCGGGTTCAGTTTGCGGAGACGTCGGCAATCTGGAGAGAGCAGGACATGTGAAGAGGTCAGCAACATCCCACAACGTCAGTATATGTGGATCTTGGTTCCCAACAAAATCTGTCCGACATATGAATGGAAGATTAAGCCTGTCGATCTGGAAACTAATCCTTAGCGAGCTACCGTGGATGACCAGCATGTGAGGCTTGATGAGTGTATGTTCTCTCCACAACGAACCACCCCGCTTGGGGTACGGACCTACCTCAGAGGTCCAGATAATCAACAGCTCGAATCATAAGTATCCTGGTCGATAATGATACCTTCGCGGCGAAGTTTGGCAGATATCCAGCCATCAACCTGGAAACGCTTGGGATCCCCAAGAGACAACGCAATGCCGGCCAAAAGTATTCACAATCCCATAACCTGGTTGTTGAAATTGAAAGAGGGGAGTACTCAAACTAACCCATCTCGCATCGGCAGTTTGGGGAAGCCTGGCCAGGGTCCACCAATTTAGCGTTCGCAACCATTTCCAAATCGGGTAATATCTCGACCATCCCGCAATGATGTTATGTTGAGGTTGGTCTATGCTTGGCGGTCAGAAGACGAAGAAGGTCGCATTCAAAGATGGTCATTATGTTTTGATTGTACTATGTAGAGCGCAAGGAAGCGCAACTGACAATCAGATCAATCATATGGACAGCGACTTGCGATCACGGCCACAACAAGTCCAGCAGCTGCTTTCACAAAAACCCAACGACTTTGCCACGGTACGTCAGTGTCCTATAGATCAATAAATTATGCCCGTTAGGAGTCCTGAAAAGAGCACCATAATGCAAATGTGATCAAGCGTCAGATTCTGAGTCACTAGTGTGGATCAGTGTTGTATGGCGGGTAGCACTTCTACTTGAGGCTTATAGCCAGTTAGGTCAAGCTTGAACTTGGAAATCCCGTATGTGTCGATGCCAGGGTATATCCCGGTACATGTGAATGGCTGTTCGTAACTCTCGTGATGTCAATCAACAAACACGTTGAGAGACTCGCCGGGCTATGGAATCTCGTGGAAGAAATGCTATCTTGTGACTGTACTGAGAACCGTAGTCAACCAAGCAGCAAACGCAGCGAAGAAATGTGTTTCATGATTCGTCGCTTTATTGCAGTACTCCAGCAGTCTGAGATATCGTTCCCTAGCTGTGCTTCCCGTCGCATGTAGAAGTTTTGCACAATCAACAGGGCAGAGGTACGGCGGCTGCCTCGTGTCCTCTGACAGAGACGCGCTTCCCTGCATGATGCATGCGTAATATACACAATGGTCAATACCAAAACAATGACCTAACTCATGGCTCGCCGTGCGACACATTCGGGAAAGCCAGAGTGATGACAGTAACCGTGGTGATGAATCGATCTTCGGGAAGGAAGACAATGCAGATAACGCGGCTGTTAATGGCGCAGCAGCTAAGGATGATGATTCGCTGGCGGTCTTCCGTCTCTTGGTACTCGCCACGTAGGAGGGGCTGAATTTTCGGATGTAGTCGTTACAATGTGATGCCGGCCACGAATGTTCCCGCTCTACTGACTGAGTTGGGTCCAGGGACGGACAATACCTAGCGCTGGAGACCACTGCGACGCGACTTCCACCGTATGCACGTCCGCAGACGAACGTATCATCGGCGTCCTCATAGAGATCATGGTTCACAAGAAGACACAAAGCATATGCATCCTTGGGAAGTATGCTTATCGCCACATCTAGGAGATCGTCGAGGTTCAATTGACGAGGGTAAAGTTTGTCAGGGCATGCCCGCGTCCGAATGCCAACGCACTCGTCTGAAACAGCTAAACCAAGGAAGTGGGGTGAGCTCTTGGATTTCTGGCCATCCCAAGGAACAAATCGAAAGTCAGGTACTCGGAGGAGCTTGACGGGGACCCCATGGTAAAATGCCGCGAGGTAACCGACGATGTCTTGCGGCGTAGGCCTTATTAACTGATGCTGCGTCTTGCCCACTCTAGGAGAAGTCCATGCCTGCGCGAACCGGGCGTCCTCGTCATAGTCCGGCGGCGCGACAACATAGACTGTCCTTCTGTCCGAGGTGACTTCGTTGCGATCCTCCTCGTCCAACCACTGTTGAAATGATTGCGGTGGGTACTCAGGATCTAGAGCAAGATCGTCGCCAGGTAGAACCAATGGAGCTGGAAAGATGTTTGGATCAATACGGCCATGTTGTCCTTGGGATCCTGCGGGTCTTGTGGCCACAGTCCTTTGCTTCAGACTTGGTTGTTTATAACCTACTTCAGCAGCATGAGGAGAGGAGTTGTAACACACAGAAGAATGGGAGCATCTTCGTTCTGAAGACATTTTTTGATATCTCTCTTCAATATGTTAGGACATCCGAGAGGGGAAATCTGCAGAAGACGAAGCCGCTCGCCGCTACAATCGCGTTGATATATTTAAGCAAGGAGCTGATCAAGGTCTTACAAGTTGAAGAGCAGACAGTACATTATAGTGAGGGATGGGCAAATTAAGATACACAATTCGTAGTCTCTTGAGATAAGACCGCCATATGTTAGACGGATTGACGCAGCATATTCTGCCAAATAATGAAAAAACAGTATTTGTGTTTGTTGACGAGGCCGAGAGTGGCTCCGAATCTGGCGTTGCTGAGTGATAAGGCTGGATGCTCAGCCACACGATAACATCTCACGTGACCACAGGGCCCATGGCAGGATGGCACCTACTCAATTCACCCACCTGCCGCTTTCACCGTCACGATTCACTACCTACACCAAACCTGAGCATGCAATGATGATGAGATTTATCATTTCATCCCCAAAATGAACCAACAAATCGAAGAAACTGCTCAGCAACAATCTCGCAAACTCCAGGAGCGACTTGACCAGCAGTCTGAACTTCGCGACCGGGCCCTTAGGCAAGAATTCGGCAGAGTGCACGAAAGTATCGACTATTTAACCAAGGACAATGAGGCTCGGGACAAGGGCATCAAGAGGGAGTTCCGCAATGTTATGAGAAACTAGAGCAGCACGATGGGATATTTGAGAGGTTGGAATTAAAAGTGGACAAAATGTCTCGGAAGGTTGACAAGATTGACACCTTCGAAGCATCATTTGCGACCTTCGAAGCGTCATTTGCGAATTCCAAGGTGGCCCACCTTAACCAAAGGATACAAGCCATCCCTGTGTACGACGCCCTTCATCAACCAGTTCCGGTTCCAAAGTGTTTCCCCAAAGCTGCTCTTAGACTCTATCGAATGCAAGATCGGAAGAACTGTACATCATTGTCACACTATTGCCAAGTCTTAATCTTGCTAACATAAGAAAGGGAATCAATTGAAGACCCTTCTCAAGCATTACAACCTCGAGAAAGCGACCATTCGGCTTGTCGACCGTGGAGAGCTTTACGACTCCTCCGACTCCGATAGTGATTCCGACGCTTCCTCCCGTTTCCACGCTATCGACGGGGAACTTGACCGGGCTATCGAGTCCAATCCGTTTGCCGCCATGTGTTCGCTAGGCCGTCATCTTGGCGTGGATACAGACGCTCTCCATGATCGGATCACGCAGCTCGAATTTCAACAGAAGAAAGGCACCGTGGCCAAACGCCCAGCGGAAGACGCGGGAAGTTTTAGGAAGATGATACGAGACTTGGTCACGGGGGCGCTGCAGCCTGGCTCGTTCACGAGAGCAGACCTGCTTCTTGATGATGACTCTGAAGGAAAACATACCAAATTGGAATGGGAGGTCGACTCGGATAAGTTCAAACGGGAAACGGCTCATCTTCGCATTCGTAACACCGAGGCCTCCCGCCGTGCAGCCAGCGCCAAAGACAGCCGGGGAAGTCGCCCACAGAAGGATTTGGAGGTCCGCTCACGTCAGTCCAAGGACAGCCTGTCACCAACCGAGAAGATGACCACTTCAAGCAACCGATTAGAGGGTCATTAGCATCGCCAGAGCTTTTTGATTGTTCTATCTTTTCTCCTTTTTTTGATGATTTTGGCGTTAGGGAAGCATGTATAAGATACCCGGTCTGGCTTCCGAGGATTCTGGTTGCTTTGGAAAGGCGTTTTGGTGTATCTAGGCTTAGTAGGATGTCAGCTCATGGAGGCGACTCCCTCGGCATCAGCATAACAGTCTCCTAGAGAGGGCCGCTCTATGGGTATGAATACTACTATTCCTACTTCTACTATACCACACATTAGATTGTCATTTTCACAACGCTTTGGGGCAATATTTATAAATTTTTCGACACCTTGTATATGTCTCTATTTCATCATTAACATGATACACATTAATGCAAATGCATGACTACATGTATGGAATAGCGGTTGGCACTAAGCCCACAATCCGGGGAATGTCTTCATATGCGGAGAAGCAGAGCGCGCAAATATCGCTCATTGGCTGCAGCACCAGGCCGAATACACGAAACGGATATCAGTCACTAAGTTTTATTACTACCTAGCTATCTTACCGTCTAATTGTGGGCCTGCTTCGTCTAGGGATATCAGGCAGTTCTCATGTTGAGATCCCGAGTCACTCTGCCGGAGAAGTTGTCAAGTACCAGGAATCTCCACCCTTGGAACATGCGTCTATTCACATGTCTCGTAGAGGAATACCAACACTGTCGCGCAAAAGTGCTTGATTGGCCGGATTTGGTTATTTTCTTCTCGCCGGTTGCCGAGTCCGCTTTGTCTGGTCCTATTACCCCTCATGCATGAGATAATACTGCCGCAGAGGATAATGGAGACAAAGCTATATAAACCTCGATGAGTCCTGGATTTGTTTCCTTGTTGCTATAACGTTACACCTCTATTACAGTACCACATCATCTTCCCACCATGACCGCCCTCGACTGGCAACAGAAAGCTCAGCTTAAGCAGTCTGACGCTGCTAGCAAGATCGCTCCCGAATGGAGGCTCTCTTCAGATATCTTGAATGCTATCTCCCACGAGTCAAATGTCCTTAGGATTCCGACAAATTGCGGTATCCTTTCTGCTCGTGAGCTCGACATCACCGAAAATTATGACGCCACTGCTCTCCTGCAGAAGTTGGCGGCAAAAGAGCTCAGTGCTGTGGAAGTCACAACGGCCTTTTGCAAACGTGCTGCTATTGCCCAGCAGCTTACCTCCTGCCTGACTGAAACGTTCTTCGACCAAGCACTCAGCCGAGCTCGACAACTGGATGACCATCTGGCGTCTACAGGAAAGACCGTTGGACCCCTTCATGGCCTTCCCGTCAGCCTGAAGGAAAGCTTCAACGTTGCTGGCGTGCCAACCTCTCTCGGGTTTGTCTCCTACCTGGACCATCCGGCGCCAACCACAAACTCAGCGTTGGTCGATATCCTCCTCACCGCCGGTGCTGTTCTCTATGTCAAGACCAATATCCCGCAGACAATGATGACGGCAGACTCGCATAACAACGTGTTTGGCCGTGTCCTCAACCCACACCGCCGCAATCTCACGGCGGGGGGAAGCACAGGCGGGGAGGGTGCTCTGATTGCCCTCCGCGGCTCGGTGCTAGGCATCGGAACCGACATTGCAGGATCCATCCGCATCCCGGCGCTGTGCTGCGGGACAATCGGATTCAAGCCGTCTGTTGGCCGGGTGCCAAACGCGGGTCAGACACCCGCCGGTCGAGCCGGGATGGTAGGAATTGCGGCCGTTACAGGGCCTTTGTGCCATTCCCTCAGGGATGCCGAACTCCTCCTCCGGACTGTGTTCAACTCGCAGCCGGAGGATCTCGACGACGGCGTCGTGGGCTTCCCGTGGTGTGATGCACCCGCAAAGGATGTGCTCACCATCGGCGTCATGGCAGAAGACCCCAAGTACCCGCTTCATCCGCCCATGCAGCGGACTCTGGCTCTCGCCGTGAAGAAACTCGCCGCGGCCGGTCATCGTATCATCGATCTGACCGGAAAGTTGCCCAGCATCTCCGATGCCTGTGAACTGTCTTTCCGATACTTCAACATGGATCCCGACCGGACAGCTTTGAAGAAGATCTCCGATAGCGGCGAGCCTCCCGTCCCCTCCCTGAGCGTGACATATAATGTCGACGAGCCTGGACCGGAGCCGACGCTGCGAGAACTGTACGATATGAACGTGACGCGGGGCGAAGTGATGGCGGAGGTGCGAAAGACGTTCCTCGAGAATCGGCTGGATGTTATCATCGGACCAGGGTACCAGAGCTGTGCTGTTCCTCACGATGAATATGGGCAGCCACCATATACGGTTTTCTGCAACTTGCTGGATGTAGGTTCTAATCCATATGATGCAGGAACCTCGCTGACTTGTCAGTACCCATCTTGTGTTCTTCCCTTTTGCAAGGCGGAGGAGGCTGCCGACGCCGAGTTTGTGAGAGATGTCCAGTACATCCCAGCGTGTAAGTGTCCTCTCTTGTTGCGGAGAACTGTAGCTAACGGGCAAATGCAGACAAGCCTAAAGAAGTCGAAGGTGCACCTTGCCACGTGCAGATCATCGGCAGAAAGCTGAAGGACGAGACCTTGATGCAGCACGCCAAGGTGATTGAAAGTATATTATCGAAGTAGAGGCCATATTAGAGCCGTTCTCTGTTTCAATGATAGTATGGCCTTGTGTTTCTGAACGTGATATACGGTACGGAGTAGTCGATCGGCATTGGAAAAGTGAGCATCCCATCAGTGGGTGACGGAGGAGCGGATCAGCAGGGCATAACAAGCACATACAGGAATTGACTGCCCAACAGTAGCATCGCAATGATACTGGTCCACAAGAATCTAGAACCGGTGATGAAGATGAATTCTCTATATATCTGACACAATCCCCACGGAGTACTTCCGGAGACTCGTCACCATGCAACTTACGGTCAAGACCGGGGAGTCCAGATGTAGATGTGATGCTTAGCCTGTCACGCTGAGTTTAACGTGCGGAAGTTTCTCCTTAATTTACAACTTGATGGACATCATTGCTGTAGATATTCCACACCGACAGACATAGAGATTCTCCATCAATTCTGGCCTGATACTGCTGACCCACTCTCTTGAAACGGACGACGCGGCAGGTCAGTATGACATCTCCATGTTGTTTCGAGAAAAGGAGACCTGTCGCCAACAAGATATAAAGCTCACTAACAACCATCATCCGACAGACATCAACAGCATCGCAATCCACCGCAAATATGTTTTCCAAGTCTCTGATTTCCGTGCTTCTCGGCGCAACCCTTGCGCTGGCTACTCTCGATCCAGCAACCTCCAACACTAAGGGCAAATGCCCTAGTACTTACAACTGCTCTCGTTAGTACTGCTTTCTGTGGTCTATTGGGTCGAACCAACTGACAGTCAACAGCCGCAAAGACATCCAAGGCAATTCAGGCCGCGGAATGCTCTCACAACACGCGGACATCCAGTACGTACCTAAACTTTCCTCTAGACGCTGCATTCTCTAATACTCAAGCAGAAACACAAACATTTGCCGTCTTCGTCACCGACCACCAGTATGACTCCTCCCATGGGGCTCCATACGGAACCTGCAAGGCGTACACCTGCACCGCGCCGACTGACTCGCAAATGACCAACGTCGATGAGGATTGCTGGACGTTCTTCTGGAAGTGAGTCAAGACCAGAGGCAATAGCGGTATACAAAGCAGCACAAGTACTAATCTTATACAGTGGCAATGGAGAGTCTTCTGGCGTCGGCACCGGTTGCATTAAGAGCCCTAAGGACGGTACCTGTGGCTGCGAGAACTCGGACGGAACTTTCGTTTATGGTGGGACCAACTGCTCTTAGATGGAGATTGAGTTGCCGCGTCAGCGATCGTTGAGTGTTATAGTGATTGTAGGCTATTGTGGTTGTACGGCTGGCAGCGGAGAAGTAGATATCTCGCCAAATATTGTCTTTCCGAGAGATCAAAGACCCTCAGAGCACATCTGGGAAGAAGATTATCAATATTGAAGAAATAAACGTGCGCCTGTTTGACTGTGATCGACACCTAAAAGATATCCCAACCTCATCCTCAATGACGAGGTCGTTGTCCTAATCTTGTCCAAATGGGACCTGACCCATGATGCCAGCGCACGGCGACTACCAAGCAATGCGATCTTCTCATTCACAATCCGAATTTCATCTGTGGTAATCGCTACGGATCCCAGCACGGTCAATGGCCAGAGAAGATAACCGAACAGGAACTGGTCGGGATCGATAGACTGGATCAGGCCAAGACCCTGGCGTAGAAGAAAAGAAATTCGCCCCTCGACCTCCTCGGACGGGACAGATATGTTGATTCTGAGGATAAGGATGCGCATGGCCAGGATATACAGCATACATCCCTCGTTTTGAGATTGGGGTTTCCTTTCCCACTGCAGTAATTCATCGTGTAGTCTTTGCCAGGTGAATATGTCGGAATGACAAAATGGCCCGGCGACGCGTGCCAGCCGTGTAACATCGGCTATTAGCAAGAAGAATTGGTACGATGTGCCCAATATGGGCTGTGTGGACGGATCCTCGGCAGGCCCATTCGGTTCCCGTTCAGTAAAGTAGCGATCAAGGTACATTCGGCGGTCAGGATTGCTGAGTGCATCAAACGTGGGATCAAAGAGCATCATGAGCGCGCTGTGATACAGAAATGATTCCACACAAATCCTCTCGAATGCGCAGACTGGTTGTTGATTTCTCTCTGCCGGGAATCGTGATGTCAGAAGAAAGCCAGCAGCTGTGGCATGGGGTCCAAAATTTGGTGGTGAATCAGTTCGGAAGCTCTATATTAGGTCAGTATTCATCGGCTAGCTGTCACGGGCAGACAACCTCGTAGACGCAAAGACATATTGTGGTAGCTAATAAGCCATCCTCATTCCTGGCGTCGTTAGCATCCGCAATGCTGGCACGAAGCTGTCGGATAGCGAATATGTAGCTACGCATGGCCAACTGATGATGGTTCGCTCGGTCTACGGCAGCAATGGCCACCATAATGCCCATAAGAGGAGGAAATTCGAGTCCCAATCGCAGCATGTACGATTGATCCGTGTATCGGGACAGGCAATTCTGTCGCACCAGACGCGGATTTACAGAGGTCGCAAAGTAATGATAATACTCCTCGGAACTGTCTGGTGGAAACGAGAGCAGTCTTGAAATGGAGTCTTGGTGACGCTGTCGTCGTCTATCGACTGGCTGTGTCGCTGTGGTTGGCCAAGTGCAGTTGAGTTGACCGCGACAGCATCCCCCGCATTGCGGTCGTCGTTCATCGCACTTCTTGCGTCGTTGGCGACCTGGTAAATTAGCGATAATCTAAAAACACCAGGGCAAAAATTTACATTCGAGACAGCCTGTTCTCGTTCTGAGTCTTGCTTTTGATGGATGATCCATCGTCGAGTTGTTGTTGATGGAGAAACTTGACAACGCTTTTGAGTGCGGCTTCGTCTTCGGGAATCCCCCCTTTTGGTCGCTCTTCACAGTAACACTTTGACTTGACTTTTATTGGACCGGGTATTGCTCATTGATTTAGTAGCAAATGCATCATACTTATATAGAAGCAGTTCCCTCTCACACATCTCGGACCACACCATGGTCAATTACGACAAGATAGTTCTCTTCACATTTACACCAGACAGTATAACCTCCCAGTTGCTGCCACCTCCCGGAAATGCCGCTGTCAGGGTCACGCTCTCCCCCTTGAAGATAGTCACATAATTATCAGACCAAAACACCGGAGTGATCTCTTCCTCCGTATTCTTGTTGATGACGGACAGGTGCATAAAGGCGGCCGGGCTTGCTGAAGGGTTATTCAAGACAACCTGCACCTGGGACAGACCGTCCCTGGCTGGCAACGGCTTCAGCGATGCAGTTACGGTCACAGTCGGCATCGATATCAGTGCCTTGTAGTTGACATACTTTGTGACGGGAGTATAGTACCAGTCTGATTTTTTCCAGTCCAGGACGTCGTTTTGAGCAGACAACCAGTATACATTGCGGCTGAGGATGGCTCCTGTACTTCCATCTTTGAGCACCAGACGGAGAAATGCGACGTCCTTGATCTGAGAAACTGCTTTGATTGGGATAACCTTCTTCGACGCATTTGTTGTGGCCTTAACTGTGACCTCCTGGCTGAAGATTGGTTTGCCATGCAGGTCAACAAGGTCAACAGTGACAATGCGAGGCCCTTGCTTATCAAGAGAACGATTGATAAGGTAGACTGCACGCTCCTCATAGTCATACGCCACGTGTTCAATCCTTGCACCGACTTTGGTCCCGAAATATGCGCCAGCTGGACTCAAATAATAGTCAAACAGCTGCCAGTGCAGATTCGGCCATGCGCTGTTCAACATCCAGTATATGACACCAGTGGCCGGACGAGTGGCATTCTGGCGCGCGGAGAACGCTTCGAATTCGGCACGCGTGGCCTCATAGTCCATCATCTGTACCTTGAGGAGATAATCATCCAGGCTGACAGGGGCGCCGTACCGCGCAAAGAGAGCTTTGTTATACAGTGCGCGATTGTAGAAAGAAGAGTCATACCGCGACATATGATACTGGTTTTGATCGGGTTTCTTCCATAAGGAATCCAGTTCCTCTGGCGACAAGAACTTCTTTAGACTGGTCAACTCGGGCGTCCCAACACCAGCACCCTCTTCAGACCCGAATCCAAACGCAGCACCCATCTGGTCACCGTAGAAATAATTTGGTGGCACCCAGTCATACGGGCCATCCATCTTCATACCAGACGGTCCGAGAGCTTTTGGGTATCCCCGCTTGCTGGCGGATGCAATGATCGGCACTGGCCAATTCAGGCTATGCAACGCATCGAGATAGATCTTAGTTGCACGATCGTTGGGCCAAAAATCCGATCCGATCAGAAAAGCCAGCATGGACGGATGGGTCTGCATCATCGCTGCCTCATGGAGCATGGAGGCATTGGCAATGGGGTAGTCCTTCTCGGTCCATTTTTCTCCGTTGGCTTCATTATTGTACTGTGCTCATTAGCATTCTGCGTCACTGATGCAAAAATAAACGACTTACATCCCATCCCTCCCATTTGTCACAACATTCCCATCCAGCTATCACCATCAATCCCATTTCGTCGGCCAAATCATATAATTCCGGATGCTCCTGCTTACCCTCCAGTCGGACGGTGTTCAGTCCCATGTCGAGCATATACTGGAAGATCTTCCGCACACGATTGACATCAAACCGAAGAAACATATCAGACGAGTACCCTCCACCGAGAACGAGGAATGGCGATCCGTTCACGGTAAATGCCGTGTCGTTGTGAGAGTTGACATGAGAGTTTACCTGGCGAATGCCAAACCGCCTTTGAAGCGCAACATCCGAGGTCTTCCCCTTGTCAACCGTCGCATTGACATTGAGTGTGTACAAGGGCTGGGACCCCCATTGCGCCGGCCACCACACCTTGGGCTTTTCGATCCTGACATTCATAGTTATAGTCTTTGTCTCATGTGGCTGGATAGAGAATCGCTGGGAAAGCGCAAATCTGTCAGTGTCAGACTGGATGGTTCCCTGTACAGTACCGTTGACAGTCTCATTCTCATGGTTCGTGACGTCCACAATAACATTCACCGTGACCGGCTTCCCATCAGGCTTTTTGAAGTTGGTCAGCACACGCGGCGACGAAATCGACACCGGGCCCGTCTTTGTGATCATGACATCCCGCCATAGACCCGTGCCATTATCCGCTGGATACGGATTCCAATCCACGAATCCCAGCGCGAAATCCCGGAGATAGTTTGTCGGATACGCCTGGATGAGCAGTGCGTTTGATTTAACCTGCAGGTGTTTCGTAATGTCGTACGTGTGACCCCCGTACGATCCCTGCTGAACGGAGCTCGGTGCAACCAGCACCCCGTTGACGTATATATCCGCCTTGGAAGTGATGCCATGCGTGCGAAGGAAGTAATGCTCTCCGGGGTGTATCTTGTTCTCAATCGAAAGTTCATGTCTGTACAGCCAAGGTGCTTCGAACATGGCAGTATCACCGATTTTGGTTTCCATGTTGTTGGAGTAGAACAAGGTTGTTTCGTTGAAGACGCCGTTCTCAAGTAAACCTGCCATGACGGTCGCTCTCGCACCAACCTGATACCAGGAAGAGTCGTCCATTCCTGGCAGTGACCACGCAGAGACGTTCGACACCCCAAGGGAGGAGTGCAGTCGCCATTGACTGAGCGTGGTAGTATCCCCTGTCGTCTCGCCTATGCCATAGACGGCAGTTACTCCAAACACCGCCACATATAACGCATATAAAATAATCCAACCCATTTTGAAGTTGATTGAATAATTGCCATTACAATCGAAGCTTTTGACAGAGGAAGAGGAGAGATAATATACTATCGAGCATCCAGTCTGTAGGCTGCCGGCGAAGATGTCAAAGATCCCCGGTTTCACCGATGGTTCTGCAGCAGAAGCGATCCTTGCATTGAAGATCTCACTGTGGCTTGTGATAGGTTGTGCCTTATGTAACCATGGTAGTTTAAATGGTGGTCAGTTGGATGATCGAGTCCTGATCAGGTCAAGCGAACGCCATTGTTACATCAGGGACTTGGGGGCCAAACAATCCCGGTTGAGCAAGGCGGATCCTCCCGAAGCAAATAGCTCATTTCCTGTCAGATGGTTTGTTGATTCGCATGACGATACAAGTTATCTTCTCCTACACAGTCACAAAAGAATAACTATGAGCAGCTGGAGAAATACTTAATAATTACTTATCATTAGTACAACACTACAATTTCATGATCACCTTTTGGGTTTAGTGTCCCCTCGTGTTTATTCCACTAGATGGCTCTTTCTATACTTTTTATATTGCGTATATACCATACCACACTGCTATATATATTCTCCTATTTATCCGTCCCTTCTAGGGACTGTTATATTCCTAACTTGTCTCTGAGCCCCGAGCCTCCAGATAAGCTATTACTACACCAAAGCAAGAGAAAAGATCCCGTGGGGAATTCCCCGCTATAAGAGTCACGGTCCGTGACTCACGAAGCATGATCTAGCGGCCTAGCCTAATAGAGACTCCGCATTTATATTTATTGCTCACCTTCCAGCTCTCAAACACAGAACAAGTCTCTCTTAATCACTTACCCAGAAACCGATTAATCAATATTGCAGTCACGGAATGGCCTCATTATCTCCAACCCTCAAAGAAAATGTCAGAAAGGCCTACGACAACATAGCTGTCGAGTATGCAGAATGGACCAAACCAAGCTATCCTACCCGCGTCGGATATCTCCAAAAACTGCTCGCATACCTTCCTCCCTCACCAGTTGAAAAATCCGTCCTTGAGTTAGGCTGCGGTTCTGGCCAGCCTTGCACTACTATCCTTGCTTCCAACCCTAGTCTGAAAGTCACAGCAAACGATATCTCACCTGTGCAGCTTGCGCTTGCCGCACAGCATCTCCCTTCCACAAATGTATCCCTGATTGAGGGGGATATGATGGAGCTGTCTTTTGAAGATCACAGTTTCGACGCCGTGATTGCAATGTATTCGATCATTCACCTGCCGAGGGAGGAACAAGTGACTCTATTGGAAAGGATATACAAGTGGCTGAAGCCTGGGGCATTCTTTCTGGCGAATTTTTCGGCAGGACCTGAATTCGAGGGGTCGTTTGACAAGCACTGGTTGGATGGGACGGATGGAGAGGTATTTTGGAGTAGCTGGGGAGAGGAAAGGACCTGTGAGATTCTGTCTTCAATTGGGTTTGAGCTGGTTCTCAGGGAGGTTGTCGTTGACACTGAGGAAGAGAAAGGAGAAGGAAAGGAAGTTCCCTTTTTATGGCTTCTGGGAAAGAAGGCGGATAATTGATCAGGCCATGAGATTCATCCATGCTTATACAGCCTTCTGGAACGATGACTGCGCAGTGCATCTTTTTCCCAAAAAAAAAAAAAAAAAAAAAAATAAAATAAAATAAAAAGGGCCTCAGCAGCTCTCTCAAGCTTGGCAACTGCTTAAGGAAGCAAGATACAACTCAACCTAAGCAAGCTTCCACGGAACAATACAAGAGGATAGATTGGAGGATTAGGGAGTTCCTTCGCATTGATGTGAAAATACTCTATATATCCACCGTATCTGGAACTATCAGCTCCAAATTTGAGAAATGCTTTGAGGGGAATGATTGGGACAAACTCTGGGGAAATATACGCTATAAGAGCATAGGGTTCGATTTTACATCGCATATACAGGGATCCCCCTAAAGCTCAGGGATAGTCTCGTGTTTTTCTCGAGCAGCCATGGCGTATTTGTCGTCTCTATTTGGACGGCAGAGCACGAAAGTAGAGAAGGATCTGGCCTATAGGATTCAACGGACATCGCTCTTTCGTCGTTTTGCACCGGCTCTCGGGCTGCTTTTACCGACAGTCCTTGTCGCTCTGTCCGGAGTCAAGAAAGGGTTTGCACTGTTGTGCTCTGCTTTCGGTGTTTCAGACATTTCATGGACAGCAGTGGCACTTTCATAGCCTCGGGTAATCCTTGAGACATTGATAGGTTCATGGACGCTCACTGAGCGCCTTTTGGAGGGCGGTTCTTGTCCTGCAATCTCTGCTTCACTGACTGTGTCACGAAGGATCTTGGGTTCTGGCGAATTCGAAGCTCTCCCACTGGCCTTCTTGCCTGGTGCCCGAGAAATGGGTTGCACTTTTGTCGATTGTCTGTCACTTGGAGTGTCGCCTAATCCTTTCATGATACTCCAATAGGCCGAAAAGCAAGGTATGCTATAGTACCAAAAGGATTTGCGAGTTGCGTTGCTTGAGAACCAGAGCCAAAACATCAACAACAAAAGGAGACGCAACTGAGTCCTCGGGGCCCACAAAAAAGCGGCTAGGCGTATCATCTTCTCGTAGCCGTCAATGAGAATTAGTGTGCGATTCCCAAAGCGCCGCCACATATAGTACATGACTTGACGGAGAAACCCCCAGCCAATCCTCATGCGACATTCGTACTCGATATAATCAGAGTCTGTTACGTCCGTCCATGCTTTCAAGCGTAGCCTGAGACATGCTTGACATGAGCTTGAACCAATGTCCGCGGTGGAGAGACATTCAGTGTTGGGGCACCTTAAATGGCTAAATGCTTTCCCTCCCAGAAGACGAAGTCTATCCCTCCAGAAAGGAGACAGTTGGAACTCCTCGTCGTACGGATTGCACTGCAGCCAGCTGGACCAGCAGTTGAGGATTTCTAAGGCCTCCTGCACTCTTCCGGTAAAGTATTCTTTGTGGGGCGTACAGCAGGCGCAGTCGAATGAATACCTCATGTTGGCGAGTTCAGCGTGCGCCAGCGACTCCAAACGTTTGAACCAAGGAACGGAGTCTCCTCGGGGTACCATATCCACCACTTTGAAGGCGGGCTGTTTGCATTGACTTCGGTGCTTTTTTTCACGCTGCAATAGACTTTCAGATTTTCCCAGTTTGAAATATCCTGCCTCATTGCTCGGATCTGTGTATAAGTAGGCATGCCCTTGCTTTTGCCCTTCTTTTTCCGTGGCGGTCTTCAAGATAACCTCCTTGATTTTGAGTTCCAGCTTCCAAATCGGCATTGATCCTTCGGGGGTTGAGGGAGTACGTGCAAGAGATGGTCCGGTGTCACAGCTTTCCGTAGCAGTACGGCCATTTGGACTGTCCATTGGCGATTCGGGAGGCCTATGAGGTGTGTCGTGAGCTGCAGCATTGAGATCTTATTAGCGCACTGCCAGATGATGACTTGGCTAGAATAAGGATTCTTACCCAGATCGCTATTATTTACGTTCACTTCTCTCGTATTATCGACTTCATCCAGCGTTTCCACTTTCGCATCTCCTCCAGAAAAAGATACATCTCGGATATAGCGCCGGAGCTTTCGGGGTTGCAATCTGGCGGCAGCCCGAGGGGAGGGCGATGGACTGTTTTCGGATAGCTGACGATCCGAGGCATCCAATTCATCAGAATCGGATATAAGTATGGGGTCCTCAATAGAATTACCCGATTCTGGCGGTGTTACCAGAGTAGGATACAAAGCAGTCGAGGGCGGTGTCACTGGCGTTGTTTCGTCGGACATGATGGATTCTTCAGGCGAATTTGGCGTTCATTTGAAAATGAAAGAAATCAAGCCTCGCGAACCAGCGCTCGAGAAAAGGGACGGAATTTATGCATCGCGCTGGGCCGCACAATCTCATTTCCCTATTTCAAAAGTACCCCTACCCCTGGCAGGGCTGAGAACCGCCTGGAGAACAAGAGAGCCTCGATGCATAGCACAGCCCAGGTCACTGTGGCTTTCCTGCCTGTCTACCCCAGCCGGCGCACCCCATTTCGTGGCACCATGTCGCTATCAGCCTTGGTGGCAGTTTTAGCACGAAAACCCTTGTCGCAAGCTGCAGTAGGTCAAACATATATATGGTCATCCGCCGCGCGAGCGTTCGTAGGACTGAGAGTTGGCTGTTAGTGCCTGGCGCTACTGCATGTACACTGCCCCATGCGTTTCGAATTTGACAGGGGTTGGTTCTTTTTTTGTCACCAACGGTTCCCGGCTTAGCGGCTGGAGCGCAATTTAAGGTATTCCTCCTTTAGTGATATGCATGTTATTCCAGGCAGCAGTAAGGTAAAGGTAGGTTCTGAAAGTAGAGTGACCAGGAACGGGAGGCACTTACTCGGGTAAATTATTTTCTGATATCGCGCCTTGAAGTTAGGATGAAGCTTTTCTATGGCAAAAACAAGGGATATCATCGAATGAACCCCTTCCTGGAGCCAGCCACAACCGGGGGTGCCGTAATGAAAAATAGCTGTATAAGTCCATTCGGCACCCTTAAGAATTATTCAGCGGCCTGGTGAAATAGCGTGTTTGATTTCATCTCTGTGGCCTTTTCGTTTATGTCCCGTAGGAAGCGACGAGCAGTCCCAATTCGCGGATCCCTCTCTGAACGAAGAAGTCAGAGTCTGGATACTCGAGGATCAGTTCAAGATCCAGGTGATTCTCCAGAGTCACCTGGCAAATCTTACGGAAATCAGCTTTGTAAGATTCTTAAGTGGCGCGTGATTACAGCCATTTGCAGTATTCTCTCACAGCCAATTCACGAGGCCCGGCAATTTTGAAAGGCTCTTCATCCAAAGGCCCGGGTAGGGACGAAGTGACCGAGGAAGCGCTGCCATTTTGTCCTGGTAAAACATTGATAATGGTTGGAGGATATGGTGGTCCAGTTGTTGGCACATCAACTTTTTTCGATTTTCTTCTTGCCATGACTTTACAGGGTCAGGTCTCGACGGATATCATCAGGGACGTCGTCGTGATCTGTGCCTCTGGCATGGAAGGCGAACCTGGGCGGGACTGTTCATCAAGTACCCAGTCATCAAGTCAATTCAATGAAATTGAGTCACTTGTTTGCCAAGGACTGAAATTGAAATATTAAGCTTTGATTCTGGACTGAGACGTTTCCTTGTGCCTAAAGCTGATCGATTTTCGACCATGCTCCACCACTAAAGCTAGATTACTGCATATACCATTCGTGGACTGGAGTCAGAACTCTGGAAAGCTCGGGAGCAGCACGCTGGTAAATCTGCTGCCTTGAAAAAGACTGTTCAGGAGCTGGAGTCCGCCCTCAGCCAGTCAAAGAAATCCAATGCAGGCCAAGTCGCGGATCTTCAACAGAGGCTTCAACGCTTGCAATCGACCGCTGCCTCCACCAAGGGCCAACACGAGACCGAAATCAGTGGGTTCAAGGTTATAATTCGATCTTTGGAATCTGATCTCGCCGCTGTGAAGGGAACGTACGAGGCTGAAATTGCTGATCTCAAGCAATCACTCGCGACCGCCAAGTCTGATCTTGAAAGTGAACAAGAGAAGTCTACAAAGGAGATTGAGAAAATCAAGGAGGATTCCTCGTCCAAGGTTTCTGCTTTGGAAGCTCGCGCTGCAGATGCTGAGCGGAAGGCAGCGGAGGCAGAGTCAAAGGCCTTGGACAAGTCGTCGAAGGACCTTCAAACAGCAAATGAAGGGTTCTCTTCCAAGATCTCTGCACTGGCAACTCGCGCAGCCGAGGCCGAACGTAAAGCAAAGGAAGCCGAGTCACACGCCCAGAGCGCTGCCGCAGCGCTCAAGGAAACCAAAGCCCAACTTGTGAAGGCTCAGACAGAAGTCAAAGACAAGGAAGAAGCTCGCCAGGCCACCCAATCTGAATTGGACGACTTATTGATCGTCTTTGGAGATCTCGAGGCGAAGCGAACTGAGGATAAGGTACGTCGCCATCTTTTTGCCCTATCGCACTATTGAGTGCTTACTAACTATTCTTAGAAAACGCCTCAAGAGCCCGGCCAGGAAGTTTCTGAAGACGAGGATGAGGACGAGGACGAAGAATAGCAGGTTCTATTGTTGTTCTGAATGTATATAGCAATGGATCACACTTCTCAATCTTGCATCTGCTTAGCGCGACTCGAATTTTCATGCATGACTCACTGAAAGATTCCGTCTCTTTTTTCGAGTTACTCACGCAGCTTTCTGATCAATTAGATTGCTCCTGAAATGAATTATCCTTGTACATTAGTGTGTCTTAGAGCTCGTATTGCAGGACACACTGGCAAAAGATTAACGTGGCGGGCCCTAGGGCCCTAGGTGAGTCATCTCTCTCTATATCTGCCCCTCGTCCCTGTTGGAAAGCCGAAGTCGTCAACCAACTTCAAGCGCCATGTCTATCGATTTTCCCGCCGAGGAGGAGCTCACCCTCAAGCGGTGGAGGGAGATTGATGCCTTCCAGCGCCAGGTTGAGCTCTCTCGGGGCCAGAAGACGTACACTTTCTACGACGGCCCACCCTGTCCTACCGGCCCCCCTCACTATGGTCACCTGCTGGCTTCTACGATTAAGGATATCATCCCTAGATACTGGGCGATGAAGGGTTACTATATTGAGCGACGATTTGGCTGGGATACGCATGGTGTCCCCGTCGAATACGAGATTGATAAGAAACTTGGCATGTCTGGTCTGGAGGCCGTTGAGAAGCTCGGAATTGCGAAGTACAACGAGGAGTGCCGGGCTTTTGTCATGCGTTTCGCCACTGAGTGGCAGCAGACCATCGAGCGCTTGGGTCGCTGGATCGATTTCGACGACGACTACAAGGTATGCCTTGAGTCCGAAGCTGTCGCGTGATTGGGAATGGATCTATAACTAACGGACAACGCGCAAATGGGATATAGACAATGAACACTAGCTTCATGGAGTCTGTCTGGTATAATCAATGGCTCCCCGCTCATCCCCATTGCTAAACTGGAATACTGACCTCTTTGGCAAAGGTGGGTTTTCAAGCAGCTGTTCGACAAGGGCCTTGTCTACCGAGGCTACAGGGTCATGCCGTACTCGACCGCCTTGAACACACCTCTCAGTAATTTCGAGGCCCAGCAAAACTACAAGGATGTCCAAGATCCTGCTATCGTCGTCACTTTCCCCCTGTTGGATGACCCCGAGACTTGCCTGCTTGCGTGGACCACGACCCCTTGGACCCTTCCCTCCCACACCGGCCTTTGCGCTCACCCAGACTTCGAGTATATCAAGATCTATGACGAGGCCACCAAGAAGAACTACATTCTTTTGGGATCTTTGCTCCGCACCATCTACAAGGACCCAAAGAAGGCCAAGTTTAAGATTGTTGATCGTATCAAGGGTTCCGACATGCTTGGATGGAAGTACAAGCCCCTCTTTGACTATTACTATGAGGAGTTCAAGGACCACGGTTTCCGTGTGTTGAATGATGGCTATGTTACGGCCGAGGACGGTGTGGGTATCGTCCACCAATCCCCCGCGTTCGGTGAGGACGATTATCGGGTCGCTGTGAACCATGGTGTCATCAACGAGACCCGTACTCCTCCCAACCCGGTCGACCCCCAGGGCTGCTTCACGAAGGAGGTTCGGGACTTCTTTGGCCAGCACGTCAAGGAGGCCGACAAGGCGATTATCAAACACCTGAAGGGAACCGGCCGCATCCTTGTCGACAGCCAGATCACCCACAGTTACCCCTGCTGCTGGCGATCCGACACACCTCTCATCTACCGCGCGGTGCCTTCATGGTTTGTGAAGATCACTCCTATCATCCCTCAGATGCTGGAAGGTATCAAGCAGTCTCACTGGGTCCCATCTGCTGTCAAGGACAAGAGATTTGCCAGCTGGATCAAGAATGCTCGCGATTGGAACATTTCTCGCAACCGTTTCTGGGGAACTCCCCTCCCTCTCTGGGTCAGCGATGACTTCAAGGAGGTTGTCGCCGTTGGAAGCGTCGAGGAACTCAAGGAATTGAGTGGCTATACCGGCGAGCTCACCGATCTCCACCGTGACAAGGTGGACCACATTACCATTCCCAGTAAGCAGGGCAAGGGTGAGCTCCGTCGTGTGAGCGAGGTGTTCGATTGTTGGTTTGAGTCCGGCAGCATGCCATATGCCTCCCAGCACTACCCCTTCAAGAACAAGGACCAGTTCGGGAACAGCTTCCCTGGCGACTTTATCGCAGAGGGCCTCGACCAGACCCGTGGATGGTTCTACACATTGACCGTCCTTGGCACTCACCTGTTCGGCAAGCTTCCTTTCAAGAACTGTGTTGTTAACGGTATTGTCCTTGCTGAAGATGGTAAGAAGATGTCCAAGCGTCTCAAGAACTACCCGGACCCCACCCTCATCATGGACCGCTATGGCTCGGATGCCTTGCGTCTTTACCTGATCAACTCCCCAGTTGTTCGTGCCGACCCTCTCCGCTTCAAGGAGTCAGGTGTCAAGGAAATTGTCAGCAAGGTACTCCTGCCGCTGTGGAATAGCTACAAGTTCTTTGAGGGTCAAGTGGCCCTCTTGAAGAAGGCTTCTGATGTTAACTACATGTTCAACCCCGAGGCCGAGGCCACTAATACCAACGTCATGGATCGTTGGATCTTGGCGAGCTGTCAGAGTCTTCTGATCTTCGTCAATCAGGAGATGGCGGGGTACCGTCTCTACACTGTCGTGCCTCGCTTGCTGGGTCTAATCGAGAACACCACCAACTGGTACATCCGCTTCAATCGTAAGCGCCTAAAGGGCGAGAATGGCGTTGATGAAACCCTGCATGCCCTGAACACCCTCTTTGAGGTTCTCTACACCCTTGTGCGGGGTCTTACTCCTTTTATTCCCTTCATCACCGACAACATTTACCAGCGTCTCCTCTTACACATTCCTGAGTCCCTGCGTGCTGAGGATAGCCGCAGCGTTCACTTCTTGGCCTTCCCTGAGCCGCGTAAGGAGCTCTTCGATGAGGTTGTAGAGCGCAGAGTTGCTCGCATGCAGAAGGTGATTGAGCTGGGCCGTATCTCTCGCGAGCGCAAGTCTATCGCTCTGAAGACCCCCCTGAAGACATTAGTTGTCATTCACCAGGACCGGCAATACCTGGATGACGTTAAGTCGCTTGAGAGCTACATCCTTGAAGAGCTCAACGTGCTCAACCTTATTCTTTCTTCTGACGAGGCCAAGTACAATGTCCAGTACAGTGTTAATGCTGACTGGCCGACTCTGGGCAAGAAGCTTAAGAAGGACGTGCAAAAGGTGAAGAAGACCCTGCCTTCTCTGTCCAGCAATGATGTGAGGAAATACGTCACTGATAAGAAGATTATTGTTGATGGCATTGAACTGGTTGAGGGTGATCTGGTTGTGAAGCGCGGCATCAAGGAGGATTCTGGCTCATCGGGCATGGAGACCAACACTGACGCCGATGTCATGACCATTCTGGATGCCAACCTGTACCCCGAGCTGGCTCACCAGGGTATCGGCCGTGAGATTATCAACCGTCTCCAGCGTCTGCGCAAGAAGGCTGGCCTTGTTCCCACTGACGAAGTGAAGATGGAGTACATCGTCCTTTCAGATCCCGACAACATTGGTCTGAGTGAAGCCTTCAAGTCCCAGTCTCAGGCTATTGAGAAGGCTGTTCGCCGGCCACTCGATGAGCGCGCCCTGGTTGATGGCAAGTCACCTAGTGCTGACGAGGAGGGCACCATTGCTCAAGAGGACCAGGAGGTGCAGAATGCGACGTTCTTGTTGCGCCTGGTCAAGCTGTGAAGCATCTTGCCCAAAGATACATGGAAAAGATGACGTCCAGTGTAGATAAGAAATCTACCTACCCCTTTATTAGGTTACCGATCAATGATATGCATGTCTATGAGCTGTATGTCGTCCGTTCCAACTCGCAGTAGTGAACATGTAGAAAAACGTTGAGTCAAAATGAGAAACGCCGTGATCTCGTAAGATGTTTCCTCACAAAATATGCAATTGATGCAGATTTTAGATTGTCTTGGGCGAGTCTGGTTGGCCTCAGCCCTTCTTGGATGCGGCCTGGTGGTATTAGCCAGCGCAGGTGGTTGTTTGATAGGCCCTGAGTTTCACTTACCAGGAAACAATCCTTCAGGCGCATAAACTCCTTAGCACACATATCCTTGTGCACTGAGTTGTAGTCAGCAAGGACACATTTTCCATATGCAGCGGCCTAATCGATGACCTCATTAGCTCTGGGGAGCACTTGGGGAGCACTCAGGAAGCACATGGCAAATGAGCACTCGGTTCTATCACGTGACATTTTAATGACTAAGATTTTCGTAAAAAGAACTCTTGAACTGGCGTCAAAAGTAGCCGTTTTGGCGACGAATTTACCGTCACCTAGCGTTGTGGTGTAATATTTATGGGATTACAACCCTTTTAGAATGGGATACAATTGTTACATGTGCTGGGGAATCATTTGTCGTCCCTCATCAACGTTGTTATATAGATTACTGATATGGCGATAAGGAAATCTGAAGGACCCCAATCTGCACCACTCAGTAGCTGTGTACTGACTGCCTATGCCTAGTACAATAATCCCGGTATACATACTCCATAGTTAAGCCCTGGCTTCCTCTGTGTGTAGCCAGAGATGCCCGGAGATCTATCGCGATGTCTGCAACTGTCATTGAAAACGTGGGCTCCTCCAACCATGTGCTGCATTGACCAAACAAGATAAGGATGTCATAATACATCCCCATTTGGATCCGATGCGTCGAGGCTAAGGGTTAATGCGGTGGAACGATGGAGAGATGGAGTTGGGATGAAGGGACTGATGAGAGGCGCTACAAGTAGACAAACCGTCCAGGATGTAGATAACCTAAGCAACTGTCAGCACAGCCACAAACAACTAGTTAACTATACCTACAGATGCATGATTCAGAGCAACTAATCAGTAGTTTACAACTCAGCCTCGTCAGCATCCGTTAAAAGGCGGCTATGTACAAACTTGCAATTTTTCCAAACTACCGTCTCTATTTTCTGACAAGATGTGTCCTTGACTTTCATGCCCCATGTTGTCCATCCTCTTGAGTCCACGAGGGCGTTTGTTTAAGATAAAATTCCGATGGCTGAGACTCTAGGGGTTGCAGCGTCGATTGTAGGGATTGCATCGCTCGCGGGGCAGATCTGCAGTGGGGTTCAACAACTCTACGCCGTTGTAGACTCGGTCAGACACGCTCCATCTGATTTTCAAAACATCAAAAATGATATTCTCCTCATCGAGAGGGTCGTACGCGGCATGGCTGAAGACTGCACCGAGATTCCAGAGCATCTTGACATTGATCTTCTCAAGTGCTCATTTGAGCTGTGCCTGTCTCGCGTTAACCGACTTTTAACAAACATTCAATCATTTGATACCCCGAGTCAGAAGAATCGAACCATCAAATTGATCAAGGCGACCGTGAAGAAGACAAGGGTTGCCGAGTTTGCGAAAGAGTTGGACAGTGCGAAGATGACTTTGATGCTAGTGTACCAACATCATATGCAGTGAGTTTGAGGCCTCGCAAATGTATGCCTGTTAATCATACTGATAC
The DNA here is from genome assembly GCF_001078395.1 of Aspergillus udagawae. Taxonomy (NCBI): domain Eukaryota; kingdom Fungi; phylum Ascomycota; class Eurotiomycetes; order Eurotiales; family Aspergillaceae; genus Aspergillus; species Aspergillus udagawae. The sequence continues at coordinate 562,257 of NW_025091273.1, read as the reverse complement.
CGCCTCGAATAGAAAGATGGGCCCTCTAGCCTTCAGCCAGTCGTCCTGCCGTTCTACAGGTAACACAGAACGGATCGAGCAAGAAAATCTCACTACACAGATGGTAAATTTCAGTCGATCGTACAGCAATACGTCTGAAGCAGTATACACCCTTTGGCTCGGCAGTTTGTCCGTCAAATCTCAAAGCATCAGACTAAGACCGGCAATTCGCCGGTCAGATACAGCGCGGACCGAGTATCAATCAGAGAGAAAGACATTCACTCTGAGATCTGCAGAATGGTTGTCCTCTCGCATAATCGAGCTGCAGGCTGTCCGACAGGGAAGTCAGTGGACTTTCAACTTACGGCCATGGCAAGTAGTCAGTCCTGACTCTATGCTGTTTGACTTTTGTAGGGAGGGAAATTTGCGCAATGTCCAACGGCTCTTTACTAAAGGCTTGGCTTCGCCTTTTGATGTGACCCCTGACGGTGATACCGCACTGCATGTGTGTATTTTGTAGTCACAGCTGACACCTGGTTTGATGCTAACTATGCTGACAGTTTGCGGCCTTATCGGGAAACCCGGATTTGGTTGCTTTTCTTCTGTACAATGGAGCAGATGCAAATGTGGAAAATACATCGGGACGGTAAGCAATTCCATATCCATTGCCCCGTCAATGACCAACGAGGCATTAGAAACGCCCTTCATCTGGCAATGATTAGTCCGCGAGAAGAAGAACATCTGGAACTGGCCCGATTGTTAGTAGAAAAAGGGCAAGTGGATCCCATGGGATCAGTCCGAGAATTTGGCCTCATACATTCATACGCTGGTCCGGTGGACGCCTTCAGATACCTCATCCACCAAGATGAGTTTCTAGTCGATCTCGAAGAGCGAAACCGTGGCGGAAAAACGATTTTGCAGCATCAGATCTTCCACCGACTCTATTACGGGGATTCGTTCGAGCGGATCCTAGTCCTTTTTGGTGCTGGTCACCTTCTTCCGGGAGATCACATTGACGGAGACCCGACCTATGACGGCTATTCCGCGCTCCACTGTGCTGCTCACGTTTGGGCTGCAGCGAAGCTGAGAGAAGACGAGCACACAGCGCGGCAAAGCGAGTTGGTTCTCCGGAGTCTTTTGAGTAGAGGAGAGGATATACATAGAGTAAGCGGCCGAGGTTACACGGTTTTAACGACTATTGGCGAGATGATTCACTTCTCCCGCAAGGATCCTGGGCTTCATCAAGATGTCATAGCTACATGGCTCACTCTGCTTTCAGAGGCGGGACACGATGTCAAGGCCTATTGCTTAATGGAAAGTACCCTCGAGAGGAGGAGGAGACTGGAGACTCCACGAGAGGATTTTCATGTCATCTTTGAAGGACTGGATGGGGTGGAGAGAGTTGATGGCCTGCGTATATATATCTCCTCACTGGAACAAGTGATTGAGGTGGAAGATGAGGATGAGGGACCCCCGAAAATTGAGAGCACACGCGCATCGTCATCTCCGTTGACTCGCGGTGTTCGGGAAAGGCCTACTGGGGTCATACTTCCAAATCTTTCCGTCTTGTTGGGTCTGACAAAGACCACAGTTGCGATCGTCATATTCATGTTGCTCCTCTACTGCTGCTTCGTCTCAAATAGGTTATGGCGTTGAAGGAAACATGTTTATACACTATCAACAAGTGCTAGTGATATTGTGTGGAGCCTATTAGTAACCAATGCATATATTTTCTCAGAAATATCAAATAAGTGAAACGGACAAGTAAGAGTAAAAGGGGGTCGGAAAGGAAAAGAATCAAGCTCCTCTAATCCTAATAACTGTGGCCGGTCCCGTTATCACCATTGACCCTGACCACGGACATTTCTAACAGGGCTATCTAATTCCTCCTGTCAACCCGGCAAAGACCAGCATCATCCCAGTCCTCACTTCCCACTCCCTTGCGAGCAATGAATAGACCAGACGGATCCCTTTTCTGCTTGATCTGGTACAGACGTGGGTAATTGCTTCCCCAGAACTCGGTCTGGAAATCTGGCTCGTACGCATTTGCCTCATTCATATAGGATCCCATCTTCCTTCCCTCAACAGCCTTGAGAATCGGCATCTCAACATCAGTCAGACGACGAATAATAGCATCGCGTTGAGCAAGGGTGGCAGATGGCGGCCAGGAGCGCCCAAAATCGATATGAGTGGCAGCTTTCCTCCAGGCCGGATTCAGAGCGCTGTCGATAGTCCGTCCGTTCTTGGCGACGAGGCCTCCCGCTACGATGTGGCCCGTGATAACTTCCTCAAAGCCGAACTTGAGCTTCTTCAGGGCGGAGACAAGTTTCTTTGGGCCGTCACGCGAAACAAGCAGATCGCGGGAGAATAGTCTCGAGCCTAAGATAGTATTATAACTAGTTGTGTCTTTATCTCCGGGAAGAAGGAGTTCTGACAGCAGAGTATGAATGTTGGGGAAGGCCAGGGACTCATATTGAGTGAAGACGCCGGAGGTTGCATTCAGCTTAGATCTGAATGGCGCATAGAGACGATCCATCATTGAAGTGCTGGTTTGATTCGCAGCGATCAGTATGATCGACATTGACGATACATTCATTGTCTTGTCCGCAGGCACGTTGGGCATTATCCAATAGTACCCACCAGCGCCGTCGTTTATGGCTGGTAAAGCAGCAAAGAAATCTGTCGTGATCTGCCAGAAATTGGGATCACCGGCCACAGTACTGACATTGAGACTGCCAATGACGACTGGGACCTCATCGAAAGTGCGCAGGGTGACTGTCACAACAACACCAAAGGTGCCGCCCCCTCCGCCACGTAGAGCCCAGAAGAGGTCAGTGTTTTGATAGTTGTTCGCGATAACCAGGTTGCCCTATGGTAATATTAGCCAGCATTCTTTAGCGTCAGGATGGTCACATACATCAGCAGTCACGACGGTGTATTCGAGTACATTATCAGTAGACATGCCCTTCCAGGGGCCCAAGAAAGAATGCCCTCCTCCCTGGATATACCCCCCAGCAGCACCAACAGTGTGCGAAGCGCCAGCAACCACTGTCTTGCCTTTCTTCCCAGCAGCAGAATACAAGTCTTGTAAACTGACACCAGCCCCGATTGTGATGGCGGAACCCTCCGACAGATTCTTTGGGGAACCAGCCGGTTTGAAATTCTCGCTGAGCTGAATATTCTTCATTCTGTTGGTAAGAATCTGCAATGACTCCGGTGCCGTCGAGCGTCCAAGAAAGTCATGGCCAGAGTTCTTGATGACAAGGCGAAGATTGTGTCTCTTGGCAAACCGAATAGCTTCTTGAATATGTGATGCGCACTCAGCCACGACGGAGTATAGAGAAACCCTTCCCTGTCCACAAGGTGTCTGAGGACTCGTAATAGAGCAGGTCTGATTGTGCTCTAGCCACGATTCCCAGTTTCCCCATTGCACTGCGCCAGGCTGCGCGGCTCGCCAGGTGGAGTTATACCATTGCTTCGTGACGAAATCGCACGCTTGTGGGTCTCCTTCATGGCAGGGGGCGGCCACCGGCCGAACGGCGAAGAGATTACCATCGACGGAGCTGTTAAGGGCGTTCCACTCTTGTGGAGAGGGCCAGCAGGGTTCATGGGGTCTGCAACGACAAGAAGAATTGGAACTGGCAAAGGCCAGTGCAGCAAAAGCGAGGCTCAGTAATGCTTTCATAGCAGCTGAGTATCCTGTAGATATGCCTTGGTTGAGTTAGAGAATGATTGGGAATAGCTGGCTCCATGACGAACAGCGCGCCTCCTATATATACTATTGTTGGAGTTTTCATGTATGTACCGAGCACGACAATCAGTGGATACCAAACAGGCGCTTTGCTTGGCCTTCGTACTCGCTAACGTCTAGATTAGGAAATAAATCACCAAACCTATGGTCTAGCTGATCAAATGTTCAGCTGGAAGGGATGATCAGCAGGATGATTGGCATCACCATCCGTTCGCTCGTATTCGCTTGGCCAGTTGCAGAGGGTTTGGAGGATGAGGCTGACATAGTGGGTCACATTGAAATGACCTTATTCAGATAAGATTAACCTTACCCTTTCCCTCAGCCACACCCGAAACGCATGTCATAGTTGTTCAGCTGAGAAAAACAGTCCCGCAGGGCTTCGGTTTCCTGGCCAAGCAAGTAGGCTGCAATTTTTTCTGTCACATCTCTTTTGCACTGCCCTGTAGTTTTCAAGCGAATACGACGTTTCTATTTCATTGGAGCGGAAATCTCAGGGCCGCGTAACCTGGGTCGGGAAGCCAGCTCTGACATATCATGGTAGTTCCTACACAGATATGCAACATACTGAATTCTGGCTAATTAGCTCTTGTACAGTTGACATGTTGTCAAGTCGACCGTATATTAAGCAGGAAGCTCCAGATCAGTCAGCTCCTCACAAGCCTTGACCACCTTCTCCTGCAGGTTTATGTTCTCTGATACTGGCAATGGACGACCAAGTTTTCTCTTCGGATCAAAGTACTTTCCGGTCAGATTTTGGTCGTAATCCCCCTCTGCCAACATCACATAAGTATCCACCCCATCCTCCAGTTTATCAGTGGCCCCTTGGCCCCCGAGCTTGGTGGCTACCCAGCCAGGGTGTACCGAGACCACGGAGGTATCTTTAAACCTTCTGGCCACAGCATTCGCAAGGAGCAGGACATGTAATTTGGAGTCACAGTAGGCTGGGAAATCCCGGAAGCTTGCTTCGCCGCGCCGAAGCCAGAAGATATCCTCCACACTAGTGTCACCTTGGCGGTGCAACTGCGAAGAGATGAATGCCAATCGCTTAGGCCGATGCAACAAGCAGGTCAAGATGTACGGAGCAACAACGTTAACAGACACCATGGCGGGTATACCAGTGTCTGCAGTCTTGCGGAACGGCCCAGATAACATGCCGGCGTTGAGAATGACGGAATCAAATTGGCCGACCGCGTTGGCTTGGTCGGCAAGGCTGCGAGTTTCCACCTGGTTGGATAAGTCGGCGATCAGTACGCCAGCAGCGCCAGGACAGGCGGCTCTCGCATCAGCTGCTCGTTTCTCGTTGCGCGCATGCAGGTAGACTGTATGGCCACGCTTCACTAGTTGGCGTGCGGCCTCGAGGCCCAGGCCGTCAGCCGAGCCGGTGATGAGAACGCGGGCCATGTTTGGTAAGTGTCGCGTTGCTGATGTCAAGTAGTTGATAGGCATTCAAGGTTCGATGATCTGCAAAGCTGCTAATGGTGGAAATGGGAATCTCAAATACAGAAAGAAGCCTTGTTTGACTATATACTCACTGGCTGCTCATCACTCCTGCCCTGATTAATAAAGGTTCAGCTTTCATCGATGTAAGACCGGCCTTCGAAAAAATTTAAGGAGTAATCCTTCGGAGATCGACATTCCAGCTGACAAATTGACTGGCACGGACTTTGAAGCTGTTAAGTCCGAGAGTGGAGATTTATATCTGTCTGCTGGCACCAGTCCACTCTACAGTAAGCTCGGGGCTCTTGGAGGTGGCTCTCAGCATTGTACAAATTGTGGAAAAATACCGGACGAACAGCTGAAGGACTTTTCCCCAGACATATCGAAAAATCCAGCCCACTGTGGCTGTCAGCCACCCGGAAGATCTTCATTAGCCCGATTCAGTCTATTTCTCATTATTCTTCTCGTCGAAGCAGACACACAAGGCAGCGATCAGCGCCAGGTCAACCCCAGGTGCAACCATAACAGCATAGGTCTGCTGGTCGAAGAATACCTCACGACCTCGCCACAGCTTGCGATCGATCCGGGCCACTGTCACACCCGTGGCTTCATCAACAATGTCAACCTTACTATCCAACCAGTTACCCTTCATTTTCAATGTTTCTGTGCTGCCAGTCCTGGGCGACGTAAATGTCGCCGTTGTTTTAGAGCCAACCACTGTGTACATACCAGTTAGCCATGACACTTTTTAAAGACAAAAAGTTTCACATACATGAAAAGCTGCTCTTGACTTCGAGTAGTTTCTTTCCATGGGGATCCTCAGCCGCGAAAGTAGTATGAATATGGAAATGTTCCTTAACGATATCAAACAGGTGATTGCCCGCCATATCAAAGACAGACTTGCGACCAGAGATGGTCATATGCTTGGATTTAATCTGGAATATGGGCTGTCCATTTGCAAGTTTCACATCGAAACTATCCCCAGAGAGGGATAAGACCTTCTCCTTCAGAGCTAACGTCTCAGTCTGTTGAGCGATGAACCGGTCGAAGATAGCGACCGGTTTTGGGACGGGAGAGAGCTGCTGCGAAGCCATTTTGATTCCAGAGTCTTGTCTTGATCTTGGAAATAAGTGGAGTTCTGGGATAACAGGAAATCATGGACAAGGGAATTTGGGGCCTGATTTGTCCTTATATTTCCCGCGAACAGACACAGGGATCAGTTCAGACCAAAATCACCGCCACGTCGACAGTGGCTGTGTTACCGCGCTTGTCATGGCGCCTGAACACGAATACGACCACCTTCTGAAAAGAGGTTAAGCTGGATGCCAAGGCCCACGGTCCTCAATCCATCAATGTACCGCTTACCTCTTTGGGGCATTTCGTCTCATTGTCTCACTTAACGTGATTTAATGGTTTTATTGGAAGATTCCATTGGCGCAATATGAGATAAGCCACACCCTTCGATCCAGATCCACAGTGGATCTCTGTCGATGCGCCGCATGGCCGACAAAAGCTTGCCTTTGAGCGACGAGATGCTTGATAAGGTAGCGATGTCTACGGCGCAGAATTGAGAATGCCTGTTCTTTTATTTAGTCTTATTGCTGTCATAATGGAGAGCATAAACGGGCAATAGTTGGACCATTCATATTTACATATTCGGGTTTGAGTCAGACGCTTGAGCCAATTTTCTTTTTCAAATACAATCTGAAAGCCTTACTGGGTAACACCCTTTTCCACTAGCCATCCGGCTCCTCCCACTACGAATGGTGGGGACGCCTAACCAGTGTAAGGGTATGGGCCGTTCGCCCTCCAGCCCTCTGAATCAGCTTATATATGGATTGCGCTTGAACTACAATACTCTCTGCCATATAGTCTTTGGTGGTAGATGCTTCAATTGTAGATAATTAGCATTAGTATTGTTACGTAGGAGCGTCAACAAGATGGCTCCGGAAACACAGCTAAATTCCCTCGCCTACAATGCCTGCGCGAAGACGCATGCGCCTAAATTCTTCTCCGGGACCCTCAAGTTTTCAACATACCTTCGATTGACTCTTTCGAATCTTAAGAATGTACTGTATACATCATCACCAGTAGTTGGGGACTTCCATGAGTTGGCAATTACAAAGCACTGAACAAGAAAAAACAAAAACTCCTGCGGTGACAGGAAGTGAGTTGCGCCGAAACAAACAATATGGTCTACCTCAACAGGGCCACGATACTGAAGCAGACAAGTCTGTATGCCGGAAACTTAGACTTGATCATAGAGGCCTGTCTTGCGGCATATATCCACCATTCCAGGAGAGAGATCAAACCCAACAAGGCTCCCTGTACTCCGGGCCGTTCTGCATCTGTTTTCGGAGAGGATACGGCCGAAAAAACCTGTGCCGCAGGCCAGGTCAAACACGGTTCCTTGAAAGTCATATTTATCCACCGTATGCCGAAAGTTTGCTTCGTCCTGGCTGTTCGACTAGCCCAGGTTGTCGTACTTCCTGGCGATCTCGTCATAGGCATATCCGGATGGGATGAACTCTGTATCAACGCCTCTGACAAGATATCATCCAATTCGAAGTCCAGGAGCTGGCTGCAGCTTTCGATTCGTTCAATCGTGGCGGCCAAGCAGGAAGATCGCTGACCCTGCGGGCAGGAAGAAACCTTCCAGGCCCTCTACAGCTAATGACCAGAAGGAAATTGTTGAACCAGCTGTTGATGTTATTGAAGAGGCCCATCCTACAGTAAATCGTCGAGGAAGGCAAATCCGGCTACCACAACGCTTTCAGGACAACTGAAAAACCTTGATAGCTTTCTTAAGATCCTAACTTCAATGCCTCAAAATATCTCTATATAATTCGAATTGTTTGTGGCTCTACAGCTTTAATTCTTGGCATAGTTGTTGGTGTGAAAACGGTAGCCAGATGGTGCCGATCGTGACATGGTGACCTACAGTAGGTTGATGACCTCAAGAAAAGAAAACTGCCACCACAAATTCTGTAAGCTGCCTGCTCAAATTTCTGTTTGCTCCTCAAACCTTTCCTTCAACAACCAACTACCAGTACCACACAACACATTTATCTCAATTTTGTTATCATTCTGAAAATGGACTCACCGAAGCCTCAGAAAGAAGCCTTTCCCCAACTCAAATCTGAGTTTCGAGAAGATGGCCCTAACGAGAGGGGTCTCTTACAACTGGAAGCGTCTTTTGGTGATTGTTTACAAAGAGGACGACACCGATGCTGACGAGGATTCGATTTCTCTTCAAGTCTGCTTCCAGACGTATTTGGTTTCACGGCGCTAACGCTCCGTAAGAACGACCCTGACGTATCGTATACTACAATGAAGCACATCTTTAACCTTCTTATGAATATCAGACCCTCCAATGCCTCCCAGGCTCTCTTCATCGTCGCCTACAGCGGATATTTTCTAGTAATGCCAGAGGATGGGCTGGAACTCACGTCTGCTAGTGGCAAGCAGACAGTCAAGTGGTCTGCCTTCAGCCAAGCTTTATGCTCTGGTAATCCTATATCGACCAAAGGAATATCACTGGTAATTACTAGACTTAACAATAACCGACGTAAGGAATCTCACTCTGATAAGAAGGCATATATTTTCTTCCAGTCTTCAGAAACTTGCTCTTGTTGTGGCGAAGGTGATACATATTTGAGAGGCATTTTTGACTTTCTATATATGGGTCGACAGAAGCTATGTTTGTTCACTCGAACATGTCTACCCAGTTCGTGACTACAGGCCAGTGGAGACATGTCATGTGATCTGGGCTTGTCTCATTCACTGTTAGCTATCTTGGCATTGGCCGAACTTTTCCGAAAGGTCGGCTGACCTGTATCCTGGCTTGGCAACAGGCGCATGAAATGGACATACAGCGCCAAGCCAACCGGTGGAACTAACCAATAAACAGAATATTTGATGTGCTCCCATGCTAGGTAATTTGTTTAGTGTTCTTAAAGGCGCTAAAAGGTGTAACCTTGTCTGAGTAATTTAATATCCGCTATATTGCTTTTTGAGTCCGTGTTCCTGGATCGAAATCCGAAAGTCCCATCTCATCTGCCATGGATTTCCTCCCCAGCGAGCTTCCATCCGAGGGCGATCTCTTCAATTTCGAGCGATTCGATAAGGGCTATGATGCGGAAGATATATGCTGTGTTATCTGTGGTGCCCCAAGCTTTGTGAGCTCTTCTTCAGTCCCCCTAAAAGCAGTAGCCCGCTTATAAAGATCAAGGTGGTGGAAGCAGAAGTGCGAAACAAGAATCTTGAGAGGTACAAGTGGTTTGTACCGAAGGCCATCCGAGCTGAGAATTATCACTATGAGAAAGATTGGGATATTGCGAGCCTGCCAAATCATGATCTACCGCTAGAAGTACTCGGGATAGATGGTGGGTTACTCTTTCAACTCTCGTTCTTGTACGAAAACTATAATCTGCCGAAGAGATTTCTGATTCCTTAGAGATCGAGATCGACGGTGTGCATTATGGGGAGCGGTTGTCAAGATTAGAACCCGTGCGTTATGAGGAGCACTCGTCGAAATTAGTCCACGATCTATATACGGAGTACCCGTATGTAACGGTACATTCGGAATGCCTTGACATGCTACGACGTCTGGTAGACTATCGCCAGGCTCTTCTGAAAGCTGGAGTGTCGGTTGGCCCAAAGCGCCCTACCACTCTCAGCCAGTTCTATGAAGTGTTTGAACAGCGATTAACTAGGGTGCATTGGGGTTATCCCCTTGGACGCAACGGCTCGTTTTTCCCCCGTCGTGTAGTTGAGCCACATTGCTATTACTTTCGGGACACCGACCTCTTTCACAATGTCGCATGGGCTTTTGGAGACCAGAAGGTCTATGTGAGTTCTGCATAAGTATAACCTATGGTGCTTCCATCCCATCACTAACAACCTGCCACTAGGAATACGAAATGGCACCATATCCCATACCAGGACTCACTCAGGAGATCCTTTCTTACCTGCGACCTCTTCCGCCGTCCTTGCAAGGACAATCTGGTATATCTCTTGAACTGGAGGCACTACCCACTGAGCTCCAAGACATGATTTATAAAAATTTACACCCTTTTATCAACCCCAAGCAGACATGCACTCGTTCCTTACCGTCAAGGCTGTGGCGTGACCTGCTTTTTAATCAGCAGATTTTACCATGGCTTTGGGATTTGGACATCTCCGCCCTACAGAGCTGCCCTGTGACATCCGATGCAGTGGACGTTCCGACATTTGAAGCAGAAGAAGTCTGGGATTGGGAGAGCCTTGTTCGCACCCTTGCACAACTGGAGGTGTTCGAACCGGGGCAACCTTTAGAGCATGCTCCCCTCCGCCTGCGGAATCGTCGGCGGATCTGGAGACTATTAGAGGAGGCCGAGGATGAAGATATTGAGGGGTGGCTCGATGCTCATGTATATAAGAGAAAATGACATGGACATATGAAGATACTAATGAAACAATGTTATTTAGCCGAGGTTCAGTAGCTACTGTGTATGACTTGCCCCATCAAGAACTAGGATGCTTGGTCAGGGAATAGAATCTAGAGCAAGTATTTACAATCCCACTAGCCACGGTCAGTAAGATGGTATGAGTTCTACTTCGGTTATGTGGATTACCATATACTAACATATACAGAGTATATTTCGAAAAGATTTATCTTGAAGCTAGTAACGTCACATTTCTCCATATAGGGAGGGGTTTTTTAAACCTCTAAATCAACTATACTTAAAAACTTTTCATGTAATAGCAAAATGTTGGAGAATAGAAACAAACCAGGGCAAGATGACCACCAATCTCCGAGAAGCTCCCAACTTCTTTGCCCAGCCCCTGAGACTAGTCCATAATAGGATCTTTAGCCCACTCGGGAACACAAGTTTGTGCACTCGAACCCCCTAATAGGTGACTCGATCAAGCATTGCTCCAGTACGATTGGATAAATCGGATGGCCCGTTTAAATGAAAATCCTTGGCTCGAACCGAGTCTCTCTATATTCTTGGCGCGCATGGTACAGTACCCTGTAAGCAACCACATGGATAACGACAAGATTGTATTTACATCAGGTATAGGTAACACCTACGAAGGTATTGAAACTATAAACCGTGTGGCCAGTGTAACCCCTAATCAAATGTAGTACAAGCTACAGTTCAGTGACAGTAGATACGATGGATAGGAACAAAAGGTAAAAAAAATTTAAATAAAACTAAACCATACGACAAGCAACAGTAATGAGCTTCCAAGTATTTACCCGCACACGTGTTGGATCCTTTATGCACGATGTCACGGTGTTTTAGCTAGCCAGCTCTTAGTGCTTATCACTAAGAGCCATAGTTCTTAGTGCTTATCACTAAGAGCCATAGTTCTTATAATCTCTGAAACATTAATATCAACTTCACTATCTGCTGGGATCTGGTCTACATACCCTTCTTGGCTTGTATACTTTTAAGAGCTAGCTAAGAGCAATTCCGGTTTTATTCGGCTTCGGATGTAGAAGTGGTATCCCTCATCACCCACTATACCAGCTTCGACTGGACTATCCTAAAGTAATAAGGGCTGGAGGTTCAGAAATAACATAAATACTCCCCATTGTCTCGTTTCAAAGATGGAAGACAACAAGATATGCCAGCGCTCAGAATAACGCATCTTAATTGCTAAGTTGCAGCTAAGAGGTTGTTGTTTCACGTCTCGCAGGCAACTCTTGTCCGATCTTTTTATCTTGGTTTCTTTTCTATAATCCTCATGGCGCTTTCCTACCCTGGAAGTTGTACCATTAGAGGTAGTTTCAATCTTTACCTGACTTTCCTTTTGTGCGCAATCTTCACTTCTTCTGACACCACTTTCGCTTATTCATGGCTTCCCCCACGGAGAGAGAACAGCCCAATACCAACATCTACCCTAAGTGGCAACGCAACGGCTTTGGCTGCAGTGCCAACAGCTACCATAGAATACTCATCAGCCGTCGCGATAGAGTCTAAAGTATCCTATCAGCTATCTCAATTAGCTACCGTCCCGGCCATCCCTCTTCCGACGGACCTCCCATATTATGATATCCTGAATCAGGTTGCGGGCCTCATGCCGCCGCTTCAGACAGGTGGCGTACAGAACAACAGTGTCCAAATGTTGGCGGCTATGAGGGATAACCTAAGGTCAAGCGAGAACTCAACCACGGTTGGCACGGAACACCTCCACGGGCGCGCAGCCGGGCTCAAGGTCATAGTGGTCGGCGATTCCATATCTCAGGGCCGAGAGGGAGACTTCACGTGGCGGTATCGGATATGGGAGTGGTTCCAGTCTCAAGGAGTAGCAGTAGATTTTGTTGGGCCTTATACAGGCACAGTACAGCCTGAGAAGCCAGCACCGCCGTCCCCGCCAGCATTATACGGGGAACCCCAACCAACAGGCGCGATCAAAGTCAGTGGGGGCTACGCGAAAGAAGTGTCATCCGATTTTCCCAAAAATCATTTCGCTGTTTGGGGCCGTGCTGCTGCTGTGGATAAAGGCCTGATAAAGGAGGTCATGGAAGCTCATCCAGCTGATTTGATGCTGCTACTACTGGGCTTCAATGATATGGGGTGGTTCTACAGTGATTCGATGGGAACTTTGGACAGTATTCATACGTTGATCAGCAACGCCCGGGCTGCAAATCCAAATATTAAATTTGCCATTGCTAATGTACCACAGCGGAGTTTCATTGGTGGCCGTGAGGATCTTCCTGTCAGCACCAATATATACAACTCTCTATTACGCGATACTATTCCTGAATGGAGTACTACAGCTTCCCCAATCCATCTTGTGGAGCTGGAAGAGAACTACAACTGTCAACCTAGTTCATGTCCAGTGGGTTCGGATGGGCTCCATCCAAATGCGATGGGTGAATACCAGATTGCTCGCGCCTTCTCGCAAACCCTAGTAAAGGATTTCAAGATCGGATCATCCGCACTGAGTATACCCAGTGATGTTCCTACCAGGCCCTTACCGGTGCCTAGCAATTTCAAGGTATTCACGAGTCCTGGTGGTGTAACCGCAACATGGGATCCAGGTAAGCCACCTCTGCAACCAAGTCCATAGCATCCTTTTGCTGATTGAAAGATAACTAGTCTACGGTGCGTATAACTACGACGTTCGATCCAAGATCAAGGGCGGTATCACAAATTTCTCCCCGGGCAGCGTATCCTCCAATCGATGGGATGCTACCTGGCCTATAGATGGGTGGGAATATGAGGTTCAGGTGCGCGCCAGTGCTGGGGACACTATCAAGGGCGACTGGACCACTACTTTAACCGCAACGGCCCATCCCCAGACAGCGGAAGCCCCTCAGAACGTGATTGTTAGCGCTACTACGACTGGTTTCGACATATCCTGGGATCCCCCCAAAGGTGCTTACAGTGACTCTATCATCGAATATAACGTTATTTACTGGGACAAGGACGCCGAATGTGATTTTGTTACCGGAGCCGCGTTCAAAGGCACTTCGGCCCACATAAATGGCCTAGTTACAGGGCACCGTTACTTCGTGGCTGTTGAGACCTGGAATGCCGCTGGAGAGGGCTTTCCAGCTGTGGTTCGAAGTGTTATTCCTGGTGCTGGCACTCCACCACCCCCAACGGACCTGAAAATCATCGCAGCAGATCCGACCACAGTCCATCTCACGTGGGATAGCCTCTCTGCTGCGGCTGGCTACCGGCTTTGGTCACGCAACGTAAATGCCGCAGGTAGCAAGCTTGAGGCATTGAATTACACGGTGGAGGCTGCTTGCAGCGATCAATTCTATCTGTTTCCCGGTACATGGAACTATGAGTGGTGTGTTAGCGCTTTCAATGGAAATGCGGAGTCTGCCAAAGGGAAATGTGTCCTCGCACCATCCCCGGACAAAGACGGTGGCGCAGCACCAACCTGCCCGTCTGCTCCTCAATGGTGTCCGAATGGTGGCGGCGTCGGAGGAGGCAGCGGCGGCGGCGGCGGCGGCGGCGGTGATGGTGGTGGTGGTGGTGGTGGTGGTGGTGGTGGTGGCAGCAGCGGTGGCACTACGGAAGAGCCATGGCCGGTAGTTACCAATGGTCAATGCAAAGGTCCGGATTGTAAGAACGGCCAATGTACGGGTCTTCTTTGCGCTTCCTTTGGCTGCAGTGGATCCGGCTGCTTGAATGGCGTCTGTACTGCCTTTGGGCAATGTACAGTCCATGGATGTCTTGGATCCGGCTGCAGAGATGGTGTCTGTGTGGCGGACGACTGCATCACGGCCGGCTGCGTGGGGAGTGACTGTGGAAAAGATGGAAAGTGTACTGGCGACCATTGTCTTGGCCTGGGCTGTTCTGGATCCGATTGTGGAAAGGATGGTATCTGCACCGGTCCGGATTGTTGGGAAGGGACATGTAGTGGCAGCGGATGTGCCAACGGGATTTGCTCCGGCAGCAAATGTTCGAGTTATGATGGCTGTGTCGGCAAGGACTGCAACAACGGTACTTGCAAGGGAGACAGCTGCAGCAGCTGCTCGGGCTCGGACTGTCGTGATGGCGACTGCACCGGCGACAATTGCATTGGATGCACGGGGCCTGACTGTCATAACGGCCAATGTACTGGTTCGAATTGCTATGGTTGCACGGGTCGGGATTGCCATCATGGGAACTGTAAGGGAGAGCACTGCAGCAGCTGTGTTGGATCGGACTGTGTCATGTCTAATGGCAAGAGCGGTTGCAAGGGAAAGCATTGCACCAGCTGCACAGGTCTGGGTTGTTCCTGCTTCGGATTGGGCTGTGGCTGCAGTGGGTCGAAATGCAGCGGCTGTACTGGTCTCGGGTGTAGCTGCACTGGGCTTTCTTGCGGCTGTACAGGTCCAACATGCAATAGCTGTCTGGGTCTGAGTTGTACGTGCAGTGAGGCAGGCGGTTGCAGTGGTGGGGGGGGAGGTGGTGGCGGCGACGACGATGATCCGTCGTGCAGCATCAAGGAGACGGCCACCATCTGCGCTGAATATTGTACTGTGACGACCAACGCAGCTGCTGCGACAACGACCTCGTGCACATCGACCACTTGCATGCCAACTGTGGGCTGCAGTGTGACTGGGACGACGACTTCGACAATCACCTCGACAAGCAGCGCTGATTGTCCCTTCGCGACGGATATTGGAACCGATAACTGCAAACCATGTGCCTGGGCCTTTGACACGGTTTCCGACCTAGACACGGAAGGGAACCTCAGAATTCGAGAAGGCTTCCAACCTGTCTACGCTACTATTACAGCGCGGGCCATAGCCCCTCCTCATGCTGGTCTGGTGAAGAGGGCCCCCGCGAGGACTTCTACTGCCCTTGGAGGTTGCAATTTCAAAGCGGGGGTATCTGTTACCATCCCAGCCTACAAGGGTCCACAGAACTATGTCCAGTCAGCCATCGATGGAGAACTTCCTGTCTCCCTCTCAATGTCCAGATGGTACAGCAAGACGACTGTTGACTGCGCGCCCACAACAACCATGATATCCGATGAGCAGATACGGCCTTTCCTAGGGAATGTCAATCAGTCACCGACTATCGAACATTGCTGTAAATATCCTTCCGACATCTCAGATAAGTACTTGAGAAGCACTAGAATTGCTGCTAATGGCTCACAGATGAATTGAACTGGATGGACGGATTCTGGAAGTATCTGTTTACTGAACAACACTACTCCTGCGACGATTTCAACAAACTCATGTTCGACGGTTGCAACATCCTTCAGGCTGTTTATGATAGCCTGCCGGGAGACGAGCATTGGGACTTTGTTGGTATAACTCAAGAGTTAAATTCGATCAAGGCCCTGGTAGGTTAGAGTTTTCCGGTGCCCAGCGATTCCGCTGACACGATACAATTGCAGATAGGGGGCGAGTACCAAGAGACCATTGTCAGGCAAAGTGCAAATGCCCGCAAGAGAACTATAGTGCCCCAGAAACCGTGGACGGCTTCAGAAGCAATAATCAGGGAAAGAATGGGGGTTTTAGAAAAGATCGCTCTTGGTTGTGATTTATGGACTTCAAGCGCCATCTTCGGTCCACTTGATTC
Organism: Aspergillus udagawae; assembly: GCF_001078395.1. NCBI lineage: Eukaryota > Fungi > Ascomycota > Eurotiomycetes > Eurotiales > Aspergillaceae > Aspergillus > Aspergillus udagawae. The sequence goes on along the minus strand of NW_025091273.1, from coordinate 546,063 downwards.
AACAAATTATCGGATATACTCCGCCTTGTATGTGATCTCCAAATCTTTGGATGACGTGCTTTAGCCGGGACACAATATTAACTATTTCTCCTAGGAAAGATATTGATGCTGGTCTAGCGGCCACATATCGATTTTGGATGACAAATATCAGGATTCCCCAGCAGATGGCGGCAGGCAGCGAACAAGCTGCACTTTTGATCACATCCATTGAGACAGGACTTAACACCGCGACTGGTAAGGCAATGGAAACAGAAGATGGCGCAAAACGTTTGAGTGAATACCGCAAGGCATTACAAGCTATACGTGAGAGATACCATCTTGACGGCACAGGGAACGTGTGCAACAAGCCTATCAATTTGAATTGGAATGGGGCTACTACAGATGGCGCCCCGATTGCCCGCCGAGATTCATGTCCACTCCCAATCACGACCAAAAATCCTACCAGCCCTACTGGCACTCCTACCAGCCCTACTGGCACATCTACTGCTCCAACAAAGACTACCACATCTTTATCTATTCCAACAACGACCAAATCCACTGATCCAATTTACTGCTTCAATGAACACAACGATGACTCCTATGTACCATTCGAAATCGCTGGGGCACAGGCAGCGATAGAAGCACTTTGCAATAACGGCAACTCACTAATGCCTGGGGGACCTCCATACACGTATGTATACAGTGATCCCTATGGAATTAACGTGATTGCATCTGTTCAATGGGCCCCGGATCAGTCTGGCTGCAAGCCAGAGAAGGAAGTCGAGATGAAAACCCACGTACGTGCCCTTTTCCCCCCATTGTTATTCACAGCACTAACCAGACCTTTACAACTAGTGTGAATCTTATATGGAGCATGCATTGTCCGAATGTAGAAGTCCTACCGAGGGCTACGGTGGTGCTTTTATTGAAAACCAAGGACTTGGTTGCATTCAGTGGATGCTCTACGCGCGGAAGGGCAAAGGGCAGTGCAGCTGCAACGAAAGTGGGTGTACACCCGATAGCCCTGCATGCTGCGCTAATGGCTCCTGTGGTATGAGTAATGCGTTGATGTCGGCGAGGATGAAGTTGATCTCGCTGGATGAGGTGGATCCTGCGCTGAGCCTAAGCCTGAACACGAAAAGTATTATGGACGATTGAACTCTTGATAATTGTCCGGGGTATCAAGAAGTGACAGTTGTAGACTGCATTCTGTCTCGTCAAGAACTATTATATGTATTATTCTTTCTATATTCATCTATCCATTATCATTGTTGTCAGCTGAAGCTCGCCTCCTGGTAACAGGGCCGGTGAGGTAACACCTCTCAAGTGCTTCCCAAGGGTATCTGAAAGAATCACAAAATTGATCATGTGAACGCAACTTTCGACTTTTCCCTCCTTTTTGGTGTTATGGTAGACAGTAACCCAGATACCACACATGTCATATATGAATCTGGCGCGTGCTCAAAATCAGGGTAGAGATTTTAGATTTCTTGCTTCATGATAGCCCAGAGGTTCTCAATTGGATTCAAACCAGGTGAGTAAGGTGGCCAGTCCATAACGTCTATCCAGTATCTCGCTAAAGCAGTACATAAGCAGTTGTTGATGTGCTGGGCCAAGTAGATCCATGGCTCCCACGTAATATTTTTAAGGAACAAGCTTACATACTCTTTAATAATATTATACAGCAGTCCTGTGATAAACCTCCAGAAAACATCATAGCATCCACAATACTTTTCTTTTTGAAGAAATTTCTCTAGTGATACTCTCATCATATCTTTTCTCTTTATATAGTCACACTTGAGACGGAGAGGTAGTTTACTAGATTTACTGGTATGTATCTCCCCCCTCTATCTATACATAACGGCCACAGAGTACACTATGGATATATCCAGCAACATACAATAATCAAGAGCGGGTTTGTGACATATATCTACCTCCCTGAGGTCTCTAGAGAGCAGAAGATGGCATCTACAAGGTCAATCAGCTTGAAGTCGAGAGTAATTTGCGAAAGTCTGCAAGTGATGACTATGTTAAGATCGACGCTAGCATCTACATTTTAAAGGTATAGTAACAAGCTATTGTCCAAGTATGAGGCTTCTGTCTAACAAAGTTAATAGACTGCTGGATACTTTGACAAATCTACTGATGAGATTGGTATTACAATTTACCTCCTCGGCAACAAGACTAGAAATTTCTTCCCAACTCACCCACCAAACACCACCCCTCCCCATCCACATCAAGTATCTACAAATTCCTCTTGAAAAACCCTGTGATCCTGTCAAACGGGATCAAATCCACCCGGTCATAAAGGTCCACATGTCCGGCCCCAGGAACCCACAACAACTCCTTCGGCTCCCCAGCCCTAGCGAACGCATCCTCACTAAATTCCCTCGAATGCGCCTGATCCCCGGAGATAAACAACACCGGCCTAGGCGCAATAACATCCAAATCCTCCAAGGGGTAGAAATTCATAAACTTCAAATTACTCGTCAGGGTCGGGTGAGTCGTCAATTCCGGCGTCGAACCAGGTGGCGTGACCTCCCCACGCACTGTGCGGTAGAAATCATAGAACTCGCGCCCCACAGCGGAAGTGTTGGGCGTGAGCACATTCGGCGTTCCACTCGTGTACTCGACGGGACCGGTATGCTGATACTCAGGCCAGCGCTGCAGGGCCGCTTCCGCGATGGCGGCTTGTCGCTGGGTGAGGCCCTGCGAGTGGTTCAGGCCGTGACGGTTCACGCCGCCCATGTCGTACATGCTGGCTGTGACGATGGCTTTGATGCGCGGGTCGATCTTGGCGGCGCTGAGGACGAAGCCTCCGCTGCCGCAGATGCCGATGGCCCCGATGCGGTTGCGGTTGATCGAGGCGGAGGGAACCTGGGGGATGGTTGTGATTGTGGTGGTGCTGCTGCCGAGATAGTCGACCGCGGCGCTGAAAGCCTCGGTGTAGAGGTCTGGGGAAACGGCGTTGCGAGGTTCGCCGGTGCTGCCACCCCAGAACGGGAGGTCGATGGAGAGCGTGATGAAGCCTTGTTCGGCCATTTTGGTGGCGTAGAGGTTCGCGCTTTGCTCTTTCACGGCGCCCATGGGGTGGCCGACGATAATGGCTGGGGCTGGGGTGGATGTGAGGTTTTTGGGGATGAAGAGGTTGCCCGCGATGGTGGTTTGGTATGCGCTTGGGAAGGTGACGGGCTGGAGAGACACCAGGTTACTGCGGTAGAAGTTGTTGGCGCCGTAGGAGAGGTTCTGGGCCGTGATGCATATTGTATGCAGGACTGAGGCGAGGGTGAGCGCAGTTGTTAGTGTCATGGTGATAGTATCACGAGAGTTGACAATGGATTGATGCGATGCTTCGTCGTCATGCCATGCAGGTCTGTTCAGAGACTTTATAGTTCGTGATCACTGAAACATATAAAAGATAGCCTGGTTGCAATTGATAATTGTCAGGAGCATTGCGGTCATTGCTGAAGACCTGAGAAGAAGATCATTTCTCGGCCTCGTCATCCAAATGCAAGTTGCTTACATGTGGGGCGTAAGCTACCCACTTCAACGGTCAGATATCCTTGGTTGATTACTTGTCCATCTTTCTCATTGTTCATACACAGGAAGCTTTCGAATTCGTAGGATTACCTTGATACATGGAATTCTTGACTGCTTCCACACTCCTGAAGCACATAAAGGCGTGCTCCGATGGCCCATTCCCTTCCGTTCTTCCAAGACAACCGACGTCCTCCTTTATCATCATGCCCCCCTACGTGTACACCGGGACGGTGGACTGCTCCAAGGAAGTAGACTGCAGCGCCCTGGCAGGAAAAACAGCCATCGTGACAGGCGGTGCCAATGGCCTTGGTGAAGCGTACGTCCGGGCCCTCGTTGCAGCTGGGTATACCTCATTCCCGCCTCTTTTTTTTATCTACAGCTAATCGCAAGCCCAAATCGCAGAGTCTACGTCTGTATCGGGGACATCAATACGGAGAAAGGCCAGAAACTTGAAGCCGTGCTACCAGGGTATGAGCCTCCCTTGCCCTAACACTGCCATCAGCCCACCCTAAATAATCTCCCAAGAACAAAATTCGTCCCCTGCTCAACTGGCATATGGACCGACCAAGTCCGCCTATTCGAAGCAGCAGTAGCCTTCTCCCCAACCAACCGGATCCACTATGTGATCGCCAACGCAGGCATTCACCGCGTAGATGAAATCTTTCAGCCGGGACCGCAAACCAACCCCCTAACCGAACCAGACCTAAGCATCATCGACATCAACATCAAAGGTCCCCTCTACACAGCCAAACTAGCCATGCACTATTTCATCCGCCAGAACGGGACCACCCCCACCCCGGAGCAGGAAGATACGTGCTTGATCCTCATCGGCTCCGGCGCCGCCTTCCTCGACGTGCCACGCTCACCGCAGTACAGTGCCAGTAAGTGGGCGATGCGGGGTATCATGCATTCTCTGCGTCGGACAGCCTATTACTACGGGTCCAGAGTGAATGTGATTAGTCCGTGGTATGTCCGGACGGGCATTTTGTCCGAAGAGGCGTTTGCGCATGTTGAACGGACTGGGGTGGAGTTTGCCACAGCGGAGGATGCAGGGCGGTGCCTGCTAAGAATTCTTGCGGATGAGAAAGTCAATGGACATTCATTTTTTGCCACAGCTCGGAAGTGGGCGGATAAGGGGTTTGTGGATTTGGATTTGGAGGACTATAAAGGTGATGCGTTGCTGGGGGAGGTGCAGGAAATGCAGATGCGGAGTGCGCCGGTGGGAGCGGGGTTGTTTGCTTAGGTGGAGTGTAACTACATATTATGTTTGGCATTCATCATGCGAATGAAGATCAGTCCAGAACCGTAATATCCAGGCCGAGGCTGGAGATAGTATCATTCAGGGTTTCTACTATGCCATTATTGAGGTTATTCCACCCCCATAGTTTCCGGGAGGATGATTGATAATTTGATTGTTTGGCTGCGGGTCCGGCTTGGCGTAAGCATGTTGCATTAGCGCCGGGAAGTATCCAAGTTTATCTTCTTTTCGGGCTTACCTGGGCTGCACTATGGCTATTCTTATTGTCTAGTTTTGCTGCTTTCGTCGAAGGGGAGTGGATAGGGAGACTGGGACTCTCTCTGATCCTCTACCACCACCACCATTTTCCCCTTCTGCTTAAGATTAGAATGAGCACACATCTCAATAGCTTAGTATCTGTCTGGATCAAGTGAAATAGATCTTTTCTCAACAGTAAGTGTATTAAGTCTCATCTGTGTAGGAGTACCACCAGTCGTCCTGCATAGATGATCGCCACAATAACAAACCGCCTCCAATCTATGCGTAAAGACCAACAGCCCCTGGACCGAGACCAAGCCTTACCAGACGCGAATTCCAGGCAGCTCCAGTACTCCGTACACACTTATGATTTACTTTTAGACCGACAAATCACCGTTTCCCCAAGTGGGTCTCCCGGTCTCATAGGCCATGAATAAATAAGTCCGCACCTCCGCCGTCAGCAACTTACATCCACCAATAACCCACCCTATGTCTCGACACGAACCACCTGCGATGGACTCTATAGCTCCTGCGTCTGATAAGATCTACACTACAACAAAATGCCACGGCATATTAACGTTCAAGCACTTTGTGAGCTATCAGAGGTAGGCATATTTGCAAGGGAGAGGAGTCGCGCGTATCCGTAACGATATATGACTAGATAATGTCTTCGATTTGCTATGTTATATACAGAGGAATGGACATGAGGAAGATGGTACCTAGTAACTAGCAGAATTCGTACATACTTAGACCGCGGTTCAAACTCACTCTACCTACCCCAGCAAACGATGATGGCTCCCGTACACTGGGCTTTACTTCTAAATTTACCTTCACTCGCCCTAAGGAAGGACCATCCGTGGTATATATCACGGAAGACTTCAACGACGTCTTCCCCTACACGAACTTTCACCGGAATGTCACAGTTCCAATGTGGGACACCGACCTGTTGCCTAACCCTGGACCCTCTCAAATCGAAGAAAACCTTGACACGATGAGAAAAGCCTCGTTCATTGCCTACGACACCTCCTTTTTCAAAGTTCCTGGGTCTTTCATGACTGTGATGATACAGGTGGAGTACGGCTTCTAAACAATGCAGAACTAGTTATAGGCATCTCGGGTCCCCTGGGCAAGTAGAAAGTAGAGAAGATCTTCGCCTTCCTCCCTTCTTCATCATACGCCCAACGCCAGACTCACGACGGCACAGTCTATGTACCAGACGGGGAGGCTATCTTTACCGCTGAGCTTTTCTCTCCAAGACCGTGTCATTCCATGCGTGCCAACCCATACGTTTGGAAGGTGGATCTTACAGATCCAGCATCTCTCAAGACCAGCAAGTCTACCCCGACGCACCGCTTACCATCGCCAACGGAGCTTACCTGTTCTTTATTAGACACAAGAAGGCAATATCACCACGCCAAGTAGTGTTGTGAAGAAGGATCCGAAAATGCTCAAGACCGAGGTCATGCAGAATAACTTCTACGGCCACCGGTTCAACTCAATGAATGATATCGTGGTCTCAGGCGAGGACATCGCCTTCTTCACCGATGGGTATCAAGGCTGGGACGATTTCAACGATACCCTCTTCCCCCAGCTAGCCAACGGCGTCTACCCTTGGGACATGAGCACTGGGAATATCAAGATGGTTGCTGGAGCCGCGGACGGTGCATTCTTCAACCCGAACGGCCTTGCTTTCAACCACGACCAGACCAGGTCAGATGTTACCAATCGTGGATTCTCCAGCTCCGACCTGCATGGCGCTCGGACAATCTATGTCTACAATGTAATTCCGTCTGGAATATCGAACCGTGAGATTTTCGCATACGTGGACTCTGGCTTTCCGGACGGGATGGAGACAGACAGACAAGGATGGTCGGGTGTAAGGAGCAGTGACAGGATCAATGCATGTTTATGACCATCGTGGCACATTTCTTGGTTGACTTCGATGATGTTGAGGAGACCTTGTTCGCGAATATGGTCGACATGTGTTCGTTACGCATACTTACAGGCTGGGCCTGAAAACAAATAAAAAGCAGACAAGGAAATGGAAGAAATCAATAAGAGACGTTTTGCAGAATGTGGCAAAATGTGTCAAGCGAATCAGAACAGAAACGGGGGCGAGCGAAAATCTTCAGGCTACGGCTACATTGTGGATGTGTGGTCAGAAGCTGATGGCATATTTAGTCAGACCCCGCATCATGGCTGGATTGGTGAGGCGGAAGACGTGTTCTTTAGTGATGCAATCTTTCTGTCTTGCTTAGGTTGCTGAGAGTACTCCTCAAGACAATCAACCACCTTCTAGAAGGGCTCGTGGACCTCCTGCTTCTAGGCCTCACTCCACTCTTTAATGGATTTATTTAGGCGACCATCCAGAGCAACCATGGAGAAGATGTTGTAAAAGAAAAAATAGCCACATTTCTCAGACGTCATTAATGGCTGATGAGGGACAATGAGGATTTTGAGTATGAGATTCAACACTGAGGGACACTGATTAGGAGCAGGCGGGATGGACATGGTTAAATTGATGATTGGGTATTTGACAGTATAGAAGTACTGCCAAGGAATAATGAGAGAACAGAAAGATGGCTACATCTAGCAGACAAATGGCGTGATTGATCTAACAGGTATTTATAGGGCAGTTGTCTCCAGCACCCCAGCATTGGTCATTTGATTCTGCAGGAGACGCCAATTCGGCTTCGGAAGATGCTGATTATTCGACGACGGGGTGTTCCCGACCTTCTGTTCAAGTACCGCATGGGGCTCGGCGGCAATATCGACGTGCTTATTGGACTGATGAAGTGACGACCACTAGGTGGGGAGCGTAAACATGGCCATAGAGGGAACAGTATGATGGATCTCATTCATGCATTGCATGTTTATCACTTGCCAGGAAAGCAGATTTTCTTTAGAACTCTAGGGTCGTCGATTCTGTCAGGTGGTCCAATTTTGCGTTCTTCATATCGTGCTAAAAGGATTTTGCACGCCAGGTAGTGTATACCTTGGAAAACATTTACATACCATGTATTTTTAATTAGAATCGAGGAGCAGGGAGCAGAGATTTAATTTTCGAGAAGTCTCTGGGATATGATCAGGACAAGAAGAACGGAGTAGATACCCCAAGCAGGCTACAGAGTCAGGCTATCTGACAGGTGCCTAGAACGAGACAAAGAAGTAGCTCGATGTTCAGAATAAGGGTCGGAGCCGGGGGCTTCGCATTAGTGTTCGGGTTGGTTATGGGGCCAAAGCGAGTCAAGCTCGTGGAAAGGTGAATCGGGTGCTCTTCAGCGGGCTTTCAGCACCACAGCACGTCAACCAAACAATATCTCTACCAGCGTTTCTAAGAAATGAGGGAAATTAACCATACGACCAGGTGTATTGCTACTTCGCGGATTGCCTATGCCTATTGACAGAGCTATTGGCTCGCTTCAACTTGCCAGTATGAGCTACCTTTGTATCAGGGTCATTTCGAATTTTTAGCACGTCGACCAATTGGAATGACTAGAGAATAATGGAGAAATATGTCCCTCGCGCTTGAGATATGCTCAAACATCGATCATCGCTCCAACCTTTTTTTTTCTTTTTCACCTTTTTGAAAAACGAGAAGGGGAGTTGGGAGTGGGGGCAGAAAGTTTCTCTCAGTCGAGCTCGCTACGCTGCCCACATGCCTGCCCCATAACTGGCTATTTAAATCTGGCATTATCCTTCAGACTTGGACTTGTTCCCACCACCATGAACGCTGATATGCTCTTGACAGGTACCATGGATGATCTAGTCACTACGAGAACTGCTTCCCTACCATCCCCAGCTGAGCTTCAATTGATCTTTGAGGCTCTATCGAAATTCATCACGCAATATGAATCTTCTCCTAAGGATGAGAAAAGGGAAATCCTTAAGCATATTCAGGATGCTGCTATGAGTCTTGCAAGAACATCTGCAAGCCCAATGGAATCGCTGATGTCGTTTTTGTTTCAGCCACATCACAATGCATGTGTACGCGTTGCCATAGGCATGGGAGTCTTCGATCATGTCACTGCGCGTGGAGGACCCATTTCTCTCGAGCTCTTGGCAGAGAAGACTGGAAGTGAACCCGAGTTCGTGTTCAGGATACTCCGCGCTCTAGTTGCGATGGACATTCTCCACGAATCGCAACCGGGGTATTACTCGCATACTCCGCTGTCTGAACTACTGGCAGATAGAGGTATCCAGGCATATGCAGTTCATCAGTGGGACAATATCAATTTTTGCATGTCCCAGTTCGGGTCTTATTTTGAGAAGCATGGATACCGAAGCCCGGCAGACCCCAAAAATGCCCCGTTCACTTGCGCAATGGGCATGGAAAACGCAAGTTTCTTTGAAATTCTCGAGCTGAATCCAACAAGAATGGATGTCTTTAATAGGGGAATGGCCGGGTTCAATACTGGAGTGGTTGCGTTGTACGATTTTGGAAGCCTGGAAAATATCAGCCAAGAAGCAGTCGCCATCGTTGACGTTGGTGGAGGCAAGGGTCACACGCTCCTCGAGATACTCGATACGTTTCCGGCCCTTAGGGGAAGATGTGTTCTTCAGGATCTCCCCGCAGTTCTGCATGGGAATGTTGTTATTCCCGATGGGGATATATGTCTTCAGCCTTATGACTTTTTCAGAGAGGTACAACCAGTGAAGGGTGCGTATTTTTCTTCGTCAGGTCGAATACCCCATGCCATTTCCGAATATTTCGCCTGGCTGATACGGCATCAGGAGCTGCAATATATCTGTACAAATGGATTTTTCATGATTGGCCAGACGCAGACTGCCGGACCATCCTCAGAAACTTATCTCCAGCTATGAAAAATACAGCGTCCAAGCTTCTGATCTGCGATATTGTGATAGCTGACCACAACCCCGAGATCGATAAGGTACACTACGATATTAATATGCTTTGCATTGCAGGAAAGGAACGAAGCCTTACAGAATGGGATAACCTACTTAGATCTACGGGGTTTCGCATCGTACAAGTTCATAGCAAGCTCAGCTCGACGAAGAGCATCATAGAGGCAATTTTAGTCGATTAATAGGACATGTAAGATTCTTTGCGATAAAGCATGGTCCTAATTGTATCCTGTGGCCCTTTAGAACTAAGTTGCTTCTTCGGGAAGTCGCATTAGTTTCATCAAAAACCCGGTAATTGTAGAGGATGGGGCGGCGAGAGTGGGCCATATAAAACTTGAGAAGACCATCCAGTGTGCGATTTCTCGGTCGGTAAAGGAAACACATTCTTTAGTCTTTTTCCACCAGGGTCTTCATCCGGAAGATATCATGTGAAATGCTGAACTCAAACGGTCCTCAATGTTTTAATATTTCTTCGTTTAGGGAAAGGCCCATCGGGCCCCTTTACTTCTATTCACATTCTTCCCTACAGAATAGGAACCGACTAGGTAGTAGGAACCGACTACAGGGTAGAGACAGTGGAAGTAGGAATCGCCTACAAAATAAGGACTGACTACAGAGTAGGGATTGTCTGGAGGGTAAAGACCGACGAAGATCCGAGTTGATGGCTGAATGTACGGCGCGGTGACAGGATCGGTGGAGGTTTATAATCACCATGGCATGCTACTAGGGCGCACTAAGGTTGATTCTGATGATGTTGCGGTGAATATGTTCTGGATAGATAAGTGTTATATATCTTTGGTCGCAACAAAATCTACAGGGTTGAGCTTATAACAACAGAATGTTAACCAACAAGAAGTGACTCACAAAGAAGACTGGGGTATATTATTTTCATGATTAAGCCTGACTCTCCTGATATATCATCCTCTTCATGTATTGCTTAATGATATGGAATAACCGCAAAGAGCCTCCCGACATTACGTCTCGGGTAGCTCAAACCTAAAGCAAACTGCGGCCGAAATCAGTGCTGACAGTCAAGCCGCTTGCAACTGACTTGACGGGGCAATCATAGTTTAACTTCCTTTCCTCGCTCCCCAGCCTTCTCCCCGCCAAAAAACTTGGGTAGTGAAATCCTAAATTGTCTGCTCCCATGATGCGATATGCATTTCCCCGCAACAAATCCGAAATATGGGCGACCACCTATTGGGATAAGATAGTGCCAGATAGCAATGGAGGCAGACGGGCACCGCTAGGCCACCTATACGAACTATTTCTCTTTTATCCTTTGATATCACACTGAATCTTATTTCATCAAGGACTACAGGCAAAGTTGTTATCCTCTGTTGCTGATGAAAATGGATTACGACATTCGGCATTGCGCAAGTGCGCGTCATGCTGGAACTCAATTGCGGAGCGGTCATACAGGGTGGCGGGTAGATAGTAATGTTCAGCAGAGATAGTGACTGCTGATAAATATCGGCGAGAAAACCGTTCTTCGCATAGTAGGTCCTCAGAAGGTAGTTTTAACAGGTCATGTAGTGTCAATGTTATGATAGGCACATCTGATAATTGCGGCATCCAGAGATACAGATCCACCATCTCCTTATGGCACCCTCAACCGAAACTCATTCTCACCCTGCGGGACAAAATGGCAAGAACCACATGTTCCTCACTGACGCCAGTCAGGATCTTCTCAGCCAGGCAGGACGAATTATTCCCGACTTGCGGACCATCCAAGAACTCGGCCAGACAGTAGTCAATGGGGGTCTAGTTGATGACCGAAAGTATCTGGTATGCTGCCGTTCTAGCCACTGAGAAAGAGTTGCTCACCAAAGCAGGTCGAGAATATTATTCAAGTTACGGCCTCCTTGCCCAACACATCTGGATTGCGAGGAAAGATCACGGATGCGTTCGTCAGCACTCTATGGAACAATCTCCAACATCCTCCTTTGTCTTACCTCGGGGATCAATTCAAGTATCGGACCGCGGATGGGAGCTACAACGTATGCATTATCTGCACTTTGATATTGAATAGATAAACTGATCGATCTAGAATATCATGTACCCCCATCTCGGGGCATCTGGAAGCCATTACGCCCGGACTGTCACCCCTCAGCATCCGAGGCCTGCCGTGCTTCCTGATCCGTCTCTTATATTTGACAGTATGGTCAGCGTATAAACCTCCAAGCCAACTACTAACCGAATCAGCCCTACTGGCCCGTGACGGTCCCGCCAAGGAACACCCAAGCCAGATATCCAGCAATCTCTTCTATCTGGCGACAGTGATCATCCACGGTATGGCAATCATAACGCATTCATATCCACTCTGATAAGGTAATAGACCTCTTCCGCACGGATGAGCACGACGGCACCAAGGTAAAGAACTCTTCCTACCTTGACCTTGGGCCCCTGTATGGCCATAACCAGGACGAGCAAAACCAGGTGAGGTCCTTCACAGATGGGCTCCTCAAACCAGATACATTCGCAGAAAAGCGTCTTCTCACGCAACCGCCGGGTGTTTGTGCATTGTTGGTTGCCTTCAGTCGATTCCATAACTGGGTCGTCGGGGAACTGGCCTACATTAATGAAGCTGGAAGATTTAGTTTGCCTACTGGGATGGAGCAGGATGATCCGCGATACAGCGGGGCGCTGACCAAGAGGGATAATGATCTGTTTCAGACGGGAAGACTGTATGCTGAATACTTCTGGTAGTAGCAGCCGACGCTGATTGAGTAAGGATAACATGCGGCCTATATGTCAACAGCATACTAAACGACTACCTCCGGACAATCCTCAACCTCAATGAGAATCCTACCGAGTCAGATTGGACACTTGACCCCAGAAAGAGTCTGGAAGTCTTTGACAAAGGAGGCGTTCCCCGAGGAGTCGGCAATCAAGTCAGTGCTGAGTTCAACATGATATACCGCTGGCACGCGGCCATCAGTAATCAGGATGAAGCCTGGGCGAACAGACTTTGCCATAGGATCTTCGGACCGGAGGTTGATGGAAGTATGTAGTCCGAGATGGTGAATAGGACTGATTTGACAATTGACGTATAGGCACATTATCTGTGAATCGATTCCTCGAGGGGTTGCGAAAATATTTCGAAAACAATGTACCAGGCGAACCTGCAACGTGGACCTTCGGAGGGCTGGAACGGCAGCAGGATGGACGCTTCGCTGACGGTGAGCTTGTTCGTCTCTTGTCAGAAGGATGCGAGAACGTCGCTGGTAAGTGCAGCTATCGTTGGTTTAGCATAGCATTGACGTTACCAGGGGCATTTGGCGCCAGAAACATTCCCAAGGTGATGAAAGCCATTGAAATGCTCGGAATTGAACAGGGACGGCAATGGGAGCTGGCGACTTTAAATGAGTTCAGGGTGTTTTTCAAACTGAAACCGCACGCAACTTTCCGTAAGCGCGGTCCTTCCATTCCTTGCTGTAGACAAGCTAAGCTGTGTTAGTGGAAGTCAACTCGAATCCAGCTATTGCAGAGGCATGTGAGTCATCACCATACAACCATCGAGGTAGAGCTAAAGTATCACAGTGGAAGCACTATACGGCCACCCCGATAACATAGAGTTATACGTTGGTGTACAGGCAGAAGAAGCTAAAAAGCCCTTCTATCCCGGCTCCGGGCTGTGTCCTGGCTTCACCATATCAGCAGCTATTCTGTCTGATGCGGTTGCTCTCGTTCGCGGGGATCGTTTCTACACAGTTGACTATAGTCCAACCAACCTGACCAATTTTGGGTGGGTTCTAAATCCAGTTCAAGGTAGAGACCTCTTGGCTAATAGCTTGACAGCTTCGATGCTTCGAGCTCCGACTTTGACGTTGCTGGCGGGGGTGTGATGTATAAATTGCTGATGAGAGCCTTCCCTGGATGGTACCAGCCAAACAGCGTCTATGCGCTATATCCATTCGTGACACCAGAGAAGAGTCGTGGGATTATGGATAAATATATGAAATTCAAGTACCTGAATTTCGATCGACCGTCATATACTCCACCACCTGTGCCGGTCACAACTTGGGAAGGGGCGACTAAGCTTTTGGAGGACCAGAAGCGGTTCCATGTTCCTTGTATGTCTATACACACCCCCATACTGCGGTTGACTGACATAGGACAGGGGGAGCACATACACTTCAGATTACAAGGCATGATTACATGCTCAGCGGGGATTCTGCCGCGAATGCAGAACAAAGGCGACTGGTCAACGAGTGTCTCTACGAACCAAAGACTTTACTCGAGGATGTGCGAAAGCTATACGAGTCTATCACTACAGACCTGCTTCATGAGAAAAGCTTCAAGCTCCGCGACTGTTACCATGTTGACATTGTTCGAGAGTAATGCCATCTTATCAAACCTCATCGCACAGAGGAAGATGCTAATGAATGCAGTGTGGGAAACCTAGCACACGCACATTTCTGCTCGCAGTTCTTTAGTATCCCGCTGCTGGATTACAAAGACCTTTCACCTGAAGCTTACAGCCCCAGAGAGCTTTCTGATGCCCTTGCCTTGTTGTTCGGCTATGTCTTCCTAGATCTTGAGCCCACCGATTCTCTCAAGATTAGGATCGCAGCAGCAACGGAGGCGCAGCGAATGGGCGCTATCATGGCCAAGTCAGTCTCCAACGCCAGAGATAGCTTCGTCAGACGTTTCATGCAGGCGCTTGGAAGGAGCGAGGCCGGGGCAGCGAGCTATGGCCCGCAGCTTGTGAACCGGTTACTGAGAGAGGGCAAAAGTGTCGATGAAGTCGTGTGGACCATTATTCCAACCGCAGCAGCAGCGTGTGCGACACAAGCACAGGGTGTAAGTTCGATCGACCAAGTTAAGTTGTGGCATGCTGACAATGCAGTGGGCACAAATGCTTGACCTCTACTTATCGGAGAAGTACGCCTCGCACTGGCCAGCTATCCAAAAGCTGGCAAGCTCCACCGATCCTGGAGCGTTTGAAAAGTTGAAGAAATACGCTCTTGAGGGGTAGGGTCTCTTAACTCGTTTTCGGGAATTGTTCTGATCTGTACAGATTCCGCCTGTCTACCCCGGCTTTTGGTGTCCTCCGTACAGCAGTTGATGAAGCCACAATTAAGGATGGAGAAATCTCTACAACTGTTCAAAAAGGGCACGGTGTATTTGTAGACTTCATTACTGCCGGTCGCGATCCCATCCGGTTTCCCGACCCCGAGGAGATCCGACTCGACCGTCCGGCGGACGTCTATATTCACCATGGCTGGGGTCCACACGCGTGTCTTGGAAGGGCAATTGTCACCACAGCCGGTGCCGTCCTCTTGGGCGTCCTTGGTCGACTCGAAAATATCCATAGAGCTCCCGGACCAGCCGGAGAGATGAAGAGCAAGATGGTGAATGGTGCGTTTAAGCTGTACTTGCGCGAAGATGGATCCTCCTGGACACCGTTTCCTCAGAGTAGGTCATCCACGTGTTGTACGTGAGTATACGCTGACTGCGATAGATATGAAAGTGATGTTTGATTCCTTCAAATAGGTTTAGACGGATGAGGAAATTGTCGTTGTCACTATGATGTAATTATTACCGTACAGTTATTAGTTCTTCGTGTGATCAAGCAGACCTCCTGCAGACCAGTCTTCGTAGCTGCATCCATGTACTAAATAAAGGTGTTGTAGCCATCCTCGAATAAACAAGGTCAGCTGGAAATGGCATCGTTCAACCCGAATACACCTGTCCGGGGCAATCCCTTTCTCGACATCCCCTCCGACATAGACGCTCACCCTTTCCGCTTAGTATGGGAGGATATCGGCTCCGTTTTTTGTCTAGCCAGGCTGCTGCCATCTATCTTTTTACCTATTCTGCCTCTGAAATCCGGACCGCTGGATGAGCTCTATCCAAGTTGCCGCAATCTATGTGATGTTGCTTTACATGTTATCCTCATTCTCAGCCAGTTGGCCCTGCTTATATTCTTACCAGTTGCCCTGGCCATCTTCTGGATCTTCCCCACGGGTGTGCATATAGCATTTATAGCAGTCTTTACCTTCTCCACTATGGTGATCGTCAGAGTCCTGAATGGACCTCCGACAGGCAGGTCCCTAATCGGCATTCCGCGAAATAGGGATCCAGTAAACGACGAAACCGAGCCATGGTTTTTCATTAATGGGATAGCCACCGGGTATGTAATTATCCACGAACCAAAGAACTATGCTGATTGATGTAGGAAGCACTGGCACCAGTCGAACCTGACCGCGCTGGCAGACACCTTTGGCCGGCAGATCGTGGGCATCCACAACCCAACGTGTGTACATGTGTATATCCACCTAGTACCGTACAATGCTAACCAGTTGCCACAGCAAAGGCGTGATCCTCGATCTTGTCGAATGCCTCATCCAGCGCGATCTCGACTACAAAACAGCTGACATCCGACAAGGCCGAGCCCAACTTCGCGCCGCGCTCGCCGCATCTACCACGAAGAAAGTAGTCCTCATCGTCCACTCGCAAGGCGGGATTATAGCGTCCTCGATCATCGACTGGCTGTATGGCGAGCTCAGCGAATCCCAAATACAGAAACTAGAGATATACACTTTCGGCATCGCAGCGAGACAGTTTCGCAATCCGCCTCTGCACGAGCCGCAAGATAGCGATCCGGCGGGCAATATCCCCCGCCGACAGATTCAAGGAGAAAGAGCAATCCGAAATATCGAACACTACGCAAATAGACAGGATTTCTTCGCTAATATCGGAGTTTTGCAGTTCACGGCACCCGCGGGCGCGTATTCGAATGCAAGTGTGTTTTCTGGGACTGTCTTTGTCCGAGAGGGATCGGGGCATTTGTTTAATATGCATTATTTGGATCCGATGTTTGGGGAGGATAGTTCCTTTATGGAGAGTATGGTCGATGTGCGCCCTGGTGATGGACCGGGGAAGCCTGTCTCCATGCGAATCAGGGAGTTCTCCAGGTTGTACAAGTACAAAAATGGGGAGAGCCCGGAGGAACAGGATGCTAAGTGAGTATAGGACCCCTGTTGACTACATTAAACCACCCAGCTAAAAGGTGTGCAGTATAACTATGTAGCTAGTAAAATCAGTAGTGCATTGTATTTTTCAACCTTCCCCAACATGTCCACAGCATTGGAATGGAGCATATCCCATCTTGCCGTATCGCGAGAGAAAGCGCGTGTACAGATGCTTAGTACAGATTAAGATGTGCTTAGGATTCGACCACATTGACAAGCTTGATTTTCTTCATGCGCCCACAGAGATCCATACTACTAACAGTATATGCATTGGTTCCTCTGCAACTCGATTAGTTCCCCTCAATCCAGAGAAGGTGCTCAGTCAGTTAAGTATTCCACAACTAAAGACCCCTACACCACCAGGCTGTCGACCAAGCAGTCGTTCAGCCAATTCAGCGCCTAAAGGTTTCTATACTGCTAGGTGGCAGAGAAGTAGGCATCTGCGGTGAGAAAGACTGCTTAGTGCGCGTACACAGAGCCCTTCATCTTCGCTAAAATAACGGTTAGTCAAGCTTACAAGGGCCATGAATTACATCTTAATGATCTCGTTCTTGCGCACGAAGAAATACACGAATTACAAGCTTCTAATGAAGAGTAGCTTCAAAAGCAAATGCAATATACTAGGCAGCTAGCTACTGAAGAGACCTATAGGGTCTAGGAGCCCCTAAAGCAGTTTCAGCACGGGATTAAGGTTCATAAATCTCATGATGCTCTATCTATGGATCCAGTGCTAATTGCAGTTGGATTGAGTGTATCAGTGCCACGCGTACTGCAGTAATTGTCATAATCTAGGACAAATAAAAGGTTGCAGTGTCCTAAATGAGTTCCTAATTAGTTTCTATATAGAAATTCAATTGTTTTCTTGATAAAGACCCTTATATTTAGCCCGCGGGCGGGAATTGGAGCGGAGGTGGCCGCTCAGTGGAACAACATATCATTACAAGCTAGGCTTAACAAATGGAACTGCAGGGCCTGTACTGTCTCTCTCCCAGTGCAAAATTGCCACGTTAGAGAGAGTTCCGTAATGTAACTGGTAAAGTGGTAGTACGATTAGAATGCTTCGCTCTCAAAAACAGAAACTTCATTAGCATTAAATCACCTATTTCTTGTTTCCAGCCCACAGAAACTGCTGGAAGTAAATTAACGATCACACATGTTGCCAAGTTTCACTGTTGGTCCCATTCGTGTCGCATCTTGTCCTCAAACTCGCTGAATTGAATGTCACTGTTTGGAGCGAAGTTAGTTATTTTGTTGTCCTTAATGAATCTGAAAAACTCCGAATGCTGGTCATCGGAATCCTCATATCGGTAGCACTGTATGGTTACACAAGTCATGTGGTACTTGTTCTTGAGCATGTGGATCTGATATTGCTTCTCACCCAGCCAGGTAACAGCCCCTTTATTGAAAGTAACGCTGCCAATCACGATTGGTTTTCCCACATCGATAGAATCGTAATAAGTGCAGTCAATCTGACCCTCAAGGACTTTGATAATAGCTGAAGCGTTACCATGGTCGTGAATTGGCGAGCTGTTACCTGGTGGCCATATCTCCATAACATATGGAACACCGGGTGAATTACCCTGAGGCACAATTAATACAGCATCTTCATGAACGGTACTGGCACTTACCATATTTGGCCCAACTGTTACCCTCAGGTAGCCATTGGCGGGGTCGTGGTCTTTGGACTTCTCTTTCAGTTTGTTATATGCCCAACAACCAGGCGTTATAACGGATCGATGAATGGCATTGTAGAAATCTGGGAATTCGGAGGTATTAAGAACAATCTTCGGGCCAGCCACATTGTGGTAGAGCGTTTGGCATGCCGTTGGCAAATCCGCGAAGACCACGCGGGTGCCGCTGTCCAGCTCGCCCAGGGTAACTCCATCCGTTGAAGCAACAACAGGGGGTAGATCACGAACAACAGGCAGACGATTGATTCTAGTCTGGGAGATTTTTTCGTTCTATGACAATTTCACCTGTCAGCGAAGCAGATAAGAGGTGAAGATATCGGACTAATTACCGGTTCGACCTTAACGATCTTCAACTTCTCTAAAACTTTGTATTGCTTTTCCTTCCATTCCCAGACGCCCTTGTCTTTCTTTTCTTTAAGCTGCGCCTCGACCAATGTCATGCGATTGTTCACCATACGTGTTCCAAACCTTATTCTCCCATAATTCTTGTCAATGGATAGCCAGTACGGGATTTTCTTTTGGGGGAAGATATAGTCCCCTGGTACTCTGGTGGGAATTAGGGTCAGCGGAATTTCTTCCTGCAGAATTTGCTCTTCAGAGCTCGAGTTGAACTGCAAATTGCAACTTTTTGGCTTGGCCGTGAAGGTAAGGGTCACAGTCTTCTGCTCATTTTGGACAGTAAATGTCAATGAACCTTCTTTTTCTAATTCGGCAAGGACAGCTATTGTCCCTTGTCCCTCAATAGGGAGCGAGACACCGTCTGATGCTGCGGCAAAGGCAACCCATGGCGATATATCAGAGAAGAACGTAAGCGCTTCGTCGTCTGAGGGCACGAAGAAAGGATCAAAGAAGTCGTGAGCTGAACCCATGATGTGAGAGGTAAATGGAAGATTCAGGTCACCTTTCTGCTGATGAAACCGTATGCTCTGGAGAACGGAAAACCGGTCAGCGAGAAGGTCGTGGTGCTTCTATTTATGGCTATTCCTTAAGGCCTCAGCTGGATCCTGTGTGCCGCTGCCATATAGCTGCTCATACCATTTCCTTGTCTGATAGTAACCTGGTTTCATAATAGTTCTATGTGCTGCTACAATAATGCCGATCATACCGTTTCTTTGGCTGGTATCCATGCCGTTTTCAGAATCACTAAGCTTCCTATCCAGGAGGATAAACTGAGCTACGTGGACTACTTGGAACTTCCAAATGTGTGGGATGGTAGGCAACATTCGTCACCTTTTTTTTATTAAGATAGCCATGAAATAGCTACAAAGTATTATCTACTTACTTTTCGCACTTGTAACCTTAGCTCTACGCTGGACAGCCAGCCCCACGCTGTCAAGCATATCCGTTCCCTGAGCTAACAACGGAATGGGAAGGATAGGCTCCACCTTCATGATTTGATATACTACGATGATCAATGTTGCATCTCTCTGAATGCAGAAAATTTCTGGTAGGGATGAAGGCATCATGGACAACAGGTTCTCGGACAAGTGGTTACACAAGAATTCTTTCCGGCTACCCTCGAATTCTTAAAGATTGCATCTATGCAAATAATTCAGGGTAGCCCTTGATGGACAAGGGTGAAGAAATCAGGAGGCCGGATCAATCTCTCCGAATTCGTTTTGATCCCATCTGTAATTTGTCATTGAGAGGGGCCTCCTCAGCAAAGAAGTAGACGCAGAAGTGCTAGTCCGGAACTAGAGGAGCTTGGATCGGCACACTCCACAAAAGGCATATACAAGTCCTGAGCCGGCGTCTTTTTCTTTTTTTATTTAACTGCGCCCATTATGTCACAGCATAAATCCGAGCTGGCATGTTTTTCTTTTTTTTTTTTTTTCTTTTGGCTCTGCCTAATGCCGTCGGAGCAAGAATTACATTAGGTGTAATAACGGATGAGGTTGGCGGGACCCAATAGACTTCCTAATTGTTTGACTAGATGTCGAAGGTGCAAAGATCATGCTGGAGAAAATGGAGTACTTTTCGGAGACAAACGCGACGATATTCGCCAACTGCTCTTATATGAGTCGCGAGGACGGCTAACGATGTTCATTAATGTCGTTTCTCAAGCCGTGTCAAAAGGCACATAGGGCCTGGCGATCATGGGTTCTCAGACGTACCAACATATATCTGGTTCCAATGTCAACTGTGTGGTGACTGTCCCTGATTCAGAAAGAGATAATACAGGTTGAAAATAATCCTCAACCTTTGGTACTTGATACGCCGGCAGGATTGGTCAAAACGTTGGCCCATATTGACAACGGGAAATGCGTCAGCGTATCTTTTGAGAACGTTCCAGCCTTTTTTTCGGTAGTTAACAGATTGGCTTCCGCGACAAGCTGGTGACTGTGGGCATCGCATATGGGGGCGTCATCTTTGCCATGGTTTCCGCCAAAAAAGTGGGCGCAATTTTGCACGATAGCCATACCCGCGAGTAAGTATAAGTAATCCAGAATGCCTCGTATAAGTTAGAATATTTTGAACGGCCTATTCCATCCAGGCTTCTGCAACTAGGTGCAGGTATTTAAAAAAGCAATTGAAAAGGCGATAGGAAGCAGGCATATTCCAGACCCCGTGCACCCCGACGCTGACAAGGGCATCCGGGGTACCGGTGCTGTAATGCTATATGATGAGATTGCACACAGGGCACCTATACCACAAAATGCATTACTGCATCTATCCTACCTCTTGGACGGATCGACCAAAGTCCGGCAGGCACTGGTAATTCGGCCCTCATGGCTTCCATAGCTTAGAAGGGCAAGTTGGGTGAGAGTTTCGAGTATCAATGTTACTTAGGGACGACATTCAAGGGCTCTTGTACTCCTGGCAAGAAAGATATCCAAGTTGGACCTTATAATGCCATACACACAACAATTTCAGGGAGGGCATTTCTAACCGGTGAAAGAACGGCTTATGTTGACCGCTATGATTCCAATCCTTATGGCTTTAAGGTTGCGACATATGGCCGCAAGGTGAGATATGAAAAAAAAGCAAAAACGGGATCGATCCTGGGCTCACGTAGGCCCTGGATAATTTTGAATTGTTTTCCTCTTGTCTGTATGCTTTCGGATTAATTAAATTCACCGCCGTAGGTAGCAATAAGTGGTAATCGTCAACTTCGTGGCTACATGTTGTCAAGATCACGATCGAAGGGTAGGCACTGGTGAAACAATGGGGGTTTGAACGGAAAAGCACTCCTTTTACGGAAAGCCGAGATGGTATAATGAGGGATATTTCCAATTTTGGTAGGCCAAAATAATAAGCTATACCTCTCACCATCACGGTTCAAGATGCAGGCATAAGTTCAGTTGGGTTGAGCTGATTGAAGCATGTCACTTTTGTGACTCGAGATTGGCTAATATTATTCGCATCCGACAATGACGGAGCTTTATACATACGATAAACATCTGATTAATTTCTAATCAAATTGAAACTTTACAAAGTTTGTTCTGTTCATGAAGTGCTCTTTTCAAGCCTCAAGTCATAACTTCCTTGAGATGCACGCCTCAAACATGCTGGGTTTTAAGGGACCATCCAACTGTTGCAAGATACTTCGCTGTATTTATAAGACTATGTGCTGATGAAACTTTAATCGTTATGCACTTATTCATAATCACATGTAATGAAATCACCAGAAATACAGAATATGTCACTGATGAAGGCGTTTGTGTTGTGCGTACCCAATTTCAAGGGAATCTTATGAGCCTCAAGCACACAAGGAAAGTAAGGTGGTAGTAGTCATCAAAACTAACTAGAGAATAGAAGGTTAAATGACTCAAATAGGACGCAGGTCAACAGGTAATCTTGGAAGATCCTTGACAGAGTCTCGCAGTAGGACTATGGCTGGTTTAGTAGGTGTATAGACGGGACTTCTCAGCAAAGGCATCGGTCCGGTGGATAATGGTAGACTTCAGTAAATCCGTGACGGAGATGTTGAATTTGTTTCCTCGCCATACAACTGCATTCAGTGCACTAAGACCAGTAATAATAAACACTACCATGTTGACAAAGTAGTCGAAGAGGTTCCGAGAGGTATGGTTCGTGCAAGACTATGTCTATACTTGGTTGAAACGTTGTCACATCGAAGCTTCGCGGGTCCCGATGTCATTATCCATTGTTTAAATGACACAAAACCGTTCAACCTGCCCTTTTGCATAGTAAAAAGGCCCTTTCTTTGAGATACCTGACCAACTTCGAGAATGGATTCTTCGAATGAGTGTGTTTTTGATATGTATTTTGGTCAACTGGGGATTGAAAAGAAGAGCGCCCCGTGTCACGAGTCAGAGAACGAGTAATTGATCTGCGACTTCATAGTGTTAGTACTCAGTCATCCACAATCCATTTGAATGCCACTTACGATGAGGGTGTTATTGGAGCATCCAACGGCCTTATAACAATCGGTGGTTCATATGAAGTTCGCCTGTTAAGGGGGTGACCTGCACCGTTTGTGTCTGCTATATCCGCCAAGGATTGAACGAAAGGCAATACTGCATCTTCTGCAAGCATTTCGTATGCATAATGAAGGACTGGTTCCAGTACGATCGGTGGGGGGCAAGCAACCCCAGGTGTGCTCTCCATTAAATCATCTCGCATCCACCCTGGTATGTTGATCTCACGGGGAGCATTGCGAGCAATATATGTGTCTTTTAAATGTTTCCATTCCCTGACGACATACGAATCCTTTTCTTCAGAGGGGTCCTCGCCTAGCACACTAAAACGTGCTAATGATAAGTTGTAGCTCTCACGGTAGTGCTTCACCTCTGAGATGAATTCGAGTGTTTCGAGACAATGGTTCCTAGCAAGGAAATCCACAAAAGCCTCGAACGTATAGGGATGTTCGCTTGAGTGGGATAGGATATCGCTGAGAGTAGTCCTGCAATGCCGTTTCCGTTTGATTAGCGATCTTTGCCTGATAAGACTTCTCATGGCTGTTGAGAACTTACATGAAGACTGATCTTTAGCAATCAACCTTGATGGCTTCAAGTCTTATCCATCCATAGGAGTGATCGTTCCGGAGGACGATTTTGTCAGTACGTCAAGTACATGTGACAGCTGTGAAAATATACGCTGTCGTTTTACTATGATTAGAAATCAATTACAATAGCCTTGAGCTGCTAAGCAATAAAATAATGACATAGTCTCCTTCCCTATTAAGTCTTGATCTAGACCTAGATAGTCTTTGGCTTTCTATGGTTCCAGGGAAATGAACGCTGGTCACAGCGAAGTAAGAGAGTTTGAATCCATATTCGCCCCCAGTACTCCGTAGATCGCCGCCTCATTGGCCCATTATTGTGATAACTTTACCTGAGTCAGTTTGCATCGTTTCCATCGCCCGACCTCCCCCACGGTATGTATCTCCAGATAAGTGGGAGAAGCCACCATTGGTTCCAGTAGTCTCTAATATGGTTATGCCTAAAATATGTAATCATTCCTATCAAGCATCATATGGTTTGCACTATAACTATGAGCACTAAATTTGTCACATTGTTACATCTGGACAAAAGATTCTCTTCATATGCAGTAGTCAAACAGTATCACGGCCTTGTGTAGTATCACGGGCTGGGATCAAGTACGATTCCTCAACTTCCACCCTCTCTGGTCCAATACCCCTTATGTCTATGATATCCGTAACCCATCCTTGTCCTGGAGATAATGTCGAAACCAGGTAATATTCTCTTCCATGCGCGATAAAGAACTATCTTCTCGCCCTTCTTTGCCATTATGCGGAGGTCGTGGGAGTAACTCAGAGTTGGCAGGCTTGACACACGTGTTTCTGGTTCCGTCCGTGATTCTAAATGCATAAGCAAAGAGCAAGATTCCATCTGCAATATCTGTCCACTCGAACTTCCTTTCTGCGTTTCTTCCGTGCTCTCCCTGGTATTCTGTAATGCGAAACTCAGGAAAGGGAAGATAAAGCATCGTCCATTGATATTTGTCCACGAGTGCCACCAGTAACCTCCGTTTAACTTCCTTCATGGGGACACTTTCGTCGTAAGTAGTGTCTATATCCCCAGTGCGCCAACTAGTGCCCAACAAGAATCTTCGTCAATGCCATACGTTCGGCTCCGCTTGCCTGCGAGGATATCAAGAGGATTGTCCTTATAGTAGCCCACAAACCCGCAGGCCAAGAATGCCTGGTGGGACCGGCGCAGCCATATCTCCGGCGCCGTTGACAGCAAATGTGCGACGTGAGGACTGGGTCTGGCGGTGTCAGGCTCATGGCCTTCCTTCTATGAAGTAGGCTTCGGCCAGATAACGGGCTAGTTTGGAAATGGGTGTCGTGATATCTCGAACAGTTGCCTGAGTTCCTGTGAAGTAACTATCTCCAGGGAGCCTGGTGCCATCAGCATCAACGAGATGTGTATCACTTAGAAGCACCCCTTCTTGTAAGGTCCAGCCAGACGCTAGCCACCGTTCGTCAGTACGAGCGGCGCCGAGCAGCCTCAGTACTTCATCGGTATACTTCTGGAAGTCAATGGACTCTGTGTCATCAGATTGTGGCAATCGCAAATTTGTAAGAGCCTTCAGCGCCGACTGATCCGACCATGATGTGGAATGCAGCCAAACTATGCTGTGAGTGGCTTTGCCATAAATGTGCCTGCATCTGAGACAAGCGATGAGCTGACTGCCCTTCAACATAACACCACAGACTCGTAGCTAAAACATGAAACAGTAGAGGAGCCCCGTTTTTACACTTACATTTGCTTCCCAATCTCTTGACCTTTAGCTTCAAGCAGCTCAGGAGTCAATGCTCTCATACCGCCCCACCGGTTTCCCCCTGCCCTGCGGAACACACATCCAGTCCCACCATATGTACCGGGTACCAATAGTTTTCATGACCTCTCTTGCCTTTGCTAAGGGCCATTTCTTAGTACCAGGCACGTCCCAAGAAGACCTCGAGGTGTGTCCTTAGCAACATTGCCGAAGTCGGCAATGTATCCCCAGGTATAAGACACCACGCCATAGCCTTGACTGTCTAGTATTTCCCGCGGAATTTTGGCATAAGGCTGGATCTCCCATTTTTCCAGATCCAGAAGCCACCGAGGACTACGAGGATCATTGGGAGGTATATCTGTTGACTCCATGCTAGAACGCAGTTCGGATTTCGTCGCAAAAATTGGCTTTTGCAGGATTCCAGGGTGCTTGGACTGTACTTGAATATTTAAAATACATGTCTCTTGGGGCCACCCCGCTGTTAGCTTGTTCTGCTGCATCTTGTCGATTTGTCGATCGCGCCAAGGGAATATCCAATCACTTGCTATCCGATCGAAAACAAGCGGAGAAAATGCAAAGCACAGCCAACTTGATTCGGGCCAGGCTCAGGGAGAGCACGCAGGAACGATCGTTCCTTCAGTGCCCCAGAGATCTCGGTAGACACGATCGTTCGCTTCATTGACCTAGAGATGGGAAACGGCGCATTTAGTTGAAGAGCCAGTGTCGACATCATGGACGGGACGTTTGGGTCCATTGGTATGAACTCCAACAAGAGCAGTTGATGTTCAGCTGAGCCAGCAACACAGACCAGACAAACCATACTTGAAATGGCAATAGATGTACATTCCCACTCCTCCATTATGCAGACCCCGCCGCTGAAGCTACCTAGACGGGGTTAATGAGCATCGCCAAGTTGCAGGCTATTGTCGACCTGCAGGACCTGACTTGGTACCATATACCGATCATTTGGACAATTACTCTCTTGTGAGATATATGGCTGTACGTGGTTTATGACTGTGCCAAGCTGCACTATTGGACAAGAAGACTTGCCCTCCATCGTATAAGGTTTGATTGGATTCCATTAAAAAGAGCCACGTCATAGCGCTGAACTGCAGAACCGCCGCTTTAACTGCCAGTAAGATGAGATATCACATTTGCGCGGGGACTACTGCGTAGCGGCAATCTTCCTACGGTATCTTTGTTGTTACGTGGTTGATTCGAGATTTGCTACCAGGACATGAGGATTGCCGATACCCTACACTACTCTCCGCAAGCTTTAGAATGAAGCCGAACAACTTATCTACCATCCTTTGTCCGAGCAGAGCAGGGAATAGTAGGCCAGACGTCGATCTCTGATGCGTAAATGACTTAATGTAGTTCACCTGAATTGAAACAATGTGGGTCCTATGCAGGGTTGGGATCCTGGCTTAAGCGGGCCTACAGATCGCCATCTCGCTGGCTCTTCCCTCCATAGGTCTGAACGAAACAATCGCAGCAAAGATGACTAGCTAACTAATACCAAAATATACTGCGCGCAATGTGAATTTTGAGTGGAATATGCCAGATTGCTGAGTGGATGTCTCTGAAGACCAATCCCCAACCGCTGTGCAGGCCCAACAAGAATCAGGCTGAACCATATGGCAAGTTCGTCACTAATAACCTTGGAAGGAAACAGTTAGACCTCCTCAGCACAATGCTACCCTTCAGCTGCGTGTATTCCTCTATGGTGCGGAATAAAGCTCTGAGAGCAGCATATCATAGTCCTTGTGCCGATGTCGCAGGCGCTGGAAGAGCTTCCTTTATCTAATAATATTGATGTGTCTGCAGGCGTTAATCTGAGATTTAGGGAATGAGGTACGCCCCGCAGCTACACTATATGGTCATATTCCAACTCTTCGCCTTCATACCCCGTCTTATTACATCTACGGCAATTCTTTGATCCCCAAACCCCCAACCTCGTCGACCTCTCTTGTTGTCTCCAACCTTCGTTCTTGGGGAGTACTCCCACTCAGCTCCACACCCCTCGGACCCTCAAGGTCAACACTCCCTTCGGATATATCCGACCTATATGTCTGCCTGCGGCCACTCTCCTCCCGCATCACATTCACTATACTCGGCGCAGTAGACAAACTAGACACATGGCGATGATGTAGCGGTCTTACCGGGCTCGGTGCACCCTCTGTACTGGGCGTGCTAACCGTGACGGGGGATACATAATCCATGCCCGAGACGCCTGAGGTCGAAACCGGACTGGGGAGGACATTGTTGTTATACGGTGTGGGAAGTTCCACGGGGAGTGTGGTGGTATGACCTTTGGAACAATTAGCGGATTAAAAGAAAGCGATCGAGGGACCGACCTAGCATCTCGTAAACGGGATCACCACCTGCCTCCACACTCCACGGTGACATCGCTGTTGCTGGCGTGATATTCGGTTCATTTGCGGCTGCACTATACCCCGTTGATGCAGTCGTGTCGCTTGATTTTGGCACGCCAGTTGTCCCCCCACCGGCGTGCATCCACCGAAGGATCCAGGATCGACGTGATTGCTCGCTTGTGGATTGCGAATCGTGGGGCCTGCGACGGCGACGAACACACCAGAATATAACCGCTGCTGTTATGAGAATGAGCCCTACAATAACTCCAATGATGGCGCCGGCCCAGCTAGGGAAGCTGGAGCCTTTGTCTGGAACTGGAACTGGGGTGATGGTAGGTGAGCCGCTAGCGGTGCTGTTGTAAGGGTACCAGGTGCTAATGGTCTTGGTGTACTTGCTTTTAAACACATCCGCCAGAGAAGAATTGGTCCAGGAGGCGGGTGATACTTTTGTGGCGCCGCCTTTGGAGCTGCAGCTCGTTAGCAAGTCAGTGTTCAAGGGACGGGGATACGTACTCTCCTCCAATGACGGCAGTCACCAAGTCTGGAACTTTGTACTCGCTCCAGAGTGTCGGGCTGTAGGTGTTTTGGAACCTGCCGGTATTTAAGTTGAACACTTGGATCACACCTCCATCCAGGCAATGCGTAGGGTCAAGATGCACTCCTCCAAGAACAAGCATTTGGTCCGGATATGGTTTGACACAGCGGTGACCACTCCGACCGTGGGGGCTATTTCCGCTGTAAAGCTTGATCCAGCTGAAGGAGGGTAGGGATAAAACATAGACATCGTCGGACGGTGTGTTCTCCGTGCTCAGCCCGTCGTAGCCGCCGTAGATATAGATGTTGTGGGAAGATCCGTCTTGTGCACTCGCATAAACTGAGCAGAACTGCGTCAGCTGAGGAGGAATGTCCCCAGTCGTGTTTTGCAGATACCTTTTCTCAGTAAGCATTGGAGGCTTAACCGGGCCAAGCACTCACCATCTCTCACCGCTGACATCGTAGACGGGTACTGTCTCCATAAACCTCGGACTTGCCCTCTTACTCGCATTCTGCTGGGCACTCGTCAAGCCCTCGGAGGAAAAGATCGTGGCTGAATTGATCACTCCCCCAATCACTACCAAGACCCCGTCCTCAGCGACAGGGATCCAAACGAGCTCGGAATTAGCACGCGGAGGGACATATGCCGGTAACGACAGATTGGACCACTTGTTCTCGCGCATGGTCGACATATCCACCTTGATCATACGGTCGGATGTAACATTGGCGGACTCATCATCAACATAGATAGGCCCCCAGTCCTTCCCGCGCATACCGCTGAAATAGAACCCGAGGTTTTCGCTCGGTGCGGAGACTCCAGCGCCATTCGTCACGTATCTGGTCACTCCGCTGTCGAGATTGTCGATGATAAAGCCCGGTTGCCAGGACTCTCGGTCTGGGCCATACTGGTACCGTTCGTAGCCGAGAACGGTGTTGCCGGCTGGGGGGTCTTGGCTGTCTGTGAGACGCAGGAGGCCACTATTTAGGGTCAGAAGGGAATAGATAAAAAGAAGGTCAATTACCCGTAGAGATAGAGCTCGTTATCGGTGGCGAACATGACTCCATCGCGGTAGGTCGGGGCGATATTGTTCGCAATTCCTCCGGCTTTAGATATGTTGCCGAACAAGGCAGTCAGGTTTGAGGTCGTAGTATCGAAGGATGTGGCGAGACTGAGGTAGTAGAGCAGCCCGTGACCGTTTCCTGCACTTGGTTAGCCATGAACATCCTTGAGTCTGATGATACCTGCCGTCGTTTGCCAAATTAGATGTACCATCAGCCAAGTTTCTATTCAGGTTATCAGTAGAAATCGAGATAGAACGGAAAGGGGAACGTACCGCTTCCACCACAATGATCCTCCATCAAGGTAGACAATGTCGCGAATTGTGTTAACTGAGACATATGAGCATTGTCATCGCTGGGACCACTTTGGACGGAGGTACCTCGAACTTGAGCCCAATTACATATCGAGACATTGACATTCCATCCTTGTGCAGTTGAACAGCCAACCAAAAGGGCAAATATGCCAGCTAACCTGCGCCAATCGAATCGCATTCTATCAGAAGCAAACGGCCAGGACAGAATCAGGACGAACAGCTCAGTCTTTCCTTGCTGTGGTTTATTTTTAATCAGTCACATTACCTTACGAGGCTGAACCACAGTACATCAAATGAAGAAAAGCTCAGGCTAACAGCAGTCCATGTGGTAAAAATTCCCGCTTGCAAACTACGCATGCTAGGAAAGGCGAACAAAGAAAGCCTAAGCCACGAGGGCAACCAGCGATCAGGAAAGATCGTCGGGCGGAAGAAGGCAGACAGACCATCAGCAGCCACGCTAGTATTCCTACATAAAACTTTTGAGCATAAAATTGTGGTTGGTGGAGGAAAGAAGAAAACGCATGAGTCGGCCATACACAATACGAGTCGCCCAGGACCATGATGACAGCCTGTGTCTTTGCTGGAGACAGCGACGCTTCGAGTGGACATACTTGCTGCAAGGACGAAATTCTTGGGGAAGCCGTCATGGCCCAAGCCACGATTGTGTAACCCACTGATCCGTATTCCCCTCCTGTTTTCCCTTTTCAGTTAGTTCCGTATTTGCTTTGTCCTCTTCAGTGCCCCGGACCATGTTCGGCACCGGAGGTGGAACAAAGAGCGAAGGAAAACACATCACCTGGTTCAAGCCATATCCGGTCACAGACCTTGATATCGTATCCCATATACTAGAAAGAGAAAAATATAAGAAGCAGGTGGAGTCAGACAAGAATCACCAGAAAATTCGCCCCGACCAGGACAATTATTGAAGACAAATGAAGGAACGCAGGGTTCTGTATTGATCGGCTATTATTCCGTGGAATAGTTCGCTAATCATGCAACCATAATTGCTTATTGTCGCCTCAAGGCCTAGACTGCCGAACCACTCAGCCCCACAATCGTCAGCCCTCCCTGCTACTGTACACTACGCCCGATATGGCCCTGCATCTTCTGACGTGTCGTGCTCATAGTCGTCAAAATGTTCTGGGAGTCATATCATAGACACAGAGGAGGCTGGGATCTCGAGGCCTAAGCGTCGAAAATCCAGCCTCAGCCTGATCTGATCACCAGTAGCAGCATGTACTAGGCTTGTTAGTATGCATACTCAGCACGTAGATGAGTTACTGGCTCCGAACAGAGTTTGTTTCTTTGTCTGTTGCTTCAGCCACTATTACCTCCAGTTTCGGGCACAGAAGGCAACAATCGAGTCGTTATTGATTTACAGAGAACTACTTGTAGATCATGCTCACAGGCCCGGCATAATCGTTTCCAGAAACGATCCTCAGTTTCCTCATCCTAAGTGCCGTTTAGAAGAACTTTGCTCTCGCATTACGACGGACTAGGGGCAGTGGACGTCATGAAGCTTTCACGCGTACCTTTGCTAGCCCTGATAGCGGCCTCGTCGCTGTCAAATGCGCTGGAGGTGAATAGCGTGTTGGCATTGAGTACTAATTCTGCAGACGATGTGACTGTGACAGAGACCATTTTTGAGACAGTTACTGTGTCTGAATCTTCGGAGGTCAGTTGCAATTGTATTGTTCCTTATAATTTCTAAGTTAGAGCAGGCAACAAGCAGCATCCAGGCGAGGTCTGAAGCATACTTGACAGTTCTCGAGCATTCAATACCAGTCAAACGCTCAACTACTCCATCGATCACCGCTACGACTCCAGGGCCATCACCGATTAAAGCTACAGAGACAGGTACATCGACTATGACAACGCGCCCGGAATATATTTTAGCCAAGAGGCAAAATTCTACAGAGTCTCCGGCTGAAATCGCAAGTTCAGATGGCATAGTCACGGTGACATCAACATCAACAATCACAACCTGTTCTGTATGCACAAATACATCAACTACGTCCACCACTGCATCCACCACTACTCCTACTGATATGTCCACCACCACATCCACCACTACTCCTATTAATACGTCCAACACTACGTCCACCACTACTTCTACCACTACGCCTACAATACCGCCTTCTGAAACCACCTCAACAACATCCACAACGACCAGTAATCCTGACACCGCGCCAACAGCAGCACCAGGGTCTACTGTCACTGTGACTGTGACAACCACCGCTCCAGGACCAACGGAGACTGACACCGTCACTACGACTGTCAGCTTGCCAGGCACCACCGTGACAGCCACTCAGAGTTCAATCTCGACCATTACTATCACGGCCACCACAACTCAACCAGGGACTACCTACCCTGCGACTCCAGGCGAAGGACTGACTCGCACCACCACCGTAACCATTACTGCTGATGGTGGAACAACTGTGACTTCGATACAGACAGTGACCAACACAACCACTTTGACAGAAACTGCAACTACATCAGTAACTGTCCCAGGGCCTACCGTAACAGTCCCTAATTCAACAGTAACGGACACAACAACAGTCACTAATCCTGGATCAACAGTTACTGACACAACGACAGTAACTGAGATCTCAACGTCGACTGTCGCGAACCCAGAAGAGACAGTGACGAACACAACGACTGTAGCAGAGGGTTCTACCCAAACCACTAGCCAGGTTCTAACGACAACGGCCACCGAAACCGTCTTCTTGCCTGGGACAACCGTGGTGGATTCGAAAACCGTTACCCTACCTGGAGTGACAATAATCAACTCGAAAACTGTGACCCTCGCCGTCCCTGGAACAACAGTAACCAATTTGAGAACAATCACTGAATCCGGGACAACGATGACAGTCTCTGAGGTAGTCACCCTTCCTGGTTCTATAGTCACGACCATAGAGACAGTTCCGACTACCCTCCCTGGATCATCTATAATTACCACCATCACTCAGCCAGGACAGACAATTACCATGTCTGGATCTGTCACCACATTGCCAGGATCAACTATTGTTCAAACCACTACTCTTCCCGCCGTCACCACGACAGATAAACAAACGGTTCCAACAACTCTGCCCGGAGCAACAATTGTCACTACCATCACCAAGCCAGTAAGTACAGTGACAGTATCAGGGATCATTACTACATTACCAGAGTCAACTATTGTACAGACCACAACACTGCCTGGATCGCGATCAGTTGAGACTGTGTCGGTGACTGTCGTCCATGGTACTACCATTTTCAATACACTAACATTGGCTGGTTAGTCCTGCTCCCAAGGGCTTATTATACTTACCGGATAGTTCACTGACGAAGTAGGGTCTGATAAAACTATATCCATCACTGGTCCACCTGCAACTACAACTCAGACAGGAAACGCTGTGACAGTACCCGGAACCACCACAACGCTATCCATCTGTCCCACCCTCAGCATCAACCCCACTTATACTCCGGCCGCTCCGCTTCCAAGGAACTACACCTGGGGCTGCCCACCAGGCTACGTCTGTAAACCCAAACACACAGGTGCCGACGCAGGCTGCAACATCGAAGCAGGTCTGCCAGCGGAGTCATATGTCTGCAGTCCGGACGAGTGTATCAAGAGCCCGCCCTTCATCCACGACCAGTACTGGGGCATGCCAGTAGAGTCCAATGAGATCGGGTCAACCTACAACGTCTCAAAGGACTACTTCAACCTCGACCCAGAGATCTTCGGTCTGAACTACTCCATCTTCCGTATCCCGGATCTCAAGCCGGGCGACGACCACTACTACATCCGGTCCTCTCGCCGGTCATTGGGCAAACTACTCACCCGGCAGTCGATTGGAGTATCCACCGTGCCTGGCGCTTGCTTCGACGAATGCAACGACGCAGCATTAGAGGTTGTATCCACCGGCAAGACACCGGAAATCTGCAACGCCGGATCGGCTTTCGACATCTCCCTTGGTCACTGCGAGAAGTGCTGTAGCACTCACAAGACCGCTACCTCTGCCAGCTTTGAGCAAAAGGTTCTGCCGAACTTTCAGCAGTTTCTAAACTTCTGTAAGGGATTGGGGAGTTCTTCGGCTACCACTGCTGCTGCGGATACAGTCAGTTCGACTACCACCCGTAGCCGAGCGTCTACGACAACAGGAACAACATCAACACAGACCGGCACCAAGGGTAACGATGCGTCAAGCACAGCGGCAGCTACAAGCTCTGCTGAACCGACAGCAACGTCCTTACCGCCGTCTCAGCACGCAACTCCACCACACTCGACAACAGAGCATGAGCCAGCCACCGCGAGTGATACCGCTACCGGTACTGCGTCCAGTTCATCAACCAGGTCAGCAACTGGTCCGGCTTCGGGAAAGACTCCACAAAGCTCTTCCACTAGCAGTGACACTGGTGAAAGCGGGGCGAATTCATTGTCTCACGGACTGACGGGTACACATTCCGGAGCAAGTCCATCTGCATCCGGGTCACTTTCTACAGGCGCGGCAAGTCCCCAGACAGGGCCATCTCATTGGAGTATTCTGGCTCTCGTGTTTGCAGTCGTGGGTTTCCATATTTGAGGCTCTGCTGAAAAGCTGAAATTGTTTTGTTTTTATTGAGGTTATACATTTCTTGGACGTATAAGTAGATTGTTTACGCTTTACATATAGCAATATATAGTGCATTCTGATTCTGTTCTGCGTGTTAGGAATATATAATCAGGGCCCGCTAGTGATGTGCCGTTATTCCGCATCAGTGGTCTATATTGACTAACAGGATCTTGCTGTGGGCCTTTTGTATGAGCAGGCCATTATTAGTTTAAGTTTCAATCGGAGATGGTTATCTTCTTCTCCAGGAACAGGTTCTCTTTTGCTCCTGTTTAATGCATTTCTCCCTACCCTAGGGGGACTAAGTCCAAACAGGTAAGTCTGATGAAGGCTTGGCATCTTGGGCGGAGACTAAGCCATATGAGGAACATAGCATCAATAGCCTGAGGATCTGGGTTGCGGTGAGCGATCACAGGTCGGCCATAAGTGCAGAAAAATTAGATGCCTAGTACACATAGATAAAATCCTCATTCTTAAGGTCCGTGGTGTCCGAGAAGCCCTTGTCCTCCGTTGGAGCCGGTGGCGCTGGAGCAACCTCTTCTAGTTCCAGGGCCTTGCCCTCCAGATGCTTCTTGCTGAGCATCGACTCGTCCACAATATGAGCCGACTTGCCGAGTTCACGCCGTCTTGTTGCCTGTCTTCTGTTCAGGTACACCAGATAGAGGTTTGTCATTCTGTCCAGTCAGCAGCAGTTTCTAAGAGCGGATAGACACGTACATAGCAAAGCCACCGACAATAACAAACATGATCAGATTGGCAATCAATCCGGGCCGATAGAGCGGTGCCTGCGACGTGGAATAGAGTTGCGGACCAATGACCTGTGACGATTAGCATCCTCAGCAAACTGATCAGAGTAGACGTACGTTTCCCGCGCACATTCCCACCAAGACCACGGCCGAAGTGCATTTCCGCTTCGTATCGCCTGCGGTGTTCTGCGCCTCCCAGGCATATATCAAGGGCGTGATAGCCGCCAGGCACGAGACCTACCCCGTCAGCTCCGCATCGCAATAGCCAGAAGAGAACCAACCAGGTAGTATCCGAACAGCAGCACCCCCTTTTGTTCCCTCGGGACGACAAGCATGAGCAAGGTCCCGACGGCCGCGATGAGCGCAAACCCCACGATGACCAGACCCTTACGCTGGAATCGAGTGGCTAGCCATCCCCCGCCAATAATGGCAATAATCTGAATGACGCCAAAGGGGATGTTGAACAGGATGGCTTCGAAGCTGTTATACCCGAAGGACTTGATGATGAGGTTGCCAAATGTACTGATGCCCCCGCTGGGAATTCTGTAATGGTTAGCACGAGTTAACCCTGGGATGGACGACGTACGATATCGAGACGACTAGAAAAAACCAGCACCACGTTTTGAGATCGTAGAATGTCTCCCGGACGTGATCCCATCGCCATTCCCGCGAAATGATGCCCATCTGGTTGGCGCGCAGCCGCTCGACGGCAATCACTTTCTCGCGGTCGCTGAGACATTTCGCTTCCATGGGAGAGTCGGGCATGAAGATGAAAATGAGAGAGGAGTAGGCGACCGTCAGGAGACCGCAGAACATGAAGATGATCTACCCATTAGTCTCGGTCGCTCGGCTAGGGAGCAGGGTGGTACCTGGTATGAGAATAGACTGTCGCTACGGATATGGCCTAGTCCGTAGGTGAACAAGCTGCCTACGATAAAGGTCACGCCGTTCATTCCGTTCCAAAACGCCGTCCGGAGTGTCTGCTCGCCTCGCCTCCACCACATTTGCGTAACGGCCACACAGGAAGGGGCTAAACGCGTTAACATAGAACGAGAGATGGTTGAAGGACATACCGATCATGGCTTCAAACGCGCCCAGAGTAAATCGCAACCCGAGCAAACTGGGAAAGTCTTTGCAAGCCGCCATGATAGCAAGCGAGCTTCCCCAGAGAAACACCGCCGAGCCGATCAGCTTCCCCGTCGGCAATTTGACCAGCAGCAAGGCGGCAACAGGCTGCATGATCAGCTGCGCCAGGTACAAAATCGACCCCAGCCAGGAGTACTGCTTGCCGTGGAGGTTCGCATCTTCCACAATGCCGAAGATGGAAACATACGAGAGGGACGATTTGTCGAGTTGCTGGAAGAAGTATGCTCCTAACAGCAAAGGGAGGATGCGCCGGTCGATCCGTCTCAGGACGGCCTTTTCCTCCTCGGCTGTGAAGGTTCTGTCTTCGTTTACGGTGGCCAGAAACTGGGCCGCTTTCTCCTTGATGGGATCATCGCGCGTGGTTTGGATGGGGGTGATATGGTCTTCCTGTGCCATTTCTTTGTTCTTGCTTGCTCATGTTGCATTCCAGTATTCATTCCGCCTTATATTGGCGGTGCCAAGAGCTACTTAATGTTTGTATACTTCTTGGCAATCTACATTTACCCCAGACTGTGAAATTCCCCGCAGTTAAGTGTATTCTGATTCATGGAAAATCCATTCAGGCTGAACGTTATCCCCTGGTTATGTGGTGCGGGGTGATGATTTCGGGGTATCGTATCCCGAGGCTATATACATCCTTTCCCTTCTTTTTGATCACATCTTTCGAATCGATCAAACAAAGCATAAGAATTGAACCAGGCACAACAAAAGACATGAAGAAATACGCTCTTATCGGCACCGGCGGCCGCGCCATGTTCTTCTACACTGCCATTGTGCGCGACTTTCCCACCACCGCGCAACTGGTCGCCTTTTGCGATACTAACACCACCCGGATGGCATACGCCAATAGTCGGCTGGAGGCACTGGGCCACGCGCCGGTCCCAACCTACCTCGCCAGCGACTTCGACAAGATGATCACAGACACCAAACCAGACGAGATCATCGTGACGACAATCGACCGCACGCACCACCAGTACATCATCCGCGCGCTCCAGCTCGGCTGCAACGTCATCACGGAAAAGCCCATGACGATCGACGCGCCCCGCTGCCTGGCCATCATCGACGCCGTCGAGCGCACAAAGCGCCAGGTCCGAGTAACATTCAACTATCGGTACGCGCCGCACAACAGCAAGATCGCGGCGCTGCTGGCGTCCAACGCAATCGGGCAGGTCGACTCCGTCCACTTTGAGTGGATGCTCAACACGTCGCATGGCGCCGACTATTTCCGTCGCTGGCATCGCGACAAGCGGAACAGCGGCGGACTACTGGTGCACAAATCGACGCATCACTTCGACCTGGTGAATTTCTGGCTGCGGACGAGGCCGCAGAGCGTCGTTGCGATGGGGGATCTCCGCTTCTACGGGAAGGAGAATGCGGAGCGCCGCGGCGAGACGCGGTTCTATGCCCGAGCGAGAGGCAGCGAGGTGGCCGAGTCTGACCCGTTTGCGCTCGATCTGGAAGGCAATGCGCAGCTGAAGGCGCTGTATGCGGATGCCGAGCACGAGGATGGGTATTATCGGGACCAGAGCGTGTTTGGCGATGGCATCAGTATCGAGGACACGATGGGGGTGATGGTGCGGTATGAGAGTGGCGCGGTCCTGACGTATAGCCTCACGGCGTATGCACCCTGGGAAGGGTTCCGGGTGATGTTCAACGGGAGCAAGGGCCGGCTGGAGGTGGAGGTGGTGGAGCAGTCATATGTCAATTCCGGTGGGGAGCAGGCGATGGAGGGCGCGTTGGAGAGTATGACGATTCTCCTGCGGCCCATGTTCGCCAAGCCTGTTGAGATTGAAGTCCCGACGGGTCAGGGGGGGCATGGTGGGGGTGATCCTCAGCTGCTGAAGGACTTGTTTGGTGGTGAGGCTATAGAGGATCCGTTGAAACGGGCTGCGACGCATGTCGATGGCGCCTGGTCGATTGCCACGGGTATTGCTGCCAATGAGTCGATGCGCCGAGGCCAGGTTGTGCGTGTTGATGAAGTGATGAAGCTGCCAGTCATCTAGTGAATCACTATGTTACAGCTTCTATTATCTATTTAGATTGTAATGGTTGGCTGCTCGCTCGCTATACTTTCTATCACCGTACCTTTGTAGCTCTACAACTCCGACAAGCATCGATACAAGAGAGGCCACTAGGACATGAGCATAGGGGTAATTCC
This sequence comes from Aspergillus udagawae, assembly GCF_001078395.1. Lineage (NCBI taxonomy): Eukaryota > Fungi > Ascomycota > Eurotiomycetes > Eurotiales > Aspergillaceae > Aspergillus > Aspergillus udagawae. The sequence continues at coordinate 507,880 of NW_025091273.1, read as the reverse complement.
TGTGCTAGGTCGCGACAAACAAGGGATGATCACGTTTGTTCGGAATATTCCCAACCTGCTTGAGGGATAGTTGATCACACTCTCTCCACATTCCTGGCTGACGACAGTCAGGCAAGGGAGACGATGCAGTCAAATCTCCGACTCCTCTGCCTTTCAGCATGTTCGTCTGTTCCATGCTCAGAATCAACCAACAGTCACGACGCGTAATTTTTTCTGTCTCAAGATTCAAAAGTATTGCAGGAAGATGAGAGGAACTCTCCAGCACCGTAGGGCTTATGATCTCACATTATACCAAGTTGTGTGACTCCTGAACGACCCCAAATATAGTAAAGGTTATCTCAGGAATCCAGAGAACGAGTCTCTATTGGCAGGGACGTCAATCAAGGGAGGAGCTTAGGAAGAGCTCACCTGCTATGACGAAGGTCTGCCCGAGGCAATGATGGAATAAATGTCTGCTCCTCATGGCCTTCTTTCCTCCTCCATCTCTCAGTGACACCATGTCTCAGATCATGGAATCCAAAGAACTTTGCGTGGCGCCCTCGCCCATCGACGAGGGTCTTTTTCAACAGCAGCTGGACCTGCAAGGTCTCAAGCTCACCCCAGATGGATTCGTGCATTGGAAACCAGGCAACAAGCGACACCCCCGCAACTGGTCGAAGCTGCGAAAGGCCCACGATGTATCGGTCATTTTGTTGCTGGAGATGTTTACGTATGTTGCTCTTCTTATGTCTTGGGCGAAGCTGACAACCGCAGGACGTTGGTCAGTGCAGCAGGAGTATGTCACTCAACTGATGGTGTGAGCATCGCTGACCCGATAGTCTGCCGCGGCCAATGCCTCCCATGAGGAGTTCAACATTAGCAAGACCGTGTCGATTTTTCTCTTCGTGCCGATGTACGTGGCCCGTTCCTAACTCGAACCTAGCTGACGGTGTAGGTACCTCATTGGCCAAGGAATCGGTAGCATCGTCTTTCCTCCGTACTCGGAAGCCTTTGGACGCAAGAAACTGTATATAGTCAGTACGGCCATGTACAGCGTGTCCTGCATAATAATCGCTATTGTCCCGTCCGTCACTGGAGTGGTCGTTGGACGTCTGCTCAGCGGGTTCTTGTCAGCGATCCCCACGAACGTAGTGGCTGGAAGCATCGAAGATATGTTCAACTCAAAAGACCGGATATGGTTCTTGTCGCTATGGATGATGCTGGCCCCGTGGGGTCTGGCACTAGGACCGATCTACAGCATTTACATCATTTATGCCTTGAATTGGTATGTTCCCTGCCGCGACTCAAGGGCAGTACTGACCGTGTCCAGGAGATGGGTGTTCTACGTAGCAGCCATCGTCACCGGCTTCATCGCGTGTCTCCTGCTGGGCATCCGTGAATCTCGACCTCCCCTTCTCCTCGACCACGAAGTCCGCCATTTGTGCCAGGCGCTCGGCAAGGAAACCCCGATCGTGGTGCAAAGCCTAAACCCAGACCGGATCCCCGATCTGCGCACCTTCTTCACTATGGCGCTCTTCCGCCCCATCTACCTCTTCTTCACGGAGCCCATTGTCTTCCTGGTAGCCATTATCAGCGCTATCCCCTTCACCCTCATCTACATGTTCACCGAGGCCCTCCCCCCAATCTACCAATCCTTCGGCATGTCCCCCACGCACTCATGTCTACCCTTCCTTGGCCTCGGCCTCGGCTGCATGCTCGGCATGCTCACTCGTATCCACGACTACAAGCTCATCACCTCCCGCCACCGCCAGCGCCTCCCCCTCCGCCCCGAAGACAAGCTCCTCGGCTTTATGATCGGCGCCCCCGTCTTCGCCCTCGGCCTGTGGCTCTTCGCCTGGACCATTCCCCCCGCAGTTACAACCGTCCACTGGATGGTTCCCACCGTCGCCCTCGTGGCCATCGGCTACGCAGCAACCGAGTTCGGCTCCGTCCTGACAGTTTACCTGGCCGATAGCTACCTCAGCTACGCGGCCAGCGGGTTCGCCGCGCAGACGATCCTGCGGACGATCCTGAGCGCTGCGTTTCCGCTGTTTGCGCCGGCTATGTTTGGCTCGCTGGGGGCGAATGTCGCGGCCAGTGTGTTGGCGGCAATTGCCACGGTGTTTTGTCTTGTGCCGCCGTTGTTTGCGCGGTTTGGGGAGCGCATTCGTGCGAAGAGTCGCTTTGCGAGGTATAGTTTGGATGTGTATAATCGGATTACGGTTGATGAGGAGGGGTTTTAGCTGCTGTATCTACGGTGTAATTGGTGATCGTTGTCTATACTGAGTAGTGGTCAGTGAAATAGGGAGGTATATGGATGAATCAAATAAAAGACTGTGTGCATGAGTTTCGGACATACCAATGATCTATGGCAATTAGCGGTAGTGGTGAGTCTACCCTGCTACCTAGGCAATCCCCGTCGCCAGGCTGCTTCTGGCCACTGCACCATTACAGCCCCCGGGTCCGCCCGGGTAGCTGACGATTGATTGCCCACCAGCTTTCTCAAGCGCATCCATGCTGAAGAAAAAAGTGGTGGGTCATTCTCTCCTTGGCCCAGTAAGCCCTCTTCCTTCAATATCCGCTGTCGTTCCTCCCACGCAGGCCGGTGATACTCCACGATGCCAGAACCCGCCAACGCCATGATCACAGCTGCCCATGGACCCCATTGTCCTACCGCGTACGGCGGTTCGCTGGCAGGGATCTCCTTGCTTACATGTATAAAAACCTCGTTCAGGATGATGACGACGACGCAGGTGATTGACAACAGATCAGTCATCAACCCCGGCCGGGTGCGCTTCTGACCCCGAGCTAACTTCTTCCGCGCCATCGATCGTACCTGGCGTGCGTTGCGGCGCTGTTTCGGAAGGAGGTTCCTTTTTGCAAGAGTCTTGTTTGCTGAACGCAGTTTTTGCTCCAGCTCCTCCTTTGTATAGTAGCGAGGTGTCAGGAGAAGACGGTAGAGTGACACCACAGCCCCGAGGAATATCGAGAGGCAGATTGAGGCAGCTAATAACTTGAATCTCTGACTCGATACCGTGCCAGTCGGTAGGACACGAATGTCGCTCGGGTCTCGGAAGGCTTGTCGTGTGTTGAAGCAAGCGTATGTGCAGTTGAACGGCATCGGACCTAATTGCGCTGTGCTCGTCAGCAGTATGGGTTCTGCGGTGCTGTTCGCATCGCTTGGTATAGATGTACATATATCCTCGCTGGGATAGTCCCTCAACATTGCGACGACGGCACAGATAGTTCCGACCACCATCAGCAACCCCCAGTATTGAAATACCGGCCGAGCGGGGGATTCGCGCAGCAGTTCAGAGCCATGGAAAAATACCGTCACGACTAAGCTTCCCACGCTGACGATGGCAAAGATTCCAAGACAATCGAGGTCAAGCAGAGAATTGCGTGATATGCCGGCGAGAATGGTGGCATGGACCGCGGCCGACCCGGCGTAGGTCATCGCTGCACCTAGCGCACCAGCCACCAACCATGGCGTCTTGCGACTGACGATGGAGAAGAGAAGGAGGCCATAGTAGAGGATTCGCTGGAGAAGGGCATATTGTCCACTGATTGGGTAGACGCATTCGACCCGTCCCTCGTCGAGGGTTGCATTGTACCAGAGGAGACTACTCGCTGATGCTGCGGGGATGTTCGTCAGGAGCAATGATACCAAGAAAGCTGGTGCAAGCATGTCGGCAAGTGCTCGGTTGGCAACTGATTTTGCTAATGAACAGTGATCGACAAGTCGTGGTTATATGCTGTTGGGGAGCTGAACTCAGCCACACATTGCTTTTTCGTGATCTGTGTTTCTATTCGACGCCTTGCCTTGCTGAGTTTGCTTCTAGGGGCTGAGCCTTGCCGCATTATCCAATGACCTTGTTCGCGATATATGTACATTGGACTTACTCTGAAATAAGTATCATGCACAGCGATGATTTACCACCTGCCATTAGAATGCCGCACATCTCCGGGCAGATATGACAACGTTGAGAAAATAACGTTGTGTGAGAGAATCTTATCCCAGAACCAAACCTTGAATATAGCAGGTCAAAACTCTGGCAGGCGACCTTCCCTTTCATCGATGCTATCTGGATCGACCTCGCCAGAAGCCGACAGCAGCCTGACATCTTCACTATTGCCTTCATTCCAGCACGGGACAGGGGAGTTAAACCCCAGGTGTCTGAGGCATCCACTTCAATATTAGCTTATGTTAAACGAAGCAAACGAGCATTTTGCGATTATAGAGCTACGTATCAATACTGATACTAGGCTCCAGAAACCCGTTCTCTAGCTCTTGGCCACCCTGGATGCGACACAAGCATTCGTATAACTAGATCTAAACCAGAACTATTCCCTGACTTGCTAATCTCCGGAAGAGCCATACCAATCCCAGGTCTTTAGCCGCATGGGATGCAGATTAGCATGCTTCACTAGATGATCACCACAGGTTATATCAAGGTGAGTTCTATGATCTGGAGCTAGCTTCCCACGCTGTTAACCATATCCGTATACTATGAGCACATATGTCCACTTTCCAATCATAGGTGGTCGCCCCTTGCGCTGTCAAGACTGATATGATTGTGAAACAGAAATGCATGAGATCCTAAGCTCGAGCAGAATAACCTTTAAATTAGAATGAAAAGTTCCACAATAAAATCGGAGTTGAGTTACTTCTTTCGCCTTCGCCACTCATAGCCAACTTTACTAGTTGTCCGTCCTCGTAGACAGCAAGCGAAGTGCCAGAACCGACACGGAGGGGACAGGCAGAGTCTTTGCTTGATGCAGGTCAAGGCTCTTAGGTTCGGTCCTCTGCTGAGCCATAGGCACCTCGTGGTCTCCTGAGTTACCGAAGTCCCTGCCAGTAACTTGACTTGGGGGGGGTGGATCATAGCAGTTCTAAACGAATCAACCTTTGGACGGATATGCATATGGTGGGAGTATACCAATTTAGATCCAACAAATGCCCGGAATCCCGAAGCATCAGCGGTAAAGACATACACTCGACCAGTGTCCTTATGCGTATGCCCAAACAGACATCCGCGCCGCACATTTTGCTATATTCGAAAGACTTTTTCATCAGACTGGTTTTGCGACGGCCTCACTTTGGCGAACTGATTTTCCCGCGCTGCCATTGGGAATTATATCTAGGTTAACCTTGCTCGGGGAGAACTAGCTGGCGGTTCCGACCGCCCAATGTCATGTTTGATACAATCCCGTCTCTGGTTGCTCTATATGCCATTCGGTGAACCAGGAAAAAGTTCAATCACGACTACTCGAAGAGAATCGGAGCCTAATAATACTATAGAGCTTCGCAATCATGATGGCGGGTATAACGAAACTAACAAAACCTGGGACTAAATATGCCCAATGCACTCAGGCCAACCGCGACCTACCGCGTGCCATACGCGACCAGGACCGAGATTAACTCTATTGCACAGGTTTGATCGGATCGAGAATCTGGTAAATAGAGCGAATGATGTAGGCATCCGAGTACAAATCTTGGCTCAATCTATTTACACTAAAATTGAGACAGGAATTCAAGCTTTGCAAATTAGATATTAGATGGTTGGGAAACCCTACAGAGACCGCGACTCCTTCAGATAGTTCAGTGTGTGCTAGTTCATCTTCCAGACCGCTTAATTGCATCTTGTACTAAGTGCCGAGGGCGCAGCGGCACTACCTCCCCCGCCAAGGCTACCCTTCCACAGCCACCGCATTACCCACTCCTTCTGCCTACTTCACGAAACTTTTGTGTGAGACAACATCGCCAGTGGCAGGGCTGGAAGCACCAAATGCAGTCATATGAATATCAACACCAGTCTGCTACCTACCCTGGAACCCCGAGTATAGGCCTAATCCTTCGGTCGTCGAATCCTTGCAGAGTTTTATCTCTAACTACATGGCGCTCTCCGAACACGCAGCGTCGCTACTAGCCACTTTTTCTCTCCTCACCGCGACGATCAGTTACCTCATCAGTCCCAATCGACAAAAATCATTCTTTCAAGGTGTCAAGTCGAACATCTGGTTTTTCTCTCCGTTCCTGTCCGGTGCAATCGCCACGAATGTAGCCATCCTGTTAATCGGCTACAGAATCTTGAACCTCGCCAAAACACATGTCGGCCTAGCGCTCCTCGTACAGAATGGTTTTCCACCTGACCTCGGATATGGGTTCTGGTCATGTTTCGCAAGGCGTGCCTTTCTCGTCGGGGCAACACTCCCCCTGTACATGATGCTGCTGGCGTCAGCGAATGATCGATTGATCCAAGGGATTACGACGACATTAATCGCGCAGACCGTGCTGGCTGAGCTTTCGACGTTCCACTGTGTGACTTCGTATGAAGTCCGTGGAGGCTGGCCTCACCGTGTACTGGTGGAAGGATCCGTCTTTTCTGCCGATCATGTTGAGAACGAGGCCAAAGCGAGTAGATCTGAGAAAAGAAACGAGCATAGAAACATTACACCGACCCCTGCTCTAACAGATAATCTCTGCGATCGCATACGCCAGCTCTCGCCATTAGCAGCCGGGTCTGATATCACATCTGCCTCACATTTCTTTCTTCTGGAGCAAACTCCCGAATTGACAAAGATTTTTGATCCAAGCGTTCCGGCACAGTGGATGTGTGGACACTGGCGTTGTTTACTTTATGTGATCTTGCACATAGCTGTGCGAGCAATCTGGCGGTCTTTGTCATTGATTGAGCTAGTGTCGACCACCTGGCTTTTACACTGTGAACTGGAGCCAGTAACGCTCCAACTTGCCGGCAAGCTGTTAGAAGGCAATATCATCAATGGTGTGCTCTCCACGCTATACGACTTGTGTACTGCTTTGTTCATATTCATATTCGCCTACATTGGCTCCACACTACTAGTCATCCACCTTTTTTTTCACACGCCTCTGATCACCGATCTGCCCAACCGAATCCACATCCTACAGCGGATGCAGCAGAAATTCCAAGACCTTGCCGAAGCCGCTCCAATCATCCACCAGGTCTTGAAAGCCTTATTGATACACTCAATACCTGTAATTTCGAGTTATTATGGTTCTCTAGCCCTGGTCACACGGGCCATAGCGTTGACACAGGAAAAGCTCTCGTGCATCATTGAGATCATAGTGATTCCAACCCTTTACATTACGGTATACTGCCTTGCGGTTGGATCGAACCAGGCTCTCTCGGAGCCAAATGTAGCCCCCGACAGCAACTGCCAGGGCACCCAAGACCCAGATACCACTGTCTCGAGCTCGCCACACTCCGGTGAAAAGGAAGAAATGCCCTGGGCCGAATCCAAATTCTATCAAACCCCGAAGGAACTTTGTTCGGCGATATTCCGATTAGCTATTGTCGTCCCTACCTTGACTGTCTGGATTTTCCTTTACCGTTAGATTGCAGTGTCGATGCCCTGGATGTAAGGCGATGAGCGCCAAACTAGCTATCACAAGAATTACTGTTGACACTATCTTGATACCATGCAGACTCGCAGTTAGTACCCTGGCTATCCTATTTACGGGGTTTAGACCTCCTAGTAACAATATGCAGACGCGTTGTGGAACTTGAAGAACAGATTGATGTGTAGGACCAGTTGCTGCGGCGGTTATGATTCAAGGTAGATGTTCACGACCGAGAGGTGATCGATAGTGTTCTCAATCGGGTAGGCATATCCCTGCAATCATCGTATGCAATAATGCCCTGGCTAATACCATCCATAGTTCAACCTTGCAATGAGCGGGTGGGCATCATATTTCTCGCTGTCTCTAATGATGAATAATTGCTAACAGGTTAGCAATGATCTTCACAGCCCCTGATCTGCCTGTCAAATGACATTTGTGATTGTGCACTGTGCTAATTGAGAATGACCATCCGCTTCCGCGGTCGACGAAGTAGCCGATGAAGATCGTCTTCTGACTATAAATGCAGCGAGGTCATGGTCAACTTGGATAAAGCCCGTGAGCAAAAACCAAGCAATGACAGTGATAGAACTAGAGTCTCCTCGCCCCATGGGAACCGCAAGCGAGGTCGAAGAGTCAATCTCGAACACGAAGCATGCAAACAGTCCTTATGAAAAGCCCGTAGTATCCCATACCTCAACATTGTCGTTGCGGCTGGGAAAAGGCCAATCCAAATTCGCGCCTCAGGGATTGACAGTTGACGAGTATGTCGCGCGACGCGATGAGCGGGATTTCCCTCAAGACGAATGTATGCTCCAACAATGCCTCGATAGAAAAACCCTGATAATGTATGAGAAAGCAGGGTTCTTATTTCAGCAAGCCCAATATCGACCTGTTAGCTAGCAGCTGGCTTGATGCAGCTCCACAGTCCCAGTAGTGACCTTGTGCTGGATTGAGCCTCGCATTTGCTCTTGGAGAGGATAGAAATTATTCGATCAGAATGCAAAGAATACTTGGCTTTTACCTTAGTCCACCGAACCTGTTGTTAGCGGAGCGGGATCAGGAACGTTGGGACGATTCGTCCACACCAAAGATGTAGGTGGTCAGAGTCAAGTATCGATCAGCCTAGATTATCATCCACGCATGGATAGCTGCTAAGAATACTTAGTACTGACTTTCCTGCCAATGATAACTCAACTGCTGCACAAGACATGCACAGCTAGAGTCGGTGAGGCACATCCACAAGACTAGACACTTTCAGAGAACGCGCCTATGGTACTTTTCTGGCCGAGCACCAAACAACTGATTGTCGGGAATTCTTCGAAATCTTTATAAATTTCTTGCTAACTGTTTCAAATAAACTGCTGGAGTGGGATATATGGTAGAATGAATATTACCCAAATTGCAACAGATCAGTGGGATACGGACAGAGGCAAGCACGAAGAGGTGGGTTTTCACCGCATACTGAGACACCACGACGCAAGGAGGCAGAGAAGTTCCTCACCTTCCACTCGGTAACCCTTTTACTTAATAGCCTCTGATTCCCCGGCTCTCCCAAAGGCCACGGAACTTTTATCCATATATCTATTGCAAAGCTGCCGTTGCGTCTACGCCGCTAGCTATCAGAAGTATCTGTTAATTCAGACTCGGAGGCGTGGTGTCCTTAAAGCTCCATCAATCTATCCTAAACGTGCTATCTGCGCCTCAGCAGTCAATCTTAGAATACCACCAGCACAATGACAGTGCCAGTCCCCGACTTCCACGTTATCATCATCGGAGCCGGTACGTTCCCTCGTCCAGTACCCATATGATACTAAATGCACGACCAGGTGCAACCGGCCTCCTCATCGCACAGGGTCTAAAAGAGGTACTCCTCCCCATTTCCAATCCCAGACTCAGCTGACAAGGCAGGCCGGCATCGCATATACAATCTACGAACAGCACGATGAGGAGACCTACGCTCGGCGCGCAGGACAATGGACCATGGCTCTGCACTCGGCCCGGCCGTATCTCGAGTCAATCCTGCCTCCTGTGCTCCGTGCAAAACTGAACTCCGTAACGACGAATCCCTGGTCCGAGCCAGACCCTGCTATTGCGGCTGCTATTCCGTTTGTGAATGGCGCCACTGGCGAGCTGATGGCGAAGATTCCAATGCCGAGTCCGAAGCGCCTTATCCGGGGGAAGCTGCGTGAACTCTTAAGGACGGGTGTGGAGGTTAGATTCGGGATGAGGTTGACCGACGTCCGGGTGGAGGATGATGGGGTCGCTGCTGTTTTCGATGGGGAAGTGGTTAGGGGGAGTGTGCTTGTTGGAGCGGATGGACGTAGGTTTTCTTCCTTTCTGTCGGTTGATGCTGACGGTTTCAAGCGCGAAGTGTGGTGCGAGGGCGACTCGTCGATGCCAAGGCTGCGGCATTGCAAAAGCCGAACATCATGGTTTTTGTTAGTGGCTTTGCTTGTATCCCCTGTAGGATCTTGCTGATGGATAGAGTAGAATGCCTTCCCGACGTTCCCTAGAGAGCAAGCCCTCTTCATCCATGCGAAATCCCACCCAATTGTGCAGCTTGCTCCCCATCCGCACCAGCAGACAAGTCTCTTCTCCAACGGTATGTGCTCATTCCCTGCCAACGACGAAACTGACGAGTTAGTGGCCAACGTGGTCGACCCTGCTCGGCCGGAAACATGGGTATTTCACTATTGCCTCTCGATCTGGACGGCCGAGGACGCCCCAGAAAATGTGGAGGCGCGCCGCGCACTGTTCAAACACTACATGAGCCGATACTGCGAGCCGTACAAGTCGGCCGGTGAATGGTTGAGTCAGGATACACCAATATTAGCCGAGAAGGTACGTCTTGAACGATTTCGTTGGCGGGCGCTAATGAGCAGTTCAGTTTCACTACTGGAAAAATATAACGCGGTGGAATAATTTCGGCGGAAAAGTCACCTTGGCAGGTGATGCGGCGCATCCGATGCTCCCTTGTATGTCTTTCCTACGGGTTGCTGTTGAGGTTTGCTGACAATGGCAGTCACCGCGCAGGGGCTGAACACCGCCTTTGAAGACGTGAAGCGCTTCCTTGACGCCATCGTCAAGGTTGTACACCACGGCGCGGATATCCAGACGGAGATGGACGGCTACGATGAGTCGGCGTATACGCGTGGCAAGCGGGATATAGACTTGTCGGCGAAGCAGATGTACGCGTATCATCACTGGGAGGAGATAATGACTAGTCCGTTGATGAAGGGGGGATACGGTACCTCAAGCAATAGTTCCGCCACCAATTAAGAATACATACTATTAGAGATTAAGACCAAGGCTTGGCCACAATCATACTCCTGGGCACATGCGTCGACTCATCATGCAAACGGCCATCCTGTGACCGATCATCCTGGGACCGGTCGTCTCCATGTTCTGACCTCCCCTCCCGACTCAATCTGACCGGCTCCTCCAACTGCGTAAGCTGAAACTCACTCTCGACATCATTCATCCGGTTGAAGACTTTGTTCTTGCTCCCTGAGCCCCCAGACGCCGGCTGCGTCGAGTATCCGGTCTGGCGGCTGGCAAACAGTGTAGGAAACGCAGCCTTAAAGACGGGCCGCAGCATTGGCACGCACGCATTCAAGTTCGCCAGGGCCGGTTCAGTGACGCTCCAAAAGGCAGCCCAGATCATCGAATAAGGGAGATCGAGGAATTCGACGGTCGTGAGGACGCGGATGCGGATGATGGTTATAGCGGAGATACTAGCTTCTATTAGCCACGATATGTGTGATTGAAACCAAAAAAAGGAACATACAAAAGGCCCATTCCGAAGATACCGTAGAGCGCGAGCTTGGTCGCAGTGTTCATCTGCAACTTATAGATAAAATGCAGCGGGAGCACCATGATCATGACGTCCGTCATGAGATTAAAGGCGCCGATGGTCGAGAAGGCCACGTTCTGGCTTGCGCAGTGGCCGGGTAACATCAGGTTCCAGTTCTTCTCGAAGGGCTTGCAGATCAGGAAGATTTGAAGCATGCTGCCGGCCCAGTAGGCACAGGCACAGCCCATGCACATTCAGGCCGCGATGCGGAAACCCTTGGTCACGAAGATGCGCAGGTAGAAGAAGAGGTAGCTCAGTTTGGCGAGGACCATTGCGTTGTAGTAGACGACTTGGTAGACGATCAGCATCTTGAGGATGGCCACCATGTTTTCCCCCGGGATTTCTGTGACGTGGCGGCGCATCCCGACGCGAGCGTAGTGGTAGTGCATTGCCAGCATGCCGTATGTGTGCAGCATGGAGCCTACACAGCAGCCATCGTCCCACCAGATGTTACTCTGCCGGATATGTCGCGAGACGAACCGAAGAACTAGAGCGACGGTAGCAAAGGCGACCAGCACCGTATTGGCGATGAGCTGATCCCGCACGATGGGAAAGGCAAAGGCATCGTACAGATGCACCATTTTATCTCACCGGCGCCGGCGAGGTGGACAAATGCAGAGTCCTCGACTGAATCCGTTATAAGGGGCCCTGAGACCCTGAATTCTGAGAAGACAATTATCACAAGCTTCTGACGTACTAGACTAGCGCCAAACACGAAACATCATTTCCGTCTTGCTCCACGAATGGGGCCAAATTCCTGTTCCGGTAAATGGACAGCCATTGCCCTGCTTTGTGCAGCCACCGAGTCCTTGAGACTAATCTTCGTCCACGCTTAGCAAAGGACCGGCTGGACTCCTGCCGATCAGGACGGGCGAAGTCTCAGTCTACTACTTTAGTCTAACGGCGGCGCGCTCAGGATGGGCCGGCGCGGAGTAGTGGGGATTCGGGTGGAAAGCCATTGGAAGAGATACGAATGGGGCGCGCATTAGCTTTCTGAGATGGAGAGGGGTAGACTAAATAACCTTGAAGCCCGTATTTGACAGGTTATTTTGGCCCCATCGTACGTCGGGATTTGATGCGCGTCGATCCACTCCGGGTTGCCTGACAGTCTAACCCCTCAACCTGTCCAGAGAACACAATTCGCAACCGCTGCAGCAGCCTCGGACTGAACAACACAATGGACGAATACGACTACATCATCGTCGGCGCAGGCATCGGCGGGCTTGTTCTGGCCAACCGCCTGAGTGCAGATGCCTCCATCAACGTCCTTCTCATCGAAGCCGGGGCCAACCGCATGGGCGATCCCCGTATCGACACCCCTGGCTTTTTGGGCATGTTATATGGAAACCCAGACTTTGACTGGGATTATACGAGTGTCCCTCAGGTATAACGTCCATGGCAATGCTTCGTTCATGTCAATAATGCTGATCGTATAGCCCCATGTCAACAACCGACAAATCGCGCAGCCCCGCGGCCGTGTCGTCGGTGGTTCCTCGGCCATGAACTTCTCGGTCGTCATGTACCCTCCCGCATCGGACTTTGAGGCATGGAAGGCACTGGGAAACAAAGGCTGGGGCGCAGAGGATATGGCGCCGTACCTGCGGAAATTCCACACGTTCTCCCCGCCCAGCAAGACCACGGCCGAACTCCTCAATGTCGATCGCTACATGAATACCGGTGACCAGGGGTGTGATGGTCCCGTGCCTGTTTCCCTGCCGGATGTATATGGACCATTTAACAAGGCGTGGGACGAGACATTTGCTCAGCTCGGTTGGCGGACGGACGCGGACCCCATCGCAGGACGCAAGCTGGGAGCGTTCACTGCGCCGCTGACCGTTGACGCAAAGACAGGGAAGCGGGGGTATGCAGCGGCATACTACTCCCCTGAGGTGGCCGCACGGCCGAACCTGTGCCTGCTGGCAGAGACCATGGTCGAGCGGGTGCTCTTGACCCAGCAGGACGGAGACGTCGTCGCCACCGGCGTGCAGGTCAAGAATAAAGACGGCAGGAGAGAAATCCTGGCAAAGAAAGAAGTCATCCTCTGCGCCGGCACCTTGAACACCCCTCAGGTCCTCGAGCTCTCCGGCATTGGAAACGCAGAACTCCTACAAAAGCACGGCATCCCCGTGGTAATTGACAACACAGGGGTCGGCGAGAACCTCCAAGACCACTGCATCAGCAGCATCAGCTTCGAGATCACCGACGGCCAGGTCTCAGGCGACATTCTCCGCAATCCAGATGTGGTGCAGGCTCTCATCAAGCTCTACGAGGAGACCCGCGGCGGCCCGCTGGTAGGCATGCCCATCAGCGTGGCCTACCTGCCCTTCGTCGACGGCCGGGGCGTCGTCCCCAGACAAGAAGTCGAGGACCTCCTCGCGAGCCACCTCGACAGCGCCAACCTTCCACTCAATGTACAAGCGCAATATGCGCACCTGCGGAAAAGGCTCCTGGACAACGACACCGCCTCCTCGCAGTACCTCTTTCTTCCCGCGCAGCTGCACATGAAACCCGGCGCGACGAGCATGGCCGACGTCCTGGCTAAGCCCCTGCCGGAGAACTACATCAGCATCATGATCCTGCACAACCATCCTTTCTCCCGGGGATCGGTGCATATCTCGTCTTCCGAGGCCGAGGACAAACCGATCTACGATCCAAAGTTTCTGTCTCACCCGCTGGATTTGGAGATCTTGGCTCGGCACACGCAATTCCTCGACAGGATTGTCGCCACGGAGCCGTTCACGTCCCTGCTTAAGGAACGGCGGATACCGGAGAACGCCATTGACTTGACCGATCTGGACCGAGCGAAGGAGGTGGTCAAGGAACGGCTGTTTACGTGCTTCCACCCTGCGGGGACGTGTGCCATGTTACCACGGGATATGGGGGGTGTGGTTGATGATCAGCTCAAGGTGTATGGCACTCGCAATCTGAGGGTCGTCGATGCGAGTGTCTTTCCTCTGGAGCCGGCTGGGAATATCCAGGCGACGGTTTATGCGGTTGCGGAGCGGGCGGCTGATTTGATCATTAGGAGTACTTAGTATTACTAGCAGGTTATTAAACTGCGTATATTTTATTTTTGGGGTCTTAGCTGTTTTGAATAAACTACTAGTCAAGCTGCCATCCAATCCTCTAAGGAGTATTCTTAGTATAAAATAATACAGGCTTAATATTGGGATAGGTGTTAGTATTTAGAAGTTAACTAAGTCATAGTAGAGCCCCTGCCGCATAAGAGGGGTCCTTATCTAACTTTAATGCAGGGGTGAAAGAGGACACTTGGGCACCTATGCATAGAAAATGGAGGGCAAAAAAATAAATCAAACATGATATCTCCTAGCTACCAAAAATGGGTTATCAATGGCCTAGAAAGCAATTATGGCGCGCTTAAAATGTCCCGAGTCACAAGGGCCGGCTTGTCCCGCAATATTTACTATAGAGAAACGTAGTCGTGGAGAGATTTCTTTTCTAGTATGATATAGACTAACGATCCAAGTAACCATCAATTATTACAGAGTAGGATACGTGAACCACATAGAATAAAGTGGTCTCGCAGAGGCATCGCGCTCAGCCATAACTGGTTCAACGTTGATGCCTAAGCCCCAAACTGCCTCCTCATAGTTAAGCCCTCTTGCGCCAGAATGACATTGCCCACTCTCATAGAGCCTCTTTAGTTTCCACTCCCATGTTTTCCTCTAGGATGTCAGCATTTAGTGTGGCTGCTATTGACCTTCCATCTAATCACTAGGCGCGCACGGCCTTGATGCTGTGGGAGCGGGTTCCGTAGTCTGGATAACCGAAGGTACAGATGTAAAGCACTGGCAGACTAGTAATATTAGCCCTGTAGGCGGGCGTATCTTGTGCATCGTCTCTGACTATCTATGCAAGGCTAGATTATGTACCATAGGAGCTTTTGCTGGGCTACGCGACGAAAGCACAGCTTGAAGTGTGTTTGGCCATAATTGGTCCACGTCCTCAGCATGATGATTTGCGGAGCAGTGATGCGCGACCTTTTTCGAGGGGCAAACCGGCCTCATACGTAAGCATCGGCAATTATCGATATATTTGTACCTTTCAGATACCCTGAAAGAAAGACGCAAGCTACTACACACTTTCATATCATATTCATCAGTAGAGGCGCAAGAAACGCGTAGTTATCTTCTCACATCCTACAATGGCTTCACCTACCAATTACCACACAGATACTACTGCGGTGATTGCAGAGACTGGAGAGCTTAGAGCCCGAGAATATCAATTGGAAATGCTGAACGAGAGTTTGAAACAAAATGTTATTATTGTGGTATGGTCACCCACGTTGGAGAAAAGTAGATATTGACACATAGAAAGATGCCAACAGGTACCGGAAAAACACAAATGTGAAAGACGGATTTTACTACAATCTTACCCCTATTGCTGATAGGAGGAACAGCGCTATACTACGAATTCTTGCGGATATAAACAAAGGAATCTCAGATAAGGCAGAAAAGGTCACCAACTTTAGAGGTGTCATAGCTAACAAACGCTAGCTTGCATGGCTACTTTGTCCAACAGTTGCTTTATGCGAGCAGCATACGCATACAATACATAGTCGTGTTCCTTCTATGTGGTGCAAAGGCTTCACTAGCAGAGATGGGGTGGATCACTGGGGTGAAAAGGCAATATGGGATAGTGCTCTGTCGGGAGTCAAAATTGCAGTTTCAACCTACCAGGTTTTGTATGACGCACTGTCCCATGGATTTGTCAAGATGGGCCAACTGTCTTTACTCATATTCGATGAAGGCAAGTCTTAGGAGAAAAACCGATTCAAGTATTGAACAAGAACTAACATCACAGTTAGCCCATCACTGTACAAAGGACCACGTTGCGAATAAGATAATGCAGGTCTTCTATCACAAACAACACCAACAGGACGTGTATAATCTACCGAAGATACTGGGTCTCACTGCTTCTCCTATCCTATCCGACTTGTCTGCTGTGCAGTATGTATTAGCTGTCTTCCAATGCATCAAAGTCATGTATGCTGATTTATCATTCTCAAGAAACGTGGAAAGAAACCTGGGCAGTATATGCAAGACCCCTCGCCAATACTATGCGCAGCTCCTGCAGTTCACCAACCGTCCACTCATTTTGCCGCGCCTACCTTCCCATACATTTCCCAAGAGTACGACCAAGCCACCAATACTGGAAAAGTTATGTGGCATGTTGTTCTCTGAAAATGGAGTGCCAAGTTCGCTGAAAATGAAGAGCAAGGAATCAAAACAAATTGAACGCTTCATACGATGTTCAGATGTGGTTAACCAGGAGCTTGGGAATTGGGCCGCCGCAGTGTACATGCAAAAATCGATCATGCATTTCAAAGAAGGCATGCGAATGAGCGCTGAGAAGACCAACGTTTCCAATCGCGGGAAAGACTACGCAATGGAAACGCTTAATAAATTGGGCGAATTGCAGGATTGTATCCCGGCGATGCAACCAGAAGACATCTCACCCATGTGTCGGTGTCTATTGGATGAACTTTCAGAAGCATACGGCAAAGGATTTTGTGGCCTGGTATTTGTCACTCAGCGAGCGACTGTACTTGCATTGAGATGGCTGATAGAAAACCATCCACGTACCAGCCACCTGTTCCGCTGTGGTACATTCATTGGTATGTCAACGATACAGCACAGCAAAACAGAGCTTGGAGATCTACATGACATCCGAAATCAGATGGAAACGCTAGAGAAATTCCGCCAAGGCTCTGTAAACCTAATCATAACCACCGATGCTCTGGAAGAAGGCATTGATATACCAGCATGTAATGTAGTGCTGAACTTCAACTGTCCTCTAAACCTGAAGTCCTTCATTCAGCGCCGAGGACGGGCACGAACGGAGAGTGCTCGGTTTATTATCATCATGGAAGACGAAAGCGGCATAAGAGACCTGAAACGACTCGAGATGGAAGAAACTGAGCTAGTTCAAAAGTTCCAGGATGCTGGGCGAAGGCAAATACCAGCCATTGAGATGGACCGTGATAAGTACACGCGAAGTTCTCTCTCTCTTCATATTGACAGTACCGGGTAGGTAGAGTTGCCCTATATTCTCATTATCAAAGATCCTGACTTTGTTAGGGCTCAATTGACAATGCGGGAAGCGGTCAGCCATTTGTATAACTTTTGCTCAAAGTTGCCCGCTCAGCCGTATGTCAGCAACAAGCCCCTGTTCACTTATGAGCCCAATGATGGCGGCCGAGTCAAGGCAGTGGTCAGATTGCCTAGTAATCTCGACCATTCCCTTCAGACATTTGCTAGTTCAAGAAGTTGGTCAAGAGCAAAGTACGCAAGGGAGGACGCAGCATTGAAAGCATATGAAGCTCTTTTCCGAGCTGGTCTTGTCAATGATCACCTACTTCCGACTCAGGTCTCTGACCTTTTGGACAGAAATATTTTGCCTCGGTCTCACTACAGAATTCAAAAGCAGCTGAATCCTTGGCACGACGTTGCTCATCTATGGAACCTCGACAGTCAGCTGTATTCTCATAAGCTGCGTATAATAAGGCCAGAAGAGGATGAAATCAATCTACATATGATCCTTCCCACTCGGCTTGACACAACAATTCGCACTCCCTTGTTCATTGATGATTGCACGACCTATACGGCCATTCTCACGCCAGGGCATCCAATCACTACAGATGTTCCACTTTGCCAGCAAGTGACAAACCTGATCTTCCAGTCGGTATACCGAGACCGCTATTCTCGCGAAAATATGGACTACGTGTTTCTTCTTGCCCCAGATCCTGAAGAGAAGACAATAATAGACTTTCTCAAGACGTATTCGGGGACAGACAGCTTGGCCAAACTACTGGTAAAACATGCTACGCCGAGTGCTCTTGGACTGCTACGCAATACTACTAAACCCTGTCGACCATTTGTGATAGAGTCGTGGGTAGAAGGAGAGTGCTTCGTATCTGATGACCCACAGCCAACTTTGTCAGTCGAAGCCAAAATCAAGCATGTGACCAGACGTCGAAACTTCCTCCATAAAGGAAATATGGCTGCTGGGAGATCAAAGAAAGGCGAACCCAAAATTTGTCTTGAAGCCAATGTCAAGGTCATGTCTGTGCAAGATTTCTCGGTTGACAAGCTCCCTTCTATGTTTGCCCAGGCCGCCCTTCTTACACCAAGCATATCTCATGAGGTGGAAGTATATCTGACAGCACAAAAATTACGACACCGATTATTTCAAGGTTCGGCGGCGCCGACCTTTCAACGGATTGATCTACTCGCCATTGCTATCAGGCCTACAAATATTGAGCATCAGGCCACGTTCCGCTCATTGGCGTTCATTGGTGATGCAATCATCAAGTATCTTTTAGCAATGCAATTGTTTTTGCACCATCATTTGTGGCATGAAGGCCTTTTGTCATTGCTAAAGCAGAGGATTCTGTCTGACGCAGGCCTTGCACATGCTGTATATCAATCTGGACTTGGAGAATTTCTCATAACCAATCAGCTCAACGGGAAACGATGGATGCCGTCATTCGTGTCAGGGGTAGAACCCGTCAGCAATGAAGCCGAGCGGCGACATATCGGTGCGGCTACACTGGCGGATATGACCAAAGCACTTGTTGGGGCTGCTTTCCTAGATGGCGGAATGGACCAGGCTGCTACATGCATATCAGTGATGGTCCCCAAAGTCAAGTCCTGGAATACGTCATCTTTGCATGATGGTACTTACTCAGCGACGAGACCGGCCAATGCAGTCGCTCCAGCAGCCATGATCGACATGGAGCAACTTCTTGGATACAGTTTTACCGACAAAACCCTGGCTCTGGAAAGCATGACGCATCCTTCTAGCACCGGCCTCTCTGAAACAACATCATATCGGCGGCTCTCATTTCTCGGAGCCAGCGTGCTAGAGTGGGTAGTTGTGAGCTACCTGCATCGACGGGATAAACTGATGAATCCAAAAAGGATGCAGTCCTTGAAATCGGCGTTCACCAACAACAAATTTCTGACCTTCGTAGCAATCACATTCCATCAAGCAAGAGAGCAAAATCATGTTTATGTTGATGATGAAAACAAGGCTCATGTAACCGTGAGAACATGCTCGGTCAGGCTCTGGGATTTTTTGCGCTCGCATAGCGATGCATTGTCCACCAAATTATCAGACTTTGTGCAAGAGTCGTCCGAGCAGGTGAATGCTATCAAGCATGAACTATACCAGCAGCGGTTATACCCATGGGTGCGGCTGAGCGCGCTTGGAGACATGCAAGTGTTGTCTGATATCATTCAGAGCATTTTTGGGGCTGTCTATATTGATTCCCAAGCAACCCTAGCGTCCTGTGAGGCCCTGGCAGAAAAACTCGGAATCTTGCCGCTTTTGGAGCATTTCATCTCCCATGACATTACGACAGACCACCCAAAAGACACTCTACAGGCCATTCTTCCTGGACGCAAAATCTCTTATCGAATCTGCGTTGACAAAGTAAATTCCAGGACACTGCGTTGTTGTGTTCTGGCTAACTGCTCTGAAATTATCTCGGTAGAGGGCCAAATGAATCGTGTCGCAATCACAACGCAGGCAGCTGAAACGGCTGTTCGTTTCCTGCGCAAGGGGTTGGCTACCTCCGAGACATCGTAGATTTGATTATAACGACACTATCGGACCACTTAGCCCGCTTGGTTAGAAATAAGCTCTGTTTTGATTACTTTCCTATTCATGTTTTCCTGGTAAACTCTGAGGGCAGGCGCTACGACCACACTAGAAGATCTCCATGGTGTTAAGTACAGTGACGGTGTATCATAGGCCCCCAGAATACCCAACAAACACTCTAAGAAAATTTCTAATGGTTCTTTGTGAGTCCTCTTACGAGGTATCATGGGGTTCGAACCAGGTACCACGTGAGGTATATATTTCGGAAGGGCTGTAAGAATAATCAAGATTCTACGCCGCAGGCTTCCTAATTCAGGAGGTACATATGGGATTAAGTGTCCATTATTGCCGTGCTAGATTCGCTATATGACCCTCTGTCATCTCTTCCATGCCTTCCTGCTGGCCGTGGTTCCCCGACGCCACGCATCTCGTCCCCCAGGGTGCTATCCCCTGTGTGGAAGACCCTCATATTAATGTGGGTGTAGTTTCACGTGTTCGAGAACCTTTTTGTTTGTCTGAATCTATATGCCTTGCTTCCTATCTTACCCAGTAATCATCTGAAACTGACAGAGTTGCTATGTGGCTACTTATATAATGCCGCCAGACATATACGTAGTATTATAGTCATAAGAGTGCCCAAAACTAGATCTTCTATAGCTCTACGGATATCTTTGATGCTTATATGGAGGGAACAAATCGCATGTAAGAGGCTTTTTACGACATCGTGCGATGCTTGCAATCATACAGAAGCGCGATCTCATGGCTGCTGTATCTTTCCTGGATACTTTCCATACAGATATGTATTTAATGCCTTCACCATCAACATGGCTGGAGCCCAAGGATTTGGCAAACGCCTTTTGCTGCAATGTGTTTCGCCAGCTTCTTGGTCTTGCCCTCACCCGAAGCTTGTGCTCCCATGCAAGAAATGGTGATTCGAAACTTGGGTGGAAAATTGCTGAGGCAAGTTTCTCTGATATCGGGCGTCACACCGTGATTCGATGCTTTCTCCCATAAAAGAGACGTATATTTCCAGAGTTCAGGGTCATTGTTTGGGTTAGAACATTGGGTAGGCGCGAGACTGATGTAACGCCCTGCCTTTTCCTCCAACACTGAGCGATGATAGGCAGTTGTAGATGTCCCTGTATCGGCTGAGCAAGTTGGAATTTGTAGTTGGAGTTTTGTCAACAAAGGAATAAAGTCTTCCCTGTCGTTGGCCAATCTGACGAATCCGAGAATCTTGTAAATGTAGTCTTCAACGCTCTCATCATTTATTATATCCGTGCGGGGTAAATTTAGATTCAAGCCCTTTATGGCTGCCAGTGCTGCCTCGAAATTAAAGGCCTTCGAATCAATGAAGCGGTCTGCTTCAATCTAGAGCAGCGTCAGCCATCCATGATTCAGACTTGCAATGAGAAGAGCGAAGGATGCAGACATACCAATGATTCATCTGTTCTGCCCTCAGGCGAGGATTGAACCATCATTAATGCCATATAAACGTTGAAGAGCCGCTTGCCAATCTCATAGTCTAAAGTACATATCAGTAACTATTTATTCACAGTTACTTGACTATACCTACCAGTATTGGAGTAGCAGTCCGGTTGCTCAAGCCTGGGAGACATCTTAGCAGTAATAAAGAATATGTATAAGTTCAAGCAATCTTCTTTTGGCAAAGGCATATAATGCTTGCTTTCAAAATGAATTTTGCTTTAATGCTTGCGCAGAATGCTGGCTGAGTATTTATATAGATGCTGTTCCGATCCTATGTGATACCCGGCCAAACATCCATGCAGTCATTCCTATCTGATGTATGCATGTAGAGAGGGCTAGTACCTATCATTCTCGTTTCGTAGGTTGGGTGTGTTGATTCATTTTCCATGACAGTCATGGACACGTCGCAGCTTCGGCTATGGCCTACGAAGTGGGAGTGGGTTGCAAGGGCGCCCAACCTTC
Source organism: Aspergillus udagawae (assembly GCF_001078395.1). Classification (NCBI taxonomy): domain Eukaryota; kingdom Fungi; phylum Ascomycota; class Eurotiomycetes; order Eurotiales; family Aspergillaceae; genus Aspergillus; species Aspergillus udagawae. The sequence continues at coordinate 486,089 of NW_025091273.1, read as the reverse complement.
ATAATCAGGCTGGAGAAGTTACTCTATTAGTTATGGCTTTTGGTAAATCCATATGTCAAGTTCCCTGGGGGTACAAACAAACACAAACAATCATGCCGTATGGGCACATGAAAAGCGGAAGTAGACGCGGCCATAATGCAGACGTTCCGCGCCATAATGCAGTCGTCTACAGCATGCATATCTTTAGTGCTGAGCTCTACTGGTTGGTTAAACTGCGAGCAAGGCTATCTTGGCCGCGGTTCTAGCCAATAGAAAGGGGCACAAGCTCTATTGGCTTGCACTCGCGTCGCAGCGCTCAGACCTCTCTCGTTGCCAGCTGGCCGTGAGGTCCCAGCCTCATTTGGTACAACCGAGCCTTCCTTCCCTTGACAGACCTCTTCGGAGACGAGGGAGCCCGCCGGTTGTGTGTTGACAGCGTATGTCACGCTCACGATCACGGTCAATGGGGCGGCTAAGATATCGGTTCGTGTGTATGAAGATGTCGTGTTTGTAGTCCTTCGCCGTCGCAGTGTTGGGGTACCATCGATTTTACGCTCCGTCGATGATTTTGGTCGATCGAACATCGCTGCCGTCTTTGGTTTCATTCTGCGGCGGCTTGAATCCATCCAGTTTAGCCTTTCGGGCGTAGTGGTGGGTAGCGGCAGATGCCAGACATCTCATCTGCCTCGAGCGTCCTCTCCTGGGACGCCATTTTTAGTGAGGCGATCGCCAGCCGGCCCGACTGGCAAAAGTATATACGAACAAATCATATCGTCAATCGAGCCTGTGGGTAGCCTGCGTATATTCGCCGCTAAAGTAGTTAGACTCGCTCGAGTGTTATCGATCCGCCGCCCTCCTCGACGGGCGTTCTGCCCTATTCGACAGCCTCGCGATTCCCTATCCCCCAGCACCGCGTTTTGAAACCCATCAGTATCCACTAATGCAACTGAAGAACACGGGCCTTCTCCATGCCGGAGCGACTGAGGGAGGGTGATATAGACCATTAACCTCATTCACCCAACGGGCTATGTTCGAAATCCAGTCAGCAAGTCGAACATTTGATACGAGTAAGTTTTAACGTATTAAACTATACTACACGTGTGATACATGCAGTTCAGGGATCTAAACTTAGGGATCTTGTTTTAGTAGTCTTGGCACGCAGCCTTCTTCCGCCTCAATATAGGACCGTATTTCTTATCCTGATCCGTGCACTGGCAACCTACTCAGTATGACTCATGCTAAGCGTGGTACAGAGTTTCTCTATGGTGATTGTGCCGTAGCTATTGAAGAGGATATGTGCAGCTAGGTGACTCATGCAGCCATCAAGGTGCATTCATCCCCGTCTTCATTGACGTGGTAATTGTGCTAGTCAAAGGAATTGGCCCAAGAATTGGCACACTTCTTATTGTTTCTCAAACTAGCAGCAAAATGAACTTTTACGTCTAATAGGGCAGTAATACGGGTTGATGACTTGTTGAGGGGAAGGTGGTGAATTATCGTGGTCGTTCAACCCCGCTCTTCTTCTCCAACGTACAGGTAGGAGATTTCTATTGAAGCCTTCGACATGCTTTGGTCTTCATATAGTCTTCTTTTCGACACTGCTGCATGAGGTAAGATGCACGGCTGCCCAAGGGAGGAACACAATGGCGGATGACCAGGCCAGACTAAAGATACTAAACACACACCTATGTAGGCACGAGCAACCAAGGGTTGGTAAATCTGAGCTGCCCAGCGGCAATACCACCCGATTGTGCCAAGTGTTCTTACTCCTTGTTGTCCTGCCCCTAAAGGAACAATCTGATGCAAGGCTGAACTTATTTCGGCGGAGCCTCGAGAAATTCCCATGAGCATCATCTATATCTAACGAGTCTCATCCCCGTTTTCACTGTATCACCTCTACCATTTCTCTTCTTGTTCTCATCCCAACGAGCTTTTGTTACGTAGTAATACAGCTTACCCATTTCAGTTGCGAAAATGAACCAAGATCCTCCAGGCGACCCTTTAATGCCGATACCTCGGCTCCCACTTTTATATGAACCTCTTTCGGTACTCATAACGTTGGGGGAAGTTAGAGGCAGCCGCATCAAGCCTATCAATGTACCGCAGGATAATTCTAGTTTCAACGTTTTTAACAGTCATAGGTCCTTCGTGGATGCACTTGCCTACGCCTGCGCATACAAGAAGGAACCTGCCTATGTTACTGCGGTCGCGTTGGAAAAGAGACCTGAAGAAATAGTGGTTTTGTTGGCAGCGAACAAAGGTGTAGACGATTCAGTTGTCAGATTCGTTCACGATATCTTGAGAATTGTCCAATGGCTGGCAACAAACCCATCGGCTCAACTGAGCAGTGAGGATGGCAAAGCAGCCCGGCAACTTTTGACGAGCAAAGTGTTGCGCTTCAATGCTCCCAAGATCTATACGTATTATGAGACAATTGTGAAAAAAGCAGCTCCTGCAGTAATGCGCAAGCTCTCTAGTGGGCAGTATGAAGGTATGTTAGTCTCGCACTGTATGTCGACTGAATGCGGCTCACCTTGGTGATACTTAGGTAATCATGAGATCGCCAAATTCAAACAATGGCTGTCCCAAAACCTGCAGAGAGACGGTTTACAACTCCAAGAAGCGGATATGGAGAATTTGGCCGCCATAAGTCACAACTCACGACCTATTTTCGAGGTCCTCCGGCACTTAGCCATGGAATCACATGAGCCCCAACCATTCGAGCGACTCTTTAAGTTGCTCAATAAGCTTGGAAAGCATGTGATCATGAGCAAACGAATAGTGGAAAGCACCATGGTTTTACGTTCGGATTTTGCGCGTGGGATGAGGGTCGAGAGGATTCCTGGGTCTCAAGAGGTTCCCCTTCCCTTTTCGCGCCGCAAGTACAACATTGATGGTATTAGCAATCGGATGTTCCGGGATCCAGCAGAGAAGGAGAGGTTTGTTGCCCGTCTGAGAACAATTTACGACGCAACCGAATTGGACAAGTTGTTGACTGAGAATCATCTTCCGCGTAAAACCATCGTGCATGCGGAGATACTGATTCTCGATCATTTTGAGAAGACCGGAGGGGACTTTCTCAACAATGCTGATAAATACATTGGATGCAGCAAGCCTGCCTGTTATCTTTGCTATCAGTACATCCGCTATCACCCAGGCCGCTATAAACTCCCTCCATCGCACCAGAAACTGTACATGAAGTGGCGCCTTCCCGATATTAGGGAAAGTGAACCGAACGCTGCCACCCGTTTCAGAAACCAAGAACAGATTCTTAGGAATATGACAGATTTTGTGCGAACGGAGTTGAGAAATGACATCGAAAATTGCGTGGGCAAGCTGAAGGGACATCCTGACTCAACTGCAGGGGGAACTTCGACCATGTTTGAAATTGAGACAGGGCTAGAGGCCGACATGGGTTCTTTATCTTTCCAAGAGCTTCGGCAGCAAATCGACCCCGACTTCCAATTCGTCGTTGTTCCCAAGCCAGTCAGCAGCGCCAGTAGTGCCTCTAGCATTTACTCGCGTTCTAGCGCGGATACTGCAGTGTCTGAAGGGGATGGAACTGAATACGATAGCGATGGGGGAGTGGAAGTCTAGAGATATTCTTCTCAAGGACATTGAAGCACTTGGATTTTACTTATATCGAAAAGATCCCACACGCCCAAAGGGCCAAGGTTTTGCATAAGCACCAACTCCAAGATCTTATATTCTCGCTTAAGGTACTATTGATACTATCATGTCTACTAGGTAACTTAGAACTAAAGATGCATTATATCAACCATCATCACTCTAAAGTACATTTACGATAAAGATTTTTTAACTAAAAAAGTTGAAGTCAGAATATAACATGATGTAGGGTTCAGTAATTTTTTCAAACTTGCACGGTTTCTGATCGTATCTGCTAGTCAGTACTACTCTTAAGAATTGTAGGCAAACAGAAAAGTGCAAACCCTTCTACATCATCAGGATAAAGAGAACTATGCCCCCAAGGAGAAGGGAGTGGGCATGGATATGGTTAGGCTTGCTTAACAACTTTTACTTGGCTATATGTGGTTCTCATGGTGAATAATCAATCCCACTCTGTATGTGTTCAGGCAACGATCACTAAGTGATCAGGGACTATCTGGAGGACCCCAAGTCTGCTTAGGTAGTCTATCATTATAAATACTCCGTAAAAATGCTGTTATCAATAACGAGTACATCGTTGGGCAACAGTGTTGTGGATAACATTCCACACACGGAATGCGACATCAACATCATCCCCTCCCTTCCTCTAGATTTTGATTTTGATTCTCACACCTCAACATGAACACCAAAATCAATCACCATGCAATTACTATGGCTCCTGTTGATCTCCCCCGCGTATAGCATCCATCTAGACCCCAACGATCCCACCTCCATCAAACAAGCCGCCCACGATGTGGCCGCCAACATGCTCTCCCACTATACGGGGATGAGACCTGGTGACAACCCGGGGAATCTACCACCCCCATACTACTGGTGGGAAGCCGGCGCGATGTTCAATGCACTCATCGACTACTGGTACCTGACGGGCGACAGTACCTGGAACGCCATCACCACGCAAGCCCTGACCTGGCAGGCCGGGCACACGGGGACATTCATGCCCACGAACCAGACCAAAACCGAAGGCAACGATGACCAGGCCTTCTGGGCCTTCGCAGCCATGTCCGCTGCGGAGCGCAACTTCCCGGACCCAGACCCCAACCACGGGCCGGGGTGGCTGGCGATGGCGCAGGCGGTGTTCAACACGCAGGCGGCGCGGTGGGACGAAACCACCTGCGGCGGGGGGCTGCGGTGGCAGATCTTCAGCTTCAACAATGGGTGGAATTACAAGAATACCATTTCCAACGGGTGTTTCTTCAACCTGGCGGCGAGGCTAGCGCGGTACACGGGCAACAACACGTACGCGGAGTGGGCGGAGCGGATCTGGAAGTGGACAGTGGACGTGGGCTTCATCACGGAAGACTGGCTGTTTTACGATGGGGCGGATGTGCTGCTGAACTGCTCGGACTTTAATCGGATCGAGTGGACGTACAACTCTGGTGTGTATTTGCTGGGCGCGGCGAACATGTACAATTTTGTAAGTCTGCTTTCTCGTCTGATGAGCGTGGCTAACGAGATAGACGGAGGGCGACCCCCAATGGGAGGCGAGGACAAAGCAAATCCTCCAGGCGACCGACGTGTTTTTCGTCAAGGACCCGGCCATGGTGATGTACGAGCGGGCCTGCGAGCTTGTGAATACCTGCCAGGTCGACCAGCGCGCCTTCAAGGGCTTTCTCGCCCGCTGGATGGCGGCGGCCACGCAGGTCGCGCCCTTCACGTACGACTGGGTCATGCCGCGGCTGCGGGCGTCAGCAGCTGCGGCCGCGAGGACATGCACTGGCGGTTCGGACGGTGCTGCGTGTGGACTAAAATGGACGACGGGGGTATGGGATGGCAGTCAGGATGTGGGATTGCAGATGAGTGCGCTGGAGGTGATGCAGGCTCTCTTGATCGACCGGGTAGATGCGCCGGTCACGGATGCCACCGGGGGAACTTCAGTGGGCGATCCTGGCGGCGGAATGGAGCAGCACGATCCACGGCCGCGCGTGCTGACGATGACTATCACCGGAGCAGATCGCGCGGGGGCGGGGCTCATGACGGCGATGTTGGGGGTGTTGGTCATAGGAACGACAGGGTGGCTTCTTTATGAATAGCTTTGTATCTGTAGATGTGTACATCAATCCAAGGTTATTCATTGAAGAGCAGCGATAATCCGTCGCAACGCTTCGTCCAGGTACGCCTGCGGATGGGCAAAGACAATGCGGAACCATCCCGGCGTCTCGGACCCAAACATAGCCCCCGAGGCCAGAAACACCTTGTTCTTCAGCAGCCGCTGCATGATGACCTCGGTGAGCTCCTCATGACTCGCCTCGGGATGGCGCTGGAGATACGGCGTGCCCAGGTCCACCCAGACAAAGAATCCCGCGTTCGCTCCAGCCATGTACGGGATCTCATTCTGCGTCAGGAATCTGACTGTATAGTCATACGCCTCTTTCAGCTTCTCGCAGTTCAACCGGATATATTCATCCGCATACGCATCATCCTCGAGAATATTTGCCGCCAGATGGTCCGCCGGCCCAGACACATACGAGTACAGTGCGACACTGTCGACCGCGGCACGCACATCCTGATTCGCCTGGCTGATTAGCGCCCCCAACCGCAGCCCATTCGCTCCAAAATCCTTGCTCAAACCCCACAAAACATGCACCCGGTCCGCATCGATGAGACCCTTGGTGTCAATACTCAGCGCGGAGACAAACTCCCCTCCACCCCAGACGGACAAGGCATATATCTCATCACTGATAAAATGCATCTCGTGCTCCTGGCACAACCGCATCAGCGCAACCAGGACATCGCGCGAGTAGCACCGTCCCAGAGGATTATGCGGGTGACACAGCAGCAGTGCACGACACTTCTTTCCAGTCCGCTGCTCGAAGCTGCTCAGCGCGCGTCGGTACGCGTCCACGCAGTCTGCGCCGAGCGGATCCGCCCCTTCAAATGGAACAGTCACAACCTCGGTCCCGAACCGCAGCGAGATATCCGAGATGAAGGTACCGTAGTACGGTCTTCCCAAGAGGATCCCCTCGCCTTTATCCGCGAGCGCCCAGGAGAGGTGCTCGACAGCCGCGGAGACGCCGTTGGTGAGGATGAGATGCTGCGGTTCGAGCGGGGTAGCCGGATGGAGGCGTCGGTTAAGGAAGCGGGCCATGGCCACTTTGAGGCGTTTCGAGCCGGATGCGCCGTCATTGTAGGTCAGGGATTTGGAGGTGAGGTGGAGGTCCTGGTGCATGCGGTTCAGGAGATATTCGTGCATCAGGAGGTTCTCGGCTATGCCGACGCTGTAGTACCCGTCGGGGTTGGTTTCGGGGTCGTACAGGTTGGCCAGGACCTCCCAGATGATGTTGTTGCTGTTGGCGTGGAGGACGCCATGTGCGCGGGTCGAGAGGGCCATTTTCATAGATGAGAAATGATGAATTTAGGACGGAGGAAGAGGAGGAAGAGGAGGCAGACGACAAGGAATTAATACCTTCCTAAAGGATGCGAAGTGAGTCAGTTGAGTTCGTGTTGGTGGGTCAAGTAGCGCAGTATTACCCCACCATATCCGTATTCTTCAGCAGTCATGTGGGCTTAGGTGTTACGAGAGGTTTTGTAATCTAGTATTGCATACAACAGAGGTCTGATTCTTCTTTAATAAGCAACCGCAGAGTATCTCGGGGATCTATACTCTGATATGTAGCGAAATACAAGGCATTTTATGCAGTGTACCCGAGGGGTATAGAGCTGTTCTAACCGAAAACGGCTCCATTGTAGCGGCGTCCTGCCGCATCAGGCTCTCATTGGCTGCCACAGCAAGGTTTCCTGTTCCGGTATAGCGCCGTTATCTCCATCCTTGCCGCTTTTACCTCCTCACCTGGCCGCTCCAACCCCTCTTCGCCCTGCCGTTGAGCCGTGGTCCTGAACGGCTTAGTGCCCGCCTCGCCAGCAGATCCCTAAACTAATCCTTGAGGAAGCTTCCAGTTCCAGGATTGCTCCAATTAGATATCATAGATCAATTGCTTTATACGGAAAGGATACACGCAACAGGATAAAGGAACGGTAGCATAGTAAGCATAAGCATAGCAAATAGGGTAGTCCTTGCTGAGTTCCTCACAAAATCCAAGGGGTTGGTCTTGTTGAACACACTAATTTAGAGAAGTGCATTTCCTTACTATTGTATATCAAAAGATTATCATTGTCATCCTTATCTATTTAACGTAATCCACAACCGAGCAGCACACCCAACTGAGCGGCACATAATTTCGCCCACCTCAGCTCCTTCACCCCTGACTTGCTTCACAGAGCTAAAAGTCTATTATTATGCCTCAAAAGGTTGCTGATTCTGTTATTAAATCAGAAAGTCGAATACAACTTGCATTATAAGCATTTAAAAATGGCCAGTTTAAAAGTATTCGTGCAGCAGCAACAGCATATGATGTTTCCTACCATATACTTACCTACCAAATCAATGGTTGAAAATCACGGGCTAATATTTCAGCGAACTGCTAGAAACTTAGTGATCTTGAGGAAACATCTCTAAAGAAATGGATTCTTGATATGGATGAGCGTGGCTTACCACCTACCCATGCTATTGTATATAAGATGGCAGATCTATTACTTTCTTAGCGGAAATCAGGCCTCACTACTAGAAAGAACTGGGTCGGCAACTTTATCTAACGGCATGATGATCTTATATCCAAATATACCCGCAAATACAATTACCAGCGTGCAAAATGCGAAGATCCTAAAGTTATTAATCAGTGGTTTAGCCTGGTTCAGAATACTATAGCAAAATATGGTATTACTGAGCAGGATATCTACAATTTTAATGAAACTGGCTTTTAGATGGGCGTTGCATATACAGCAAAGGTTATTACAGCATCCTGTCATTGAAGTAGCTGGGTATGAGCTATCCAGCCTGGGAATCATGAATGAGTTACTATTATTAAATCTATTAATGCTTCTGGATGGTCTCTCCCCCCAATAATCATCTTCTCTGGCAAGGTCCACTAATCTCAGTGGTATTAAGATATTAACCCTGATTGGCTGATTGGTCTGAGCAATAATGGATGGACTAATAATGAGCTTGGATTATTCTAGCTAGAAAAGGTCTTTCAAAAGCATACTGCAGCGTGTACATAAGGGAGATATCGGCTTTTAATTCTTAATAGCCATGCTAGCCATGAATCTATAGAGTTTAATCTTTTCTATAAGGACCACCAAATCATCCCTCTTTATATACCTTCTCATTCATCTGATAAACTGCAACCTCTTGATGTTGGTTGCTTTGCACCCCTAAAGGAAGCATATGGTACAGAGGTGATGAGAAGTATCTAAAATGGCATTCATCATATTGATAAGGAAAACTTTCTTGATCTTTATAGAGAATCATGAAAGGCCTTATCATCAAAGAATATCCATAGTGGATTTAAAGCTTCTGGTTTAGTTCCTTTGAATCCATAAAAGGTGCTGGATAAGCTTACTATCAAGAATATCACCCCTCCAACTACTGCGAATGGGCCTGGACCTACAGAGGGCGAATAGATTACAAAGACCCCTTATACTGCTACTGAGGTGCAAAAGCAGCTGAATCTACCATGCATGAAGTCATTCTGTTACGACACCAGATGGCAGAGCTTCGCGCAGTAAATGAAAAGTAAAAGTGAAAGCGCACTGCCCCTAGATCATATATTGCTACTGGAGGGGTTCTGACAGGGGCTGAAGGCCAGCAGCTTGCTCAAGAAGCTATACAGATGATGGCAGGGGAACCAGTTCCTAAAAAGCGTGCACCACCGCAATGCAGTAATTGCCATCAAATTGGTCATATTAGAACAAGCTGCCCTACTAGGCCTAGGTAATGCTATTGGTTTTTCATTTATTTGAATGAATATAGAGTAGTAGTTAGATATGTCATGGTTTCTGACTGCAGTGGAAATCGTGTGCCGCTCGGTTGGGTGTGCCGCTCGGTTGTGGATTACGTTAGATTATATGTGTTTACTGTATGAATTCTGTTAACGCGGATTGTACAACTTAAATCAGTAGATAAAACAGAACAAAATGCTATGACAAGGGAAGCAACAGAGTTCCACAGTGTAGGTTGACAAATCTTTTACCCCAAACAGTAGGAAATGCTTGACAGTAAAGCTTATTATTATTGAAAGTCAGGGTTGACTACCAAGCACTCACCTAAGCTATCAATGTCTGCATCTCATCAGCCAACGGTCAGAGATACCAGAGCGCTGTGTTATAGATGAGTCCTTTACTTTTTGGGCCTCGAACCTCAAGTATATATAGCCCATTTAGAGAGAGGTATTCTAGCTATTAACTTACCATTCCTGCAGATTAACTAGTTGTGGTTATTCTCTTGTTCTAAGATGCTTGCTATAACTGGACTTTACAGTCGATTTCAACTGTTAACATTCCTTGTAGGTCGCTAATCTTAATTACGTTGGATTGTGAGTAAAGATGCCCCTTGCCGAAAGCTTTCCGGTGGGTGTGCCCTGGATCGGATTGTGAATATAGACGCATACTCTTACAGAAGTATCGCCGAGAGGAAAAGCAAAAGGATATATAAAGTATCACTTTTTTCGCTGAATGTTATCCATCTCTTGTTCATTCCTCTTCGTTCTCCTTTGCCACCCTAGCCAAACAGAGAAGGTAAGGGTTGTAAGCAGTACTGTGGACAAGCCGTATATCCAACATCTGTCGGATACTAAGAATGCGAGACGGCCATCGCTCTTAGCATCTAGAGCGAAAAAGTTGGTGCCGAAGAAGCTGCAGACCAAGCTTGCAGGCAGATAAAGCATAGTGACTATCGAGATAGCGTACATCGATTCGCTGTCTCTTTTCGTGTCCCGTGCAATATCAGCATTCTTCCGAGCTATTTCCGGAGAAGTTAGACTAACGCGGGTGGCCGTGAGGTTATAAAGCTACAATGTTTAGCACGGAGATTAGTACATGGCTTGGGCAAGCCTACCAGTTCAACGAGATTTTGAGCTCTTTGCTTGCGACTTTTACATCTTCTCTTCCTATCTTCGCAGACATGCCGCAAACATAGGAAGGCACTCTTGATGCGGCTCTCGGTCTCGGCATCGAAGGCAAACTTGGCCCCAAGAGAAGAACACTCCTGGGAAAGCAAGTCGAGGTCCAAAAGAATCTTGCCTATCAATGAATAATCAAGTTCGTTGGAGTGCGTTAGAGTGATTAAAGCTCGCAGGATTTCGTGTAAATCCTGAATTTCCTGTCCAAATCCATCAGCGGGCCTGGTCTTGATCAACGTTCCGTCCAAGAGCTGTGATTCAATCGCTAGTAGTTTCTGGAAGGAGTTATCCAGGGGCTTATTCCTGGTATCGATCACATGATAAAGAAGCACGAAATGGCTCCAAAATGGATGAAGGAAGAACGATCGTGTCTCTGACAATTTCTCAAGTCTTCTGAAGGATTCTGTTTCGCGGTCCCTTTCCGGTATGGTGGAAGATGCTGCCGCTTGTCTTTCCGAAAATAAGCATATTGAACGTTTGTTTCCTAGCTCATACCGGTAATACACGAGGTTAAATCTTCGCTCCGAAGGTTGTAACTGAGACGGGATATAATTTCGGGACTCGGGCTGATTAGCCGTGCCAGCACTGAAGCGAATGTCTCGTGGCAGTGAGCAGGAGTATCATTAAAACAGCCACGTTCAACCTACCCAATACCCGATCCAAGCCGACTCCATGAAATGCTGAATGATACGACTGTAGCTGAGGGGCCCTGAGATCCAATCCTAAGCCAGAAATAAAGTCACCGTTACCTTGGTATTTCCGAGCTTCGTTCAACGTGTTAGAAGAGACGACCCTGGTATATCGATGTGAGTGTATTACGCCATTTGCTATGAATGACAGTGGGCTTACAAAATCAATGCCTGGGCATTCTTGGGAACAGTGTGCAATATCTCCTGCGTTGCGTTCTGGGAACAGCTAAAATCTGCAACTACGGAAGTCATTAGTACAATGGCTTTGTCCTGATTAAACTTACAGTCTTTTTCTCTCAGGAGCTTAACGTCAATCCTCTCCTGGATATCTAGCTGGACAGGGCAAAAAAATAGAAAGTCCGTAATCTGTGCATCGGCTATTACTAGAAGACGTGAGAAATATTGAGCTGGTTAAGAAGATATTCCAGAAGAATCATCACCCTTATTAGAGCTTTGGGAGACCATCATGCGCAGCAATAGTACCAGCAATTTTGTGCACATACCATGGAAGAGTTAAATGCAACGAGCAGAGAGTTTACAAGTCATGGCGCACTTAGATGCTTTATATGATAATCTCACAACTTGGGCACATGCAAGGCTGAGGTGTATTTGAAAGGGAAATGCTCTACAGGTACTGTACGCGTCGCAATGACGAGTTATCCTCGCTGTGGACAATGTCAGCCAGTAACTAAGCGCTGTCAACTGTGGGGTGTAATTGTACATGCATGGTTCGCCAACACGGGTGGCCTAAAACGTGCGAGGAATCGACTAACCATGCACCTCGATTAAGGCTGACTGTGGGCGACAATCAACCAGCACCCAATATGCTACTTTGCGGTGCTTTCCTCTTTCCCAACAAAACCCATTTTCGTCTTTGCCCTGGAAAAACCCGGGAACGGTGCCTGAATTAATCAAAACATGAACTGAGGGAGATGAAGAATGCTTGCTTCCGAGCCTACCTATTCAGGGAATATAGCCGGTTGAGTCCCCTGTGGCTGTGGAACTGCTTGGAGACACACAGACACGAGCCACTCTTTCGAACAGAATTTCTGCAATAGTTAACTTGGCCAGCCTCAGGCGCATTTGAGACATCAGGGAAAGGTGCGAGAAAAGGGGGATGCCTACGATCAATCCATATGGACAGAAGGGAACCTATACAAGGAAGAAGGAGATAGTAGTGTCTATGTTGCTACTCCAGAAATAGGAATGTGTTTGCTTTGCAATTGAGAGTAGCAGAATACAGTTGCTGAGGAGCGCGCGTCGATGGCTCCTGTCTTTGGATGGCGCATGTTTTGGAATTGGATATATGACTCTTTCGCCTTCGGGGGGTGGAGCGGATGACTGCCCGTGAGGCTACTGCAACTCGCGGCATGACGAATAGTGATTGAAGTGAGTGAGCAGCAGGGTAGTTGAACCGGGAAGGTCTTCACGTCAAAGACGGATCAATTGTAGGGCTTTAACGCTAGTACCAGGGACGGAGTCGTGAAGGTCGAGGGTTGGGGTTCCCATTGACTGGGAGGGCAAGACTAGCAAGGCAGCATTAGGGGTGGTCGTAACGAAGAACAATCGACCGTCGGTCACTCTCCCAGAATGCGAAGGCATCACACTGATCGGCGAGACTGGACAGCCTGGTTGATAGGTGTTGAAAATGAAATACCCAGTCCGGTAAGGATGATCTTGGTATCATTCAGTTCATCTCATTGCGCTACATCTGAGCGTGCCACTTATTGAGTCCTAACTCACTGGTGTGACCGCGAAACCAGCGTGCACCCATTGGGATCAGCTTGCCTGACTGGTTTTGCCGGAGGCGCTGCTCCACACTGAGGCAATACTACTTCTCCCACCAGATGATCCAGGTGGCCTAGGTCGCCTGGTTGGCCTCTCCCTGCTCTAATTCCTGCTAGATTGTCCACTCAGAACTTGGTACCTGCTGGTGTAGGGAATCTCAAGGCAGGCGCACCTCTACTATAGTAATATAGATTTCCACATCCCACCTTATTAGGGCCCGCATGCTGGTGGTCACTTCACCCCAGCAGCTGAAACTGATGATTGGCCTATTGATCTGGCAACCCCTATCGTCCCTGACCATCATTCATCCACTGGAATCCCCCTCCCAGACCCTATATGGCTAGCTGTACTACCTGAGTCCGCACTAGATGGTTCTTCTAGGGATCGCGCCCCCACACCTAACTAGGGCATCCAAGGATCCACCAGACCCACTAAAGCTGCCGGTGGGACAACACACTTTCTCCCCTTATTTGGCCAGAGTATACAACCAAACCGAGCCCCATGCTGACCTGAACCAATCACCAGTACTGTAGCCTGTGGTAAAGTGTGAAAGATCATGATGTCAGGTGTTCGCAATACCTTCCCCTTATAATCTTGCTACCTCTATGGAGCAATTAAATCTTATTGCCCTAATTTGGCTGGGCAATCAAATGATCCTATGAATCGTTCCACACCCCCTATACAGCCCTACCTCTCCACAGTGGATCTGCTCGTTTACCTATGTCTCCTCCCACTTAGAGCCTGATCATCTCTATATAATATACTCTAGTCACTGCGTTTGAAGAGACGGTAGGTTTTCAGTATACAAGATAAGATTCACATATATATACCTCCAGGGCTGTGCTGGAATGAGGTAAGCATGGATTTACTAACAGAGCATCCACTAACTACCTTTCGTGTCTAGAGGACATTGTTTAAGTGGCATGATGGAGTAGCTATGGAGTACTACGACTCTAGTGGAGTATGACTGGGTTCAGTGTCTCAGCAAGGTGATATCCTTTTGATAATATCCATCATTGCGGTACAATATTGCCTGTTGGATTTACTTAAGATCCCTGTCACTCCACTAAAACTCCATGTTTTTTGATGAACTCTTGACCATTGTCTATCCACCTGGTATAAATTGTCACGAAGCAAAGCGAAACTTCTCGTATGCCCCAGTTGCACTTGCTGTTAAATAAGATACTGATTCCATATCCTAGAACCTAAGAAACAGCAATTCTGCAATGCCGACACAAGGACTTCCTCAATTGTTCTTCCGATACTTTCCCTCATTTATCATCTTTGCGTTGATCTTGTGCAACACCTACCAATACTATGTTGCTTATGAAGACTGCAGTCTCGGCAATCGCCTTATCTTTGCCAACCTTAGCTCATGGCTCGCCATCGCCTACTTCTATCAACGGCCAGCCTCTGCCGGACCGGTGGCACCAGATCGATCTCATTGATGCGAGCGGTGTCGAGTATCCCGAGTACGCTCAGTCACTCGTGATGGGTCTAACTGGCAATTTTACCGAGGTTGATCTTCAGAAGCGCCGTCCGGATGATGTCTGCAGGTACATCATTACGGCAAATGCCTGTCTGGGTATTGGAAGCTATGTGGTTGGTTGGGCGAAGAGCATGGCACAGATCATCAAGGATCTCTCGAATAACCACGATTGTGGTGTCATCGATGGCACCTATCGGGATATCAGATACGTGTTCTATGCTTCGGGCCGCAACTGCGATACCACTTCCCAGCAGGACACCATTGCAGCTGCGATTAACAAGTATATGCAGAAGGTTGATAACGGAAATCTATGCCACACTGAATGTCTGCGCATTACGCACGGTGGTACCTACAGTGGATGGCTGAAGGTCGGCCCGAAGAACAGCTTCAAGGAAAATGCCTACTGTGGCACCCACTTGAACTTTGATCATTGTATCTCAGGCGGCAATAACGATATCTAAGTATCCCCTTGAACTGTCTCGTTCAGGCAATATGTTTCCTCCTCGCACCTGGGACACAGACTTCCTACTAACCTCATCAGGTTTCGCCTCTTGCTTTGCTGTTCGGGATGAGTAGCGGGCATATGTTTCTTGCGGGGTTCTGTGGGTCGTCCTCGCCCAAGGATTCCGCGCCCTCAACTAGCCGTGTTATTCTGTACGATGCTCATGTGTGGTGCTAAATGACTCTAGGAAATGTTTTGAATTTAAGGCCACGAGGTGTATTTGAAACGGCATAGTGTCTTGTTATCCATGGTATATGCCACTAATTGCTCTAGACCAAATTCACGATAGGGCCACTTGTAACCTCATCTTATACCATTGATTTTGGCGGGTTGGGGAATTTTATTGCCCCGGGGTCTCGCACTAAGCACGCTGGGCTCCAACGGGAAAACCTGCGTGTTCGGGTCCACATTGTCATACGCCAGGCTATGGGACTGCTTCATTGGTTCTGGCACTTCCCACGCAAGTTGTGGATCTCGTAGCCAGAGTCTCATAAGATGACGCCTGTTTCAATCAGCATATTAGAGCGCGTAGGTTCCGATCCACAGGATAATCATACTGCTGTTCAGGAGAATCTGTGTAAGCCTCTCGAGCATGAAGGAGACTCAAATTGTTGATGTACTGGATGTCCCCTTTGTGGAAATCCAGACGCAGTTGGAATCTCTGCGCCAGAAAATGGAGGGTATCCAGCGCCTCGGCCTGTGCTTCGGTAAGGGGCGGGATCCCCTGTGTCCTCGGAGTTTCAGGGGCTCCGGTGAAAATCGACGTACACAATGAATAATGACTCTCTCGGGGGTTGATGTAGTCGCCGGTTGATAATGCAGGACCGGCCTCATTTTGTAGGCGTAACGGCCGGCTCCAAATCTATGATAAGGTACGGGAGTTACGACGATGTTGAATGCTCGAGAATGGCGGCACTTACGTGTCATGTGGCCAATCATCGGCCAGGGTTTGGATGAGATCGGGCCTTGTGCTCGCCAGATGGTTGTATATATGCCAGCTGCTGGCGAGCTGACTGGCGCCTCCTTCGGCCGCAGGCTCGAGACAAAGCAAAGAGACAATCTCTCCAAGATCGGTATGAAAAGTGAGTAGCTCGGAAGTGTACATACCAACCCCAATGTACTCTTTCTCATCAGTTTTGCTGAGATCCTTGACGTGAATGAGAACAGCCTGCGAGGGTTTGCCAAAAACCTGACGGGCCCGCATAGGTGCAACGTGAGCAGAGAGGCCGGCGTAGATGATTGCATTTTCTTCTCGTGTGTACTTGTCCACCGGAACACCCCGCGCAACTGTAAATCCACGACCATTGTGCAGCTCGTTGGAAACCTCTCGCAGTTTAGTATGGAGATTCCGGAGGGGGAACGTCTCCGGGCTGACATAGCCCATCGGCCTCTTGAGGCCATGAGTCGGGACCTTAGTCAGGGGAATACAGTTATTTCGGCTTGGGATACTCACCCTGAAAGTGTCTCAGAGCCTGGTCGATTTCCTCCAGGTCTCCGCAGCTTAGTTTGTAAGTCCACTTGTGGCTGTCTTCCTGAAGAGTTTGGCCATCCCACACCAAAGGAGAACTCAACTTCCGAGGAAAACCCTTGGGTAGCTCAGTTCCCAATGTTTCCGTCTTCAAGCGACGTTCAGTCCTCGCGCGCCACTTTTCTTCGTTCGGTGCATAGTCGATGTCTGGCTGTTGCAAGGTCGGATCGGTGGTGCCGAACATGGAGGGCGTGATTTTGAGGAGTGGCGATTGACTTGCTATAGGTATTGATAACGCGTACTATAAAGAAGACTGCTACTTTTCTTGTGGGAACCTCTGAAATAAGTAGTGTTATTTGCATCGGTGATGTCTGATAATAGGGGGGCAGTGGGGTCTGTGTCAGGCCGATGTAAGGCAGTTTCTCCCCGCAGATGCCATCTGCATAAGACGCCTAGTACCTGTGGCTCCATACACACCGCTCCTTCTGATAATCTCCAAACACAGAGACCTAGATGGGACGTGGTGTAACTTGGCAAGGCTTCTTGTGTGAATTCTTCTATTTAAAAGTTACATGCATATGCACTATCGTTGTAAAGGTGTCTGATAATCACAAGAATAGAGGAGGTTCCACACACTCTTTGGGCACCAACCAGCCTCAATATTACCAGCGTTGTTCGAAATCAGACAGTAAGTACGCAAGTAATACTGACCCGACACGCTGGCCCAAACTTCCTAGATAGCGTCTTAAGCTGTCCAAGCTCTCTGCTACTATTACATTTATATAATTCCTCCTCCCAACACCTTTCCCTTCCGTTAACAGGGGCGAGAGAGCTTGCGAGTGGGATTCGGCATATCATTTACCCTGCAGATCTTTTTCATATTTTGATTTTACGATCTTTCGCTATGCCCTCTCAAGTTTTCCGGTTTGCAGATGGAGATGTGGTGACGACGGACATCGATCGTCGCTATTGTTCGCGAGAGGTACCCATGAGAGTGCTAGCTCTAGGACTTTGTCGCACTGGCACACTATGTATGAAATACCCACCAAATATCCTTTCTGGAAAACGCGCCCCCTAACAAGCAATTACTACGGTAAACGGGGATTAGCCTTGGTCAAGGCGTTGAAGACTCTTGGGTATTCCCATGCCTATCATGCAAATGATGCTATTTTTGTCAACCCACAAGACTGTGAACTGTGGCTCGAGGCACTGCGTGCAAAATTTGACGGCAAAGGAAAGCCATGGGGTCGTAAGGAATTCGACCAGCTCCTTGGACACTGCCAGGTAGGGGCCAGTGCTTTCGCTCATGGGACCATTTAATGACTTGCAGTACAGGCAGTAACGGATATCCCTGCAATACTGTTTGCAGAAGAACTGATTCAAGCCTATCCAGAAGCAAAGGTGATTCTGACTGTCCGCGATGTTGAAGACTGGCACAGGTATGTATAAATACTATTTACCGTGGTCTCATCATTTGGACTGTTGCCTGATGATAAGTGCAATCTCCCAATAGATCTGCAAAGAGTACTATCGACGCCCTGATAACATCCCCAGCTTTCCACATTTTCAACTGGCTAGATAGGATCCTGCGCTCGAGGACACGTCTTGTGCGGCCGGTATTTGCAAAAGCCTGGAATGAACTGTTCGAGGGAAGTCTTGAGCAAAATGGTCGCCGAGTATTTCACGAGCATTGCAAGAAGATCGAGGGGTTGGTGCCTCCGGAAAGTCTCTTGATTTACCATGTCAAGGAAGGATGGCAACCTCTATGTGAATTTCTCGACGAACCGATCCCTTCTGTCCCTATGCCGCATGAGAATGAAATGAAGCTCATGCAGCAGAAGTTCCGAAAAGCCCTTGTGTACAATGCCCGACAATATGTTACCTCTATCTTCTCCATTCTGTCTTGTGCCTCGTTTGCATTTCTTATGCTCTCTGCTCTTTGTGGGGATGATCTTGTCGGACCGAAGCTCCGTGCGGCAATGACCAGCGCTTGGAATCTATCAAAAATGGGGTTGTCTTTTGTATCTATGCTATGGTAGTGACAGTGTCTTTTATCGTCTATGGGCCCAGCGCCCACTTACGATCCATCTGCACAACATATCTTTCCATATATTTAGCTTTTGGTACTAGTGTTATGAATGGGGTTGGTGCATACCAAATGTCTTAAAAAATAAGGTTCCAAGCAATTTTATAACAATCGCCAAAAATTGGGTTGAAAAAGAGTGCCTCCACCCGGCGATAGGTCGTCCAGTTCCATCCTGATTTAGACCTTGTCGCCCGAATTTGTAGCACCCTTGAGCCCATGTGGCCTGCAGGATACCCCGCTTGTGAGATGGTCAGTATTGCATTATGCTTGCATATCTATCCCCAACTATACCGGTGTTATACGATGTAGATCGTTCGTCGTGCGTGGTATCTGACCTCTTAAATGGCGGTGTAGCCGAGACAAGCGGTATTTCTCTAAGGACTGCTGCCCTCGGTAAAATATTTCGATAGGCATATACAGTTGAAGGATTAGTCTTACCCCCGAACATGATGCCTCTGTCTGAAAACTGTATCCTGGTGACCGGAGCGACTGGGTTTCTAGGAAAGGTCGTATTGGAACATCTCGTCCGTCAGCATCAGGCCTTGAGGGTTCGGAAGATCATTATCCTAATTCGAGAGAAAAAAGGAACAGATAGCCAGACTCGATTCCGAGACACTGTTTCCCCATCACCATGCTTCTCGCTTCTACCATCATCGTGGACCGATATCGTAGAGGTAGTCACGGGCGACTTAACTGCGGTGAACCTTGGCTTTGACCCAGTCACATACAAACGGCTTTGCTCGGAAATCACCCATATCATCCACTGCGCAGGCTGTGTGAAGTTCCATCTGTCCCTGGCTGAAGCTGCCGAGGCAAACATTTCTACTGTGTTAAGCCTTCTGCAGTTTGCGCAAAAGTGCCCTCATATCAAACATTTCGTCAACACGTCAACGGCATACGTGATTCCTCACTGTTTTGGCCCCATTTACGAGACGCTGGCACCGCTGCCGGGAACTGCTTGGGAACTCTATCAGGGTATGTTGAGTGGAAGGCTGTCAACAAAAGAGGTTCTGCATCAGTCGAGGCTTGCCAACAGTTACACCTTGTCCAAATCCGTCGCAGAGCACCTTTTGGTTGCACGCAAGGGCCGCGTCCCGTTGACAATTGTGCGACCTAGCATTATCTCCGCCAGCTGGCATCACCCATTCCCAGGCTGGATTGATAGTCTGAGCGCCTTTGCGGGTTTCCTTGCCGCCTACGGAAACGGACTTCTCCGCGTCATAAATGCCGCTCCTCAAACGATTCTGGACATTATCCCCGTCGATGAGGTTGCCACACGACTCATAGGTGCAGCACTATCTTTAGACGGTTTACCGTCCACCTCAGACGAAGGAGTCCGGATCCTATACGCGACAGCATCCCTACTGAATGGACTGCCCATCCAACTCATCCGCTCTCAAATGACATCCCACTTTGCACGGTTTAAAGCCGTATCGTTTCGCCAACCGCACGTTCATTATCTGGGTCCACATGGGATCCGATTCCGCATATATGACTTTATACATCAGAGTGTCCCGTTGTGGATGGCGACAGCACTGTCTGCTGTTCAGGGAAAA
The DNA here is from genome assembly GCF_001078395.1 of Aspergillus udagawae. Lineage (NCBI taxonomy): Eukaryota > Fungi > Ascomycota > Eurotiomycetes > Eurotiales > Aspergillaceae > Aspergillus > Aspergillus udagawae. The sequence goes on along the minus strand of NW_025091273.1, from coordinate 465,892 downwards.
TCGAAACAATTGTACGAGCTCAAGTCACTTCGTTACGGTTTGTCACGCCTTAATCATGATTTTCATTACTTCACCCATCGCACGTTCAACTTTCGACCCTCAATCCAGCTCCCAGACGAGTTCCAGCCGGAAATCTACCTCGAGGTTGTGCTGGCGGGCGTACGTCGCCATCTACTCCCCCGCGCGAAGGCGAATGAGCCGGGGAAGAGCAGTGGTAGGCCAGGGTCGCTTGTTCAGAATTTAGTCCCTCCACATTGGGTTCAAATTCTTGCCATCACAGGCGTGGTGCTTAGACTGGGCATATATGTATTCTTTTAAAGGACCATCAAGAGTGGATTATGCGAATATTTCACCAAGGCTGGATCACACACAAGGCAGATCTCTAGGAAATCAATAGTAATTAATCTGTCAGATTATATAGTAATTTTATGATAACTGATATTTCCTGTAAGTTCGGCTCACTAGTACGGACAACTATTGGGTCCTCACAAGCGCTACGTGCAATTGCAGTCGACGGTGATTTTGCTACTGTGACTCTCATACAGCTATGTATGACCAAAAGGATTAAAGTTATTGAGGTTCTATTTATTGCAGAGACTGAACAGGGTATTACCGATATCCAGGCTGGACCCCGCGATGCCATCTGTGGGCCCGAAGAGCACAACAATTGTAGTCCAGACGATTTCTATAAGACTTCGGGACAGATCCTTCCTCGCCTGCAGCATCTTCGTCTTCAAGTTGGTCGTCTCTGTCCGGAATTTCTAGGGGAAGCCGCCTTGGGAAAACACAATGCAGATGGCTCCGTCTGAATCGAAGAGTCCAAACCCTGCTATGCTCACAATTTGAAGTCAATGGCGGTGGAGGTGGACAGTCCCTACCAGAAAGCTAGGAGCCAAGATGTGCCTGACAATGACTCCGGAAGGAGTAGACACTGTCTATGATTGCCATACCATCATTGCCCTTGCTGAGGACAGGGATTGGAGAACGTCAATACTTGGAACAAGGCTCCCTGCGTCTTTGAAAAAAAGGGATGCCGTCATGGCTGAGCTAGAGGCTCCCTAGGAGTTTGTATCAAAGTCTGAGTGGAGAGTGAAAATAGTGACACACTGCCTTGCTCACATACCAAGGTTTAACCTTCACTTTAATTACTTTGGTGAGGTATACTCTACGTGAAACTGCAATATAGTCATGTGCACATGGACTAGCATTCATCCTTGCGTTAACGGGGGCTCCTTGCAAAGAAGGACCTGAACAGCCTTCGCATGCCACTCCTCTCTAATAACTGAGTAGAGTCATCCAACACCAAACGCTGACCTGAACTTGTACATGAGAGGACGGGAGAGACAAGACGACCCACAAGGACCGTTGAAATAAAACGTAATCACAGGCTATACCCAATATATGCAGACAGCAGGATGTACCAACTTACTTCCTCTCTGCAAAAACTAGAATATTCGATATAGAATGATCAAACAATGCGTAGCAGTATCCATCCCAATAGGAAGTTTAGAACTATTTTTATACATACTCACGTACGGGCCTTTCTAATCTAGTAACATCCGTAAAGCCCATCTTTAAACCATTCATTCCACGAAATAGGGACCTAAGTCATCTCTGCACCTCCTACTCACATCAATTTGTCCAAAATCGGTGTTGCTGTTTCGTGGGCTGGGAAATGATAGGGGTTGACAGGAAAATATCGCTGCGTGGGCGGAATATGTCGAGTGCACTCGAACCACTGATCTAAAAGGTGCCAAGTCTTCCATTTCTAGCTAGTACTAAGTAAAAATGATGGTGCAGCAGATATCCAACAGAATATTGGGGTGTGGAAACTCATTAACTGACCCACCCCCATCATGCTATTCTGATAGAGTCACGTGAACAATTCCAAGCTCCATTCTTTGTTTACATAAACAGCAATTGAGTTGTCACCTGATCACTGGCGCAAGATGACAGGAGGGCCAGTCCAGGCCACAATACCCCGACATATCCTTGAAATCTTCCTGATCTGACACTACTTTTAGAATCAGCGTTTTCATGTCACCCGCTTTTGCATATAGCTGGAAGTATTTGCCCTGACGGCTTTATCGACCTACCCTCATATCACTTGACTGCTGTCCCATTGTCAAAACTCCTCTCACGACATGGTTCTATATAGACTCGGCGAGAAGTCTATATCCCTAGAGTTGCCCAATGCCACGAAAAAGGAGGTAGACTTCACTAACACATCGTTTTTCACCACCAGCCCAGGCCGGTGAGAGCTTTATCCAAGGATATTGATAGACGTCCTGAACCGGCACCCATCAGATTTGAAAATCTTAATCTGATCGTCAAATTTGGCCGTTATGTTACAACTACAGAGGCAGTGAACCTTTGGATGATTAAGAAGGTTTTCGGTGATGAAGCGCCGGTGCCTGAGCTCTCTGGGTGGCGGGTTGATGAAAAAATCTATGTTTTCATATACATGGAGCTAATCCGATGCCCAACTCTTGCAGAGTGTTGGGGCGATCTTAGCAACTTGGGAAAGAGGGCAATTGTGGAGGAGCTATCTCGGATCATAAATAATCTGCGCAGGCTTGCGCAAGATCCTTCCGATCGGTTTATCGGTAGGACTGACAGCTAGATGAACTTTTCGAGAACTGTTACCCCTTACTCACCTCTTATCTAGGTTCAGTCAACCGGCAACATTTATTAGACTGTGTGTTTGAGGACCAGCCGAGAGATGGCCCTTTCCCAAGCATAAAGGCTTTCAACGACTGGTTTGCTTTGTTACACCAACTACGCTTCACGCGCAGATATGATGATCCCAATCGGTGTTTACTGCCGGATACTGGGGCGATTAAATTTACCCATGCGGATCTGAATCCGCGCAATATTATTGTTTCCTCTGTCAATCCGAGTCGAGTTGTTATTGTGGACTGGCAGCAATCAGGATGGTACCCGGACTACTGGGAATATTGTAAAGCCCTCTATACCACCTCATACAAGGAGAGTGGCGCAAGATCTATATCGATCAGTTCCTGGAGCCTTGGACGGATGTGCACTTGGTGTTTGCTGAGTATACCATGGCTTTGGGTGCCGTTTGGCTTACACCCCAAAAGCCTGCTTGCGTTTATGTGGCACGGAAAATCTTCCCGTTCTGCCGTGGTAGGCTGCAGTGCACGGATCGCAACAAGTAGACGTCTTCTGTTCAGCGTAGACCAATTCCGTGAGTTGGAGGGTCTTGTTTAGATTGGACGATCTGAACCGCCTGTGGTCCAACGTATCCTTTTGCACTCTTGAATTTTTGTTCATGGCGGTCTCGACCACACTTTAAAGGCAGGTTTGAGCTTAACTTTGATGAGATATACTCAAATGAAACTGCTGATAGCCATGCATTCAACCTTGCATTAATGCGGTCCTCGCTGAAGTAGGACAATGCGCGTCCAGAAGCGGGTCACATGATCGGCACATCCCATCCCTCAATCTGCCGACCTTCAAGATTTATCGCTTGTTAAAGTCGACCACAATCCTGCCCGCAACCTCTCCCCTTCGCAGTTTTTCGACAGCCTCCGGTAATTGATCGATGGGATACACCTCACAAATCTGCCTCAGCATTCCTCGTCGCGCAAAGTCCAGCGCCGCCGCCGTATCCTTGCGACTACCCACCAGCGTCCCTTTGATCGTCAGGTTCTTGAAAATGAACCGGTTGGGATCATCGCCAACAACCACCGTCTTGGCCGGCGCCAGGCCGATGCACATGACAACTGCACCGACCCGGTCTCCCACAAACGACAGCGCTGTCCGATAAGCCGCCGGCGCCGTGACGAACACCCCGTGCGCGCCGATCCCATCTGCGGCAGCCACCACCTCAGCAGTGGTGTCATCCGTCTCGGCGAAATCGACAAAGGCCTCCGCGCCCATCTCCAACGCCAGCGCGCGCTTCGCTGGCCCCGTGTCCACGACGATCGGCCGCATGCCCATCGCCTTCGCGAGCTGCACACCCTGGATCCCCACGCCGCCGCCCCCGCCAGGGAAAACAGCCCAGTGGCCCGGTCGCAGCCCCGACTCCACCAGGGACCGGTAGATGGTCGAGGCGCTACACATGATTGGGGCGGCGATCTCGTCGGGGACGCCGTCGGGGATGGGCGAGGCATAGCGGGCGGGTGAAACGAGGTATTGCTGGTATGTGCCTGCGGTCATCAATCCTGTATGCACGGCCGTCCGGCAGTACGTCTCCTTGTCGCCCCAGCACAACTCGCACGATCCGCATGTATCCGTCAGCGGCTTGATACCTGCGCGATCGCCGACCTTGAAGTTGCGGACGTTGGCGCCCGTCTTGACGACGATACCTGCGCCTTCGTGGCCGGGCGACCGGACGCCGAAGAATGACATGGGCGGGGTACCGAGGTCGTTTTTCATCATGTGGATGTCGGATGAGCAGAGGCCGGTAACGTTGAGGCGGATGAGGATGTCATCGGGGCCTGCGGGTCAGCTTCTTGCCTTCTATTTAACGGAGAGACACACCTGGTTCTGGCACCGGGACCATTTCCACCTTGACTTGGAAGTCGGGGCCTTCATTGACGACGACCCCGGCTTTGCAGTGGGTGGGGATTTCGTAGATTTTTGCGTCCATGTTGCTGTAGATGTAGACGTAAACGTAAACGTATTGTACTGTCTCGATGCTCCAATCTACTGTGATTTATGGGAAAATACTTGAGCCAGTGCGGAATGTTCCCGCATACGACCCCTCACTTCGGCATCATCATGTCTGCTATATACCGGTTGTTTCTTCCACATCCAGTATTCCAGTACTTGGAGAGAGAATGTAGTGGAATGCATCCGCTGTCTGCATATCATGCTATGCAGGCACGGCTTTTATGTTCGGGCAGCAAATTATGGAGGGTTATGGGCCGAGGCAACTTGAAGATTGTATTTCTTGCGAAGGTAGGATAATAGGTCATAGTTATCAGTTATTCCTATAGAGATAATAAAGGTTGCATGGCTGTATAAGGCCCTCACGATGGTTACCCTCGTCATTCAGATGGGAGTCTTTGTCTACCCATTTCTTTGCTTGTAGTAATGTAAGGGCTTCGGTAAAGGTATTTTGGTCTATGTTAGATACAACCTTTATGTGGCTGATAATATTATCTAAGGTATTCCATATTTGAGGACTTTATTCTGATTTAGCGATCATGTGAGATCATAGCATTTTGCAGTGAGACACATGTCGCTCTCACATATATATTTAGCGGACCTTGCTCTACGACACAATATATGAGAGCAAAAACATTCAACGACACAAACATATCTTAACACGCTTGGCTAGTTGCCCAATTCTCTTATTTTCAAGTCATCCAGCATGTTAGTTGTCCTGTATACTACAGAAATGCGTGAGAAAATGTATAATACAAACTTATCCTATTGCTCCGATGTATACCCCTGCAATCACAAAAGAAACCTGCCGAAGTGAACGGCTGCTATCCACACATACACCAAACCACACTATTTCTGTCTTCCCGCTGACTCCTGCGAATGCGACACCAGAACCTCAGTCACACAGACAATCCCCTCGCCCCCAGACGAAAGGATATGCTCCTCACTCGAGTTGCTTCCCTCACGACCAGGGTATGTCGCCGTCGTGGTAGTCTCATACGCAGACTGGTATGTCAGCGGCCCCTTTCTCTGCGTCTGGGTATCGCCGTCGAAGTTCCCGCTGGGAAGCGTCTGCGGTTTGGACTGGTTCTGCCGCGACAGGGAGCGCAATTTGTACCGCGTGCCACGGGAGTAGTTTCTTGAGTGGGAGTAGGAGGGTTTCGAGCCGTAGCTGCCGAGAGCTTTCTTGAAGAGGGGTTTGAGGGTGGGAAGGCTGCCGGCGATGATGCCTACGTTGCATTCGACGCTGTCGGAATCTGTTAGATGTGTGCTAGAGGAGAAGGTAAAGATGAATGCAGACGTACACAACCCAGATGGTGAGATCGGTGTAGTCCCAGAGAAAGTCGCCGGTGCGACCGTAGTTGGGGAGGATGGAGAGTTTGACGAACGCCGCGGCGCAGGCACTGGGCTGTTAGTATGCGCGTTTCAGGAGACTGTGGATCGCTTACAATACTCCCAGTCCCAGGATGCAGACTAGTGATGCCTTGACCCGGCGGTTGACTTGGAGATGGCTGTTCTCGTTAGTTGGCTCAAGATGATAGGAAGAGACCTACCGGAGCATGACAGCAGGCATTATGGCGAAGATCAGGTCCGTCAGGATATTAAAAGCTGTGGATGTCAGCACGATAGCAGTATCTATGTCTGTTGGATATACCTGTGTTTGTGTAGCTCAGTTCTAATAGCTGCGTCGGCTTGAAGCATTTCGACTTGATGTTCGGATTCCATATCGACCGGATATTTTGGCATTGGAAGATGAGGGTCTAGGCCATTAGACGGAGCATAAAACAGGGCAGAGATACTTACAAAGAAGCAAATAGTCGTATACAGCGACATCATCACTGGAGCAGTCAGCGGCGCACTTCAGATGTGCAAGATAGACAAACCGATAATCACCCAGATGAAAACCTTATACCCCTTCCTCGGCGCAAACCGCAGCAGAAACAGCCCGATGGACACCTTGACCAACCCGATCGCCCACATGTATATGCCCTGCGTCGCGAAATTGAGCTGGTTCGCCTTGATCGCCGTGTCCATCACATAGGCTGTATGTCGCCCGGCACCGTAGATGACTTCGGGGATGATGATGGCCCATCCTGCAATCGACTGCAGCTATTAGCTCGGTTGCGAGTCGATATCCGATAGAACCTACCAACACCATGGTCAAGACCATCGTATAGTCCTATCAAGTCAGTTTGAAGCAACTTGAAACGGCAGAGGGACGCACATCAGCGCCGACATTGCGGATGATGAATACTCGCACGTACATACGCGCCAGCACCGTCAGCAAAGCGCATATCGTCACCGTGGACGTCGCGGCGAGGATCGCAGGCCCTCGATTATCGTCGGGCAAGCCTGCCCCAGCTACATGATCGGCCATGGTGCGTCGTCTCGACGTCGACTTGGCCTTCGTGAAATCTGTGCTCTGGAATTGAAGACATAGAAATACAAGGTGGAGCAGATCGCCAGAGGGGTCCGATACAGCAGAGCACGGCCAATTCCGAGGCTTGCCAGGAACCGAACCGGGACTTGGTTCTAGCCGAGTCAACTAATCGTTAGGCTAAATTTACATATCTGTGGTGGGACTGTCCTAATCAGTGCCATAGTCGTGTCTGCTACCTTTCCTGGTTGACCATGGAAAAATCCTGCTTACAATAAACTTCCGAGTTGAGAAGGGGCTTGAGCGCTCTCTACAGCTAGCAATAAGTCACAGAGAGCAAAAACAAAGCAGTCTAGGAAAGAACAAGATTTGTGGCTGCATAAGTCCGAATTAAATAGATGAACTTCACGCAGTATTGCCGAGTGCGCGATATTACGAGTCTGATTCCAGAATTATGCACGACGACAGGGCCACGAGGTTGGTGCCACGAGGTTGGTGCATTGAGGCACATGTAAGACATCCAGCCCTCCATACCATTCACATGTCTCGGCAGTTCCTGATGGTTTCTCTGTCCTAAGCCATAAAGGTCTTATCTTAGGTAATAGTCGTATTCAGAATTGACACTAGCTGACTCGAGCTAGACAGACATAATTTCGGGGAAGAGGGAGGAGTCTCCAGATCCAATAGAAACGACAGGTGATGCGAAGGATCAGGCTTATTCGGTAAGTTCAATAGGGGAGGTCTTTCTTTAGGCGGGAGGATTTCGAAGGTAATTGTTCCATCAGTAATGCCAAGATTTGATTGAAATTAATTGGCTGTTTTCCAAGTCTCCAGTCCATCTAGGGCGTGGAAGAAAGCGCTACTGGCGTTGATAGACCGAAACACTGATAGAAATCTGGTTGATCGTTTAGAGAGATAATAATATGCCTCTGACGATCACAACAGTCGGTGCCTGATCATCGTCAGATCAGTGGATAGTCAGATCGAAAGACCCTGTCCTGGGTCAATGTCCATGGTTCGTGCTTGAAGACGCTTCTTGGCCCCCAACTCAAAGGTTAGGGTTTGTCGGGTAGGTCGGGTATTGTCCTGTCTCGTCTTGTACCGTTGTACACCCCACTCTACGGTAGTAGGTCTGGACCGAAGTCGAAGAAAATGTAATATGTAATAATATTGTCCACGACTAGGGCAGAGTCCGGAAGAATGGAACAAAGAATTATGTTCCTCCGAGGTACCAATAAAGGAGACGTAGTACTACCATAGACGGAACAAGCCCCGAGAGTCAATTGTCTCCTAGATTTTGGTACAAGTATTGTTTTAGGCTATAGCTTCTATCGTATGCCCAATTCATGACCCAAAATTAGGAACACCTACAAGCAAAACACCACCGTCAGGGCCATGATGATCGGGGGACGGCGTGGTTCATCTACCGAGGTCAGGTATCGGACGCTTGATCGAGTGAGTTGCGGACCATCCCGACAGTGGGGGCTGACTGGAGATTGGATGGCTAATATTATGGCCAACGGCCAATCCCACGAGGTACACTATCCACCTTCCAGCCACGGTCTAGCGAGCGCCACTAATATATCGGCCAGAAGCAAGGATCCTTCCTCACCGGGCCTAGTACAGAACTAACTACCTTAGTCTATTGACCGGCTTCGTGGACGAAGCCCTCATTTCGCTAAGTTGTCTGGGCACCCGTATTGAGAGTCGAGGCTCGTGCGGACTAATGCACGCTAGACTGGATGGTATGCACTTAAGTGAACAAACGGCCGAGTCAGAATATTCAATTAGGGCATGAGTCGAGTTGCCGAACTTTCCGTGCCTGCGGCTAGTAATTCTCCGTAGCCCTAACCATATCGGCGAATCCATGGAGAACTACTGCAGCACTAGATATGAAGGGGTAATGGACTCGAAATCCTACAAATTGGCCGTCTTGCCCTCGTTTTTGAAGAATCATACCTCTCCAGTCAAGTCACCATGGTTGCCATCCGCACTCTGAGCCTTGCGCTCCTCCTGACAGGGGCCCTGGCTATGCCCTCCCCCCAGGACGCTACTGCACCCTCCTCGGCAGCCCCCACCCCGCTCCCCAGTACGGCCGCCAGCTCCCCGGATACGGCCGCTTCCCAGTTGGACCAGCTGGCCGACTTCGCGTACAACGTCACCACCGACAACGTATCGAACAACGAAGCCACAAAGCGTGGGAGCTGCTCGCTCAGCAACCTGCGCATCCGGCGTGACTGGAGATTCTTTTCGTCCTCGCAGAAGAAGGCATACATCAAGTCGGTTCGGTGTCTGCAGCAGCTGCCTGCGCGTACCCCGTCCAGCGTCGCCGCCGGCGCAAAGACTCGCTATGATGACTTTGTCGTGACGCATATCCAGCAGACCTTGAACATCCACTACACTGTATGTCTGCAAGATCCCGGCGAGCTCGACTGTGCCGACTAACCTTAAAAGGGAACTTTCCTGGCCTGGCACCGCTACTTCATCTACCAGTTCGAGCAAGCCCTGCGCGATGAGTGTGGATACACCGGTGACTACCCGTAAGCATTACTCCCTGCCAGTGCAGCGTGAAGCCCCGTCTGACCATGACGACAGATACTGGAACTGGCCTGCGGACTCCAACTCCTTGGAAACCTCCCCGGTCTTCGACGGTAGCGACACCTCCATGTCGGGCAACGGCGCGTACGTCGCCGACAAGGGGGACATCGCCCTGACGATGGGCAACTACCCGATCGTCTACCTCCCCGCCGGCACAGGCGGCGGCTGCGTCACCAGTGGGCCCTTTGTCAACTACACCGTCAACCTGGGCCCCGCGGCGCTGAACCTTCCCGGCGGGGGAATGACCGCCCAACCCAACCCCCTTGACTACAACCCGCGGTGCCTGAAGCGCGATCTCACCACCGCGATTCTCCAGCGCTACGCCAACGCCCCCGCCGTCGTGAAACTCATCCTCGAGAACAAGAATATCTGGGACTTCCAGATGGTCATGCAGGGCGTCCCCGGCAGCGGCTCCATCGGCGTCCACGGCGGCGGCCACTACTCCATGGGCGGCGACCCCGGCCGTGACGTGTTCGTCAGCCCTGGGGATCCGGCCTTCTGGCTGCACCACGGAATGATCGACCGGGTGTGGTGGATCTGGCAGACCCTGGATCTGAAGAACAGGCTGTATGCTATCTCGGGGACGGGCACATTCATGAACCTTCCGGCGTCGCCTAATACGACGCTCAGCACGATGATTGATCTCGGGTATGCCAATGGGGGGTCGGTTGCCATGCAGGATCTGATGAGTACGATTGATGGGCCTTTCTGCTATGTTTACCTGTAGCACTACAATAATTTTAATTATTAGGTTTAATCTGCGTAACACAATGCAAGATAGTTATACATATACCTTGGCTCACTTATCGCCTGCTGTGCGTGTTTTCTCTCAACTTACTCAGCATAGCTCTAGGATATCTTTTCCCTTCTTCTTCATCACTTATCTGGTGGGCTGATTCGTTCGGTTCTGCGCAGGGAATATTACGTGGCGTTCGCGAAACTGTAATTCGTAACACGCCTTTGGACCAGTTGTAGGGCCCGTCCTTCCTCACTGTCTTTTTACAGACACATCTGCTCTCGCCGAAGCCCCGACTCCGCTACTATGCAGCAGCACGGCCTACTACAGACATACCACTACTACTATGGAGCCCGTTGTCCCAAGGTGCGATGAGTTTTGTCACCGTTCCCCTCCATCCTCTATATGAAAAGATCTGCCGAGTATATACTCTACGGAACTTCGAATTGATATGGGAATCGCATGGACCACCTCCCGTCCGATCAATAGACTAATAGCGCACACCCTGGCCAATATGCGCCTCCGTCCTATCAGTCTTACTTGTGTTCTGCGCCATTATACGGTCCGTGGTAAGTTCTGATGTTGGGAGCCGTGCTTCTCCTCTGGTTGAACCAGATCTAGGTGCACGGGCATATTTGCTCCTAGCTAATGACCAAAGATCCGAAGCAGATTCTGTAGAAAACCTTCCTCGGGGTTCCAGTAGACGAGTAAAGCTGTGGTATACCAATCTGCGATGTCCCGTCTTGGCGTTGACGAAGGCTATTCGTGTTTACTGGTATGTCTATAAACCGTACGTATGTAGCTAAAATATTGGAATTCCTACTGAGTTCGGGAATCTTGAAATATCGATTGTCCTGAAGTCTAAAATCCTTGGTACCCAGAACAATCAGTCTCATAGTTGAGCTTTAGTTGGACAGCGAATCCCATCACATCTTGACTAGAGGGAGGACAGTATGTCCATGGCCCCCAATTTTCTTAACTTACAAGGATCGGCCTGTTTCCCATGCTCTGACTCCTTGCTCTTTAAGGAACTCGGCATACATTTCTTCTGCGTTTAAAGTAGTACGTCCAAAGATAGCTCCAAAGTCTCCCAAAAATTTATATATATATAAAATTGAAACAAAACAAAAAGAAGGGAAAGAAAAGAAGAAAATTACTATGCGACCTGTAGAGGCCGTTTTCGCAAGCCTGCAATATATTCTCGGTAAGCAAGACATCCGGCTGTTTTTCCATCTGACAGTGCCCCGAACAGGAACCTCAGCAGAGTCAGCACAAGCATGTCACATACGAGTTGTTTTTGGACTTGTAACCCCCAACCATTCTATATTGTTTTTGGACACGTCGTAAATAATCATTTTCTCAGGTAGAGGTCAGTGTTCTCTCTCACACAGGTGTGACGTATAGTTTGACCTCCCGTGCCGTCTCCATCTACCTCGCTGGCCTATCGTAGCGTTCTCGCCTGCTCGCTTATAGCGGCATACGAGCCCCTAGCTACTATGAGTCAGAATGATACGATCACTTTTCCCGCTTCCGCTTTCGCTTCCCACCTCTTAATCTCTCAAGCACCTTGTGTCCAACTCCTATTGTAAACAATCAAATCTCGCAGACTTGTGCTTCACGCCCCAGGAACTGCTGTTCATCCGACCTGCCCGATTTCTGCCCCTTTCAAGCGATAAATACCTTCAACTTCCTTAATAGTAGAGCAGAATGCTGTCTAGCACAGATATTGGCTACTTGCGTCGGTGTGTGGAGTTAGCCCGCGAAGCGGTTGATGCCGGCGATGACCCGTTTGGGTCAGTGCTTGTGGATGCCACAGGCAAGATCCTCAGAGAAGACCGCAACCGAAACACGACCGAAGCAGATATCACGCTGCATCCGGAGTTTACGCTGGCTGTTTGGGCCCAAAAGCACATGACACCCGCCGACCGCGCCGCTGCCACTGTCTACACTTCTGGCGAGCACTGTCCAATGTGCACAAGTGCCCACGCGTATGCGGGTTTGGGGCGGATCGTCTATGCTAGTTCGTCTGCTCAGCTTGTACAGTGGAAGACGCAGTTGGGTGTGAAAGCTGGACCAGTCGCTCCGCTCCCGATTAATCAGGTTGCGCCGGGTCTGATCGTTGACGGCCCCGATCCAGGTCTGGGAGAGGAGATTTATGAGCTACATCGACTAAGGCAAGCTCGATCTATAGCCGAGGCATAGGTTCATAGCCAAAAACTCGATCTGAGAAGCTTAGGTGCCTACTGAGCATGCTGGTTCGGACATGATTGCGATGCTTAGCACGTTGTTAAGGAAGATACCCACCGTACTTCTTCCGCCTGGCACGTTGATCCTAATCGAATTTACTCTTATGTCACGTGACCCGATCATCTATGTTGAACCCTGTCGCTCTCAACGATGACGCACAATCCGCTTTTCATTCTTGAAAAACAGCTCGAGGGGATCTAATGAAGCGAAGAGTCGTCAGTGGCCAAATTTCAATGGTCCCCAGTGTGCGATGAAAGTAATTCGTATGGGGTTTGGAAAGTGTCAGGTGACCGAGACAAGAGAGTATGTGGAGATTTATATAACCGTGTTATTATGGTTCTCATTAATGGTCCAGTACATTAATCGCATGATTTGTGACTTATTGAGATTGACCTGGAGATTTGACTGTGAACTTCCGCAACTATGAGGTATTATGATTATTTTTGGTGGACATGATGCGCGTAGCGTCATCTCTGAACACGAGCAGACAGTAGAGTTTCTCGTATTGAACTCTTGGCTGTTGATTTCTCGACCAGACGGATACTCGCAATACCTTCTGCTGAGAGCCCCATCCGTCTTATTCACCTTGGCTTCACGGATGTATTGTGCATGCATTCTTATCCAATCATACGTTACGCCGCAATGTTATCCTAGCTCGCACGCATATGATTGGCTAATCCTAACAAACATGTGCGTTATTTCATCTTTTATGTTTCACCCAACTCTGCATTACTTTTCATTCACTTTCGTTTCTTTGTCATTTCAGGGCTTCAGTATGCGCAGTACGCGTCAACAATTTAGAGAGGTCTATCAGATACTACTGGCACGTGGCCAGCTGGTTCTGAGGAAGAATACGGGGTAGAGGAAGTGTGGGATTAGGGGGTACGAGACTCCATCCCCAATGTGGCATAAATAGCCTGAATGCTGACTAAGAGGGCAGAACTGGCCACCCCAAGGAGCTGGGCTTGGCCCAGTTCCAACCGGTTGTCATACTCCAGGCAAGATTTATTACAAAGTTTTCACGCCAGCTACGACACTCAATGGCCCAGATGAGTTCCTGGTATGGCCTACCACTTCCTCCTGAGGTCCTGCTGGAGTTGGCGGAATACCTGGATCCACCAGACCTTGTAGCTCTGGCACAGGCCACGGAGGGCTTTGCGTCATTAGTAGTCTTATCGCGGAGTGCTCGAGCGCTAGAAAGGGGACGAACCATTCTGTTTGCTGCAGCTGTCTGTGGTCATGTCAATCTTGTTCGCCATTTTCTTGATGGAGGGGCGGACCCATGTGCTGTCGATCATGACGGAAGCACAGCCTTACATCATGCATGTTGTTTTGGCCATGCAGCTGTCGTCAGGATGCTTCTTGCTGTTGGTGCGGATATAAACGCCCGCCATAATAATGGGCTTACACCCCTGGACCTTTCCATCATTACCGGCCGTGATAATGTGGTCGAGGTGCTGATAAACAAGGGGGCCAACATTTCGGACACAAAGATCGGTAAATTAGAGCGGACAACGCTCCATGCCGCTGCCATCAAGGGGTACGCCCGCATCGCAAAGCTTCTGGTCAACGCTGGCGCCTGTGTGCATACGGTGGATTCGTGCGGGCATACACCTCTTCATTTAGCAGCTTCGGAGGGCCACGTGGAGATCGTCCAAACGCTTCTGGATGCCGGGGCAAGTGGCTCCACGCCAGACCACGAAGGCGATAGCCCGTTGCACCTTGCTGTTGAAGAAGGGCACTTAGGTGTGGTTCAAAAGCTCCTCGGTGCGGGGGTTAGCCCAATGGCGCAAGGTCGTGATAGGGCTACACCATTGCACTGGGCAAGCCTTTTAGGTCGTGTCGAGATAATGCAGCTCCTAATAGAGGCCGGTGCAAGTGTGGCTGCTCTAACCAGCGAAGACAAAACGCCTCTCTCTCAAAGTTGTGCTGCCGGTCATTATGAGGCTGTGCGGCTGCTTCTTGAAGCAGGAAGTGACCCTTCCATCTCTGACAGTCACGGCGACACCCCATTACATCTGGCTGTTTGTTCGGATAATGCGGCTGTGGTCTCTCTTCTTCTCGGCTCCGGAGCTCCTGTCGATGCAAGAAATTTGAAGAATCAGACCCCGTTACACTGGGCTGCCAAAGAGCATGAAGAGTCGGTACTGCCCTTGCTCAATCACGGAGCTGACGTCAATGCTATGACAAATAGTGGATGGACACCACTCCATTGGGCAGCTAAAGATGGCCATGTTGGCATCGCTCAAAAATTGTTAGAACATGGCGCTTCCGTGAACACTCAAAATGAGCATGGAGAATCGGCACTGCACTTCGCCGCTCAAAGAGGGCATGGGAACATAGTTCGGTTACTGGTGGATTCGGGGGTGGGGGTGAACCTTGTCGACCGCGGCGGGAAAGCAGCCCTACACTTTGCTGCAATAAATGGGGAGGAAGAGATAACCCGGATTCTCCTGGAATCCGGCGGCAAGGTCAATATCAGAGACAGGGAGAACTATTCGCCACTTGCCTATGCGATTGCTGAGGGACATCCGGAGGTGTCCGAAGTGCTCCTTCAAGCAGGATCGACTCTGGATGAGAGCTGTAACGAGGCATTTCTAAGCCTAGTGGAAATGGGCTGCGAATGCACAATGCGCTCACTCATTGATCGTGGTATAGACCTCCTTTGGAAAGACGGAAGTGGGTCTACATCATTGCACAAGGCGATTTTTACTGGTGAAGTTAGCGTTGTTCAACTCCTACTAGATGCAGGAGCTGACATTTCTGCTGGGGATAACGTGGGCAAAACTGCCCTCCACATTGCCGCTGCTGAGGGGGAGGATCTCCTTGTGGAAACTCTACTTGCTGCTGGTGCCTCAAGTTCGATACAGGACCATGACGGCTGGACGGCCTTGCACTGGGCAATCGCTAATGAGCACGAGGCAGTTGTTCGAACTCTAACTGCACCCAGCGTTTATCAGTGCGTCAATCGACTTAGTGTCCAGGCCCTACTGGATCTTGCTGAAGAGTGCGGCAGCCCCGCGTCGATTGTGGATCTTCTCACGGAGGCATCAGAGAGAATAGAAGAGGGAGCATCAGAGGTATAGGGCTGGGATTAGCGGGCCTTGGCTCAATGTGTCGACGAGTTAGGACCATCAGACATATTGAATCGCTTTTTGTTCGTTTATTGTATTATATATTCTAGGATTGAAGGTTACAATATCGAACATCTCGAAGAGGAGTCTTTCAACTTGACCGGTCCATTCAAGAATTAGTGGTTTGTAGAGCCAAAGGGCAAGCAGTGTTCGTCTACCTCCAAAACGATCTCTGTCTCCTCTTGGTAAGCCGACTCCGTTGTTTCTAACAAGCACGCATTGTGGTCCCGGCCGCATTCCGCAGTGGTGGAAAAGCTGCTGAAGAGTCAACCGAAGAAAGCAGCACCAGTTGAAAACTTGAATATGAGACAAGATATGATCTCTTGGGTGTACGCCCTTAAGAATGATCCTGACATTTTCAACACAATGAATGGCAATCTTTCCTAATAGAAAAAGGTACGTACTTCTGGACGGATTCAAGAGCTGTGTAAAAATAGTTTATGAAAGTAAACGAATATTAGAACAAAAGCGGAGGTATTATTTGGGTTGATCTAATTTCAAATGCCGTACAACTAGGTATGCAAGCCACCGTAATTTTCATTCATCCGCTGCACGTACGAGTATTTCTCAACTGGCCGAGTAAATTGATTCAAAACATTGATCAAAGATCCAATATAAAAGATTAGTGAATGACCTATATTGAGTCTTAGAAATGATAATCAAATAGTTTGTTGGCATTATACTACAGCATAATGGCCGCAAGACAACTCCGCAGACTAACCCTACCAACCCACTTCCACCGTCCCATCCTGCCTCACGCCCGCCATTTAAGTACAGCACAGACAAACTGCCATCGATTCGACCACGAAACCGACGTCCTAATTGTCGGCAGCGGCGCCGCAGGCCTCACCGCCGCTCTACGCGCCCACTCCCACGGGCTCTCATCCCTAGTCATCGAGAAAGACGCCCAAATAGGCGGTACCTCGGCCTACTCCGGCGGCGGCCTCTGGATCCCTAATAACCCGCTCGCCGTGGAGGCCGGCATAACCGACACCCCAGAGCAGGCAATGACATACCTGACATCTGTCATCGACGCTGACACCCCCAACGACACGGACGTCCGCCGCGCCTCATCTCCCGCCCGCAAACGCGCCTATCTCACCCACGGCCCCCGCATGGTCTCCTTCCTCCGGGACCGGGGATTCGCCTGGCGCCTCAGCCCAGGCTGTCCAGATTACTATCCGCACGCGCACGGCGCACTACCGACCGGCGGGCGCTCCATCGAGCCGGACGTGTTCGACACGCGGCGACTCGGGCTCGGCGAGAAATGGACGGAGGCGATCCGACAGCGGCCTGGCCGGTCGCTCCCGCTATTCACGTATGAAGCCAGCAGCGCGACGCGCATGGGGTCGTCGTGGCGGGATGTCGGAACCGTGCTGCGCGTGCTCCTCCGCAGCATATATCTTTCCCGTGTGCGGAGACAGATCCCCGTGACCATGGGCAAGTCGCTGGTTGCGCAGCTGTGGTGGTTGCATACGCAGCTTGGCCAGAATCCAGTGCTCACGGATACGGCGCTGCGCCAGCTCATCACTACCCCTGAAGGGGCCATTCTCGGGGCGCGCGTCGCCACGCCAGATGGGGAGAGGAGCATCCGCGCTCGTCGCGGGGTGCTGCTCTGCGCTGGGGGGTTCGCGCGTAACCAGGGGCTCCGTGAGCGGTATGGCCCGGCGCCTGCGAACGCCGAGTGGACCAGTGCCGCGCCGGGCGACGACGGGGACGGCATTGTCGCGGGTGTGCGGGTCGGGGCAGCGACGGCCCTGATGGACGAGGCATGGTGGGGCCCGACGCTGCGCGACCCCATCCGGGGGATGTATTACTTTGCGCTGCAGGAGCGAGCGCGGCCGTTTGGTGTGATTGTTGACTCGTCCGGCAAGCGATTCATGAACGAGGCTGAGCCGTACACGGATGCCGGCCACCACCAGTATGCGCGGAAGGCCGTCCCGGCGTGGTTCGTCTTCGACTGGAACCATCGCAAGCGGTACGCGGTGGGCTCGCTGATGCCGCGGCAGCAGCCCCCTGCGCAGGCGCTGGAGGCGGGGTATATCCACCGGGCCGAGACAATCGCGGAGCTGGCGCGGCAGATCGGCGTGGATGAGGACGGGTTGCAGGGTACGCTGGCGAGGTTCAACGAGATGGCCGACTGCGGGGTTGATCGCGACTTTGCACGCGGAGAGAGCGCCTTCGACAATTACTTTGGGGACCCGACTGTGCGGCCAAACCCGAACCTGGGGGCTGTGCGGACGCCACCCTTTTACGCGATCCCGCTTGTGCCGGGCGATCTGGGCACCAAGGGGGGTCTGCTTACGGATGAGCATGCCCGGGTGATTAGGGAGGATGGGTCGCCAGTGCAGGGGCTGTATGCGGCCGGCAACACGACTGCCAGCGTGATGGGACGGACATACCCAGGGGCAGGGGCTACATTAGGACCGGCGATGACGTTTGCTTTTATAGCAATGGACCATATCTCTTCTGAGCATGTATAGTATCGGCAATATCTTAGCATAGCGGCAATCTAATATACCATCTCCGTGAATTCGTCCAAAAACCCTTTCGCCAACAACACCCGCATCACTCCCGGCCTCAACGTCAAAAACACCCGGACACCGACACCATCCCCTCCAGGCCCAGGCGCAGGACAGATCACCGCAACCGTATTCGAATACGCCATCGGCGCAACCATCACCGGCCCCCCGGCCCCAAAATCCACCTCGTAAAACCCCAGTCTCGACTGATTCGAAAACGCCTGCGATACCATCATCGCATATAGCACGTTTGCCTTGTCACCCACAAAAGTGATAGCCCGCAGCGCCCGCCGGATGAATGTCTGAACCGTGGCTCTATTGGCTGTAGCCACAACTGCGCGCGACAGGAGGGCTGCTCGCGCGACGGATTCCGCGGTGAGCGGGGTTTGGAGGAAAGACCCCGGGATGGAGACGTACAGGCCGATTGCGCAGCTGCCTGTGTAGTTGCTCGGGACACCGATACGGTGGCGAAAGTCGCAGGGGACGATGGCTTTGACGGTCTGCGTCCGGCGGGTGAGCAGGTGCTTGGTGTGTGCGAAGGCGAGGGTGAAGAGCGCGGTGATGATATCATGATCAGAAACGCGAGAGGACGGGTCGATGCGGGTGGCTGTATCGCGCAGACGGTCCAGGGTGTGTCGGGGGACGGAGAAGAGATGGCTCTCGATCTCGTCCGGGGGGGTTTTGTCGCCGAGGAAGCGTTTATAGAGTCCGAGGAAGAGGACCAGTAGCGTTGACAATAGCCCTAGCAGCCATGATGCCGGATGCCACATTGAGCGAGGAGGAGCTGGCCGTACATCCGCAGGAAGGTACTCGTACATCACCCGACGGTCCGTCAGCAGACGAGGCCTGCTCTCACCCTCGGGGTGACTGTGGTTCCTGGTAAACCATCCCCAGGACTGCACAAAGTCCACAAACCCCTTGGCGTCCACCGCGCAATGGGCGATCCGCACCACCATCACCACGCCGCTCTCCTCGGCCAGCCGATGGACATGCACTTGGATCAATTCTCCATTGGGGGACGCACGCGGATCAACGACATTGGCGTCTTTGGGCCACACATCGCGATGGAACCCGTTATCCTTCAGATGCCGGAAGTGAAGGTGCGCATGTGTCTGCTCTTGGTAGAGCGGGAGGTTTAGATTATCGCGGTCAACAACAATCTGCATTGCATTGCGGCCGTGACGGCGCACATGGCCGAGAAGAATTGGGAAGTTCTGCAGGGCACGATACAATGACTCCTTGAGGAGGGAGGATTGCATGAATGGCCCGGGGCCGGGGCTTTTGTTCTCGTAGAAAAAGACATTGGTGATGTAGAGGTGACTGGGGATGATGTCGAGGGGAGAGAGATCATAGACGTGGTTTGAGATGTCGATGAGGTCTTCCATCTTGTTTTCATTGCTGCACTTTTGCTACAGCTTTGGTGGGAGAATGATATAATACAGCCGAAATTCCAAATACAAGACCAGTTCTTTCACTGTTGTATTCTTGTTGTATTCTTAGCAGCTATCTTCTCATCATTGGGTTATGCTCGTATTCCCCCTCGCCTAAGCTAACCCACCGACTAGTCTCCCCGCTTCTTGGCCCGCTTGAATTACACGGTGCTGCCACGTAAGGACTTTTGTAAATTACTGTGTGAAGATCCTCAGAATGACAAGCGTTGATTGATTTAATATATTGGGTCGGGCCCCTGTGGCGAAAGTTACACCGCATTGCAGATTGCAGATCCTAAGATAGGCAATCGTTGATTGATCCATGGGGTCTGGGCCCTGTGGCGAAGGTTACATCGTATCGCAGATTGCATACTTGGCTTCAACTTATACGAGAGCTAAAGAACCACTAACCAAGACTCGGCACGCCTGGTATCAGTTACTGCCTGTGAGACACGACCAACCGACAATCCCGCTCTGGATACTTGGGCGTGGTGAACAACGCACTGCGCGTGGGCATGATCCTCGGCCTCCCCAAGGCATCCACATTCCACGGCCCATGCACACTGTCCTCAGGCAGTGCAATGTCATACTCCTTGAGGAGATTCGCAATGATAATCATAATCTCCATCATCGCGAGATTCCGCCCAATGCAGTTGCGGTGACCGTAGGAAAAGGCAAATACATTGCGCTTGGCTTGCTCATCGCCTAGAAACCGCGTGGGGTCATAGAGATGCGGATTTGTCCACACGTCTTTGTTGATGTGTGCCCCATGGAGGTTGATAGCAACCTCCACCCCTGGGGGAATGTAGTGTCCCTGGATGGTGAGGCCCTTTGTGTAGGAGACGCGAGGCAAAAAGCCCGAGGTGATCGGCGAGTACCGCAGGGTTTCGTAGACGCACGCCTCCAGGTAGGGGAGGTTGTCGCGGCACTCGGCGAAAGTGATCAGATGGGAGGGAGAGAACTGGCTGCGGACCTCCTCGGTGACTTTGGCCAGGTGCTGAGGATACAGCGTCAGGAGATGGATCACCCACGAGGTCACAAAGGAGGTGGACTCGCTGCCCGCGAGCTGCATCGCGATGCTTTCCGTCATCACCTCGTCCGCCGTCATCTTCACGCGGGGATTCTCTGGGTCTTCCGCATCGATGAACGCCTGCAGGAGATCCATTGGGCCTTCTCCCGCAGAGGATAACAGATCCTTTCGCCTCGTCACCGATTCCTTGCTATAAGCAATAAACCGCTCGTACCGCTCGCGATATTGGCGCAACACCCTGGAAAATGGCCACACCTTGAGGAGAGGAAAATTCTTCCGAATCCCCAGGTACAACCCGGTGGCCTCGATCCACCGGATAACCGTCTGATCATCATTCTTCAGCGCATTGAACTCCCTCCCAAACGCCAGGGCCCCGATCGTATCAAACGTCGCATACTGCGTATGATCGCGGTAGTTGACCGTAACGTGCTGTCCGCCACTCTCCTCTAACAGTTTATCCCACTTGCTCTTAATGGCAAGCACGCTGTACTTCATAATCAACTCCTCCATGCGCCCCAGATACCCATGGTTCAGATACGGACCGATCTGGCGTCGTCGACGACTCGCCTGCGCGGGGTCCCGCGTTGTGAATATGCTTGCGTGCCCTTCAATGTCGAGCATCTCGTAGACCTTTGTCTTGCGGAATTCCGGCGACAGCAGCACGGTGCGGATGTCGTCGGGGTGGCTAATGCTGACGCCATTCGGGCGATGGACGTAGATGTTCCCGTAGCGCTGGTAGTCGGCTTGTACGGATCGGGGGCCGTCCGAGAGGACTCGTTTGAGGATGGAGTATTTACTGGACAGGCGGGCTAGGAGAGAGCCGGGGATATGGCGAAGGGGGGAGAAGAAGAGCTCGTAGGTAATTCTCCAGGTGAGGGTGAGGAGTAGAACGAGGGGGATGAAATGAAGGATTTCTATCATTTTGCAGTTGATAGGTCAGATGCGGTCTGTGGGAGGAATAAAGAGGTGCGGGGAGGAGGAAGATATTAATAAGGATGACGGACTTAGGGCACACTTGGTAAATGTCTTAATCATTGCATTGATTACCCGTACTAGAATATATATTTTCAAAATGGATATTCGAGTCAAAGTGCTATGCAGTCCTACCAAATCGTCTCTACCATCTCATTCCAGTACTTATTCTTCTTGATCCCCTGCATAGCCTCTACGTTACTCGTCAGAAGTACATACACCCCTCCCTCCCTCCCCTCTGGCGTCGGCAAAATCGCCGCCATGGTATAGCTCCCCGCAAACACCGGCGTCAAACACACGAAGCACGGCCTCCCACCGCCAAAATCCGCCTCGTACATCGGGAACCGCACCTGGCTTGTCGCCACAAGCGAGGTCGTCGTGCGCGTTGCGGTGAACGCCAACGGCCGCATATGGCTCGTGGGATTCGCCCGGATCAGGTCATGGTACGCGGCCACCAGACCCGGCTGCACGCGCTCGATGGACTGCCGGACATTCAGCGCAGCCGTCGCAAGAGTCTCTGCGGAGGTCGGACGAGCGAGCTCATCGAGCGGCGTCCGTACCATCATCCCCAGGAGGAGATTCCCGGTGTATATCTCCCGCACGTTCAGATGGCGGCGGACATCGCAGGGGACGCGCACCGTGCAGTGGGTTTCGGGCTGTCCCTGGCTAGGCCGGAGCCAGCTCAGAAGGCCCGTGGGAGGCTCCGGCTGGGGTTGGCTTTGGATATAGGTTTTGCTGATGAGCGCGACGAGCAGGTCGTTGTCCGAGAGACGGATGCCGGCGGGAATATACGGCTGCAACGCTTTGTGGACCTGGTCGAGAGAGGCTCGAGAGATACGAAATAGATGAGCTTCGCCCCGTGCCATGCCGGCGGTCTTGGAGAGTAGACCTCCCAGCGTCGTCGGGGAGAGCCAGGCAAGCCAATCGACGAGCAGATTCCGCTGACCGTAGATCGACTGCGTGAGGGGATCCAACGGAGTTCGCTCCGCAGGCAAGTACCTCTGAATGATGCTACGATCAAAGCTGAATTCACTTTTAGACTCCTCTTCCTGCTGCTGCATCCTCATCGTCTCCGCCCAGTGATTGATAAAGGCAAAATATCCCACCCCGTCCACCACATAATGCGGGATGTTGATAAAGAGAATCACTCCGCTGTTCTGTGCTAGTCGCATTACATGAATATTCAGCAGTTTGATTTCCCCATCCGCCGCAGCAGTGGCTACAGGTCCCACGGTCGCGACGCCCGCCGGCCACGCATCCCAGGCAAAACTCGCCTCCTTGAGCTGCGACCAGTGGACCGCGTCGCAGAGCGTCTCCCGGATCTCGGGCTGGTTGGGATTATCTGCGTCGACCTCGACGACGATGTGCCCGGTGCTCCTGGCTCGCAGACGGCCGGTCAGGATGGGGAATCGCTTAAGACTAGCCCATAACGAGCCCTTGAGGAGATCAAATGGCATAAAGTCATTTTCAGACTGCGCGTTCTCGTAGAAGAAGGCGTAGGGGATGTTGGAGAAGGAGCCTTGCAGGTCGAACGGGGAGAGGGGGATTGACTCCATGGTGCCAGGGCGCTCTTCATTCATTGAGAGAGACAAGCTGAAATAGGCATCAATGTTCGCAACATCGAGCAGTCAGGTCTCTGGAACTGCCTTTGGTAAATTGATGAAAGCAGCCAAAACGGTCCACCTTGGTGTAGCATTGTCTCGTGTAACTTTGTCCCACTGTTGCATGAATACGAATATCACGAAGACCCGATCTTTTACCCGATAGGGACTTGTGTATTGCTCTTCAAGTGCTAGCTCCGAACCCGTATATGCAGCCAAGCCAGGCCAGACCTCGCTTGGGGCCTGTGCTCGTATCCGGCCGTAATTTACAGTTTATACTCCGCAGACAAGATTTGCAGAATGAGGTTAAGGTAGCATTCTTCAGAATAGCCACATTTCTTGTTTGTTTCTTGTTTGTCGATCCCTAAGCTAAAACTGCAGACTGCAAATACATCACTCTGTAATTCTCGCCGACAATACCATTCGACAATCCCTCTCAGGATCTGCAGGCATGGTGGCGACCCCCATCTTCGTGGGCATTATCTTCGGCCTCCCCGCTGCATCGACGATAGTGGGCCCAAAGCGACCGTCCTCCGGTAACCCCACCTCGTAATCCTTGAACAGATTGGCTAGCGTCACCATCATCACCGCCCAGGCCAGATTGCGGCCAATGCAGAACCGTGTCCCGTAGGCAAACGAGAGCATGTTCCGCCGGGTTTCGTGGTATGTCTCCTGTTTGAGGAAACGTGGAGGATAAAACCGGTCTGGATCCTCCCAGGAGGGCCGGTGCAGATGGGCCGCGCACTTGTTAGTGGAGATTTCTGTGCCCGCAGGGATGTAGTAACCCTTCAGGGTGATGGGCTGGTCTGAGACACGGGGGAAGGAGGTGCTCGCCGTCGGGATACAACGCAGAGTCTCGTAGATGCAGGCCTCGAGATAGGGGAGTTTGGCCTTGCTCTCGTTGAATGTGATGATGTGATCCGCGGGGAAGTTGGCGCGAGTCTCGGCCACAACCGCTTGAAGATGCTCCGGGTAGAGTAGGAGAAAGTGAATCACCCAGGAGATGACAGAGGAGGTCGACTCGCTGCCTCCAACCAGCATGGCGATGCTCTCCGCCTGCACCTCGCGCGCGGTCATCGGGGCCTTGGAATCTGGATCTTCCGCGTCGAGGAGCGCCTGCAGCAGGTCCGCTGGCTTCGGACGCCCCGCCTGCAGGTCTGCCTGGCGGATGGCAATCGACTCCTTGCTAAAGGCCACCAGGTCATCGTATGACTGTTTGAGACCCCTCACCAACCAGGACAATGGGACCCGCTTGACCCACGGGAAGTAGTGGCTCACTAGCATGTACGACAGCGTATTGTTGACCCATTTCGTATACACGAGATTGCTAGTTTCCAGGGCGTGGAACTCGCGTCCAAACACGAGCGCGCCAGTGATGTCAAACATGGCCAGTTGGGTATCGTACCGGTAATTCACCTCCACCTTCTTGCGGTTTGCCAGCTGGGCATCCCAGCGCGCTTTGAGAGCCTTGACCCCGTACCGCAGCATAACTGGCTCCATCTGTGACAGATACGCATTGTTGAAGAATGGGTGTAGTTGTCGCCGACGGCGCTGCGCCTCGGCCGGATCAGTAAAGGTGGAGACGTTCGGGATGCCCTCGTATTCAAACACCCGGTACATGTCCGTTTTGCGAAATGCGTGGGAGCTGAGCACCGTACAGGCATCGTGGGGGTCGCACAGGTACACTGTGTTGGGCTTGCAGAGGTAGATGTCCCCATAGGTGGAATAGTCCTTGCGCGCTGCTGTTTCCGCCTTGCCGGTGAGAAGATGCCAGAGGGGGCGTTTCGATGTCACCCGGGCCATGAACGGGGCGGGGATATGACGGAGGGGAGAGAGAAACAGAGCATGGATGAGCAGGTAGCAAAGCCGGAGGGCGAGGACAGCGAAAAGGATGGAGATGAGGCTGGCGGCGGCCATTGTGTCATGAAGTGACTGACTGACTGGACTGACTAGCACTGAGCAGAGTGTTGTAAAAGGAAACAGGGAAGACAGAATGCTAAGTGAGAGAAGTAGTTAGGAACAGTTCGATAGCAGACGACTCTTAAGAGGTCATTAACCTAGGTCACACTGGGTGGCCTCGGTAAGCTTTTGCATAAAACACGGTTTGAAACGAGTCGTACTATCTGTAATTATTATTCCAGTTTGTTCTTTCATTCTCTCTTCCACCACATCCCACCTCCTGTTCATAGTATCCAGCTCAGACCGACCATGAACACAGCCATCATCACCGGCGCCGCCCAAGGCGTGGGCCTCTGCATCGCTGAAGCCCTCGCCCAGCGCAACTATCGCATCGTGCTCAGCGACATCGACACCGAAAAGGGCCCCGCCGCCGCCTCCCAGCTCAACCTCACCCACGGCAAGGGCACCGCCTCCTTTTTCCCTTGCGATCTCTCCAATCTACGAGAAATCGACGCCCTTTTTTCCTTCGCCATCGAGACCATGGGCGGGTTTTCGGTGCTCATCAACAACGCGGGGTACCTCCGCGCGCCGTTCCTTGCGCTCTCCGCGCAGGACATCCAGGATATGATCACCGTCAATCTGACGGCGCCCATCTACGCAACCCAGCAGGCGATCAAATACTGGGATGGGCTTGACCAGGGCCAGACTGGGTGCGTGGTCAGCGTGACCTCCTCGTCGTCGTTCAAGACGTATGCGAGCATCGCACCGTACGGGGCGGCCAAGGCCGGCGCTGCCATGTTTACCTTTGCGGCTGGGGCGTTTCATCCGCGCGTGAGGGTGAATGCGGTGGCGCCGACCGCGATTGCGACGGCGTTTGACAAGAATCGCATGCGGGTGGAGACGGACCGTACGGGGCCGGGGTATACGCCCGAGGAGGAGATGCGGGCGATGGGGTTGAAGAGGTTGCAGCCGGAGCAAGTGGCGGATGCGGTGGTGCAGTGTGTGGAGGATGAAGGGCTGTATGGGAAGGTCCTGTACTTGGATGCGGTGGAGGGGATCAAAATACATGATGGATATACTTAGATTAACTTATTTGTCTTCGCGTCATATTCAAACTACTCTAGGTCTTTGGCCGGCTTATCACTAATTGACAGTCTCGGTCCGGATGCGTAGGCGTAAACACTATATGGCACTTGGACGGCATGCGAATGGGGATCCCCTGCTCGTCTACATGATGCGGTCCGTACAGACTGTCTTCTGGTAAACTCCAATCGTAGTCCTTTAGCAGATTCGCCAGAATGGTCATCATCTCCATCCATGCCAGATGGCGCCCTATACAGCTGCGCGTCCCATACGAAAAGGCAAAGACACTCCGCTTCAGATCGGGATCCTTCAGAAACCGGTCCGGCAGGAACCTTTCTGGTTCCTCCCAGACGTCCTCGCGGTTATTCATGGCGATGAGATTGAATGCTATCTCGGTGCCAGGGGGGATATAGTGCCCCTGCAAGGTGGTCCCATTGCTGAAGGAAACCCGAGGCATGAAACTCGATGTAATGGGCGTGTACCGCAGCATCTCATAGACAAAAGCCTCGAGAAAGACCAGCCGATTACAGTCTGCATAGGTTATCAAATGGTCAGGACCAAACTGTCCACGCACCTCATCCACAGCCATCCGATAGTACTCGGGATACAAGGTAAATAAATGCACCGCCCAGGTCAGCGAGGCGGCCGTCGTCTCACTCCCAGCCAGTTGCATGCCCACGCTCTCAGCCTGCACCTCCACGGCCGTCATCTTGACCTTGGAGTCGGGGTCTTCTGCATCAATAAACGCCTGGAGCAGATCGACGGGCTTCTGGCATCCTTGTGCCAGCAGCTCCTTTCGACTGGCCACTGCGTGCTTGCTAAATTGAACAAACTCCGCATATGCCCTGGTCCAGCGCCGCACCAGCCGCGAGAAGGGAAACACCATGAGCAGCCGGAAATTGATCCGCACGCCGATATAGACTGCTGTCGCCATGATCCATTCCACGATCGCCACACTCTCCCCTTCTTCCTTTAGCGAGTCCAGCCGCCGGCCAAATGCCAGCGCACTCATAATATCAAAAGTGGCCAGCTGCAGGTCGTGGCGGTAGTTTACCTTGACTGCTTTCCCTGGGCCATGGCCCTGGTGAGCAATCAGTCGATCCCACTTGTCCGCCACAGCCCGGCAGCCGTTCCGCAGAATCAGCTCCTCCATTTTTGCCAGATAGCTGGGAATGAAGTACGGACCGATCTGCCGGCGCCGTCGACTAGCGAGCTTGGGGTCACTGAAGGTGACGATATTCGCCATGACGGGGTCATTAAGGCCATGATAGACGTCAATCTTTTGGAAGTCGGAAGACGCGAGGATGGCCCGCACATCCTGGGGATGGCTGATTGTGATGGTCCGCGGTTTGGAGAGGTAGATGTCCCCATAGGTATGGAAGTCGGCCAGGGCTGCGGGGATGACCCGGCTGGGGAGGCGGGCATAGATCGCTCGGAGGGGGGTGAGGCGTGCAAGAACCGGTCCCGGAACCCGGTGAAGGGGAGACAGGATCAAGGCGTCCAGCAGGCGCCAGGAAACCCACAAGACGACAACTAGGCAGAGAATAATGGGAAGGGCCATGGTGTCTCAGCGCGTGCAAGAGGAGAGGCAAGGGTGATTCATCCTCGAAAGAGATAAGAGTGCTGTGCAAAGGTCATCGTCGCTTCATTTACCCTTTTTTGGTATATTCTGGAATACCCCTCTTCTTGTCTATCGGTGGAGTTGGCATAGTTCACTTCCCTTGCATAAGTGCGCCACTTCATCCGCCTATCACATGTGAAACTGTCTCTCTACATCCTTCTTTTTCCTGATACAGAGGCTTGCATCTGCATGTTCCACCAAAGGTGACATCGATTTGACAAGTAATTGAAGTGGACATGTGGGTTTTTTGCCTCTATCTGGAAAAAGAACAGATAATAGCCTTGGGGTTCTCATATCCGGCTGAATACGATGTTGATCCTGCAATTGACCAATAGTCTTTATAGTTAAAATGATGACCCTGGATGATCTCCACTGTGGCCCAGCGCTTAGAAATACTAGGTTGAAATACTTGATCGAAATTTTCAATCTGTCTGTCATATGCGCCCGTGCACGATCTAGATGCCTGCAGCCAGTCTCAATACGACATGGGATTTTGTTGACCCTAGTATGTATCTGTATACAAACATGTTATCAGGCCAATTTTTGACCCCTCATCTGGTCCCATGTTCGAACCGAAGAGGTAGAGGCGAGATAGACACAATTCTACGGCAGGTTCCCTCTCCAATGCTTTGATTCACACTGTTCAGGGGGAGAAGACCACTACTTCCACGATGATCGGAGTCGCTGAGCTTCAGCCCTTTCTGAACGCAATCAGCATACTCCAAGTGCTCGCGGCAATCTTCATTGGAGCCCTCACCTATCGACTGATTGATGCCTATTTCCTCTCTCCCCTCGGTTCCATTCCTGGGCCCCTTCTGGCCCGACTGACCACCAAACGCGCCAATGTCGACACCTTCTCCGGGAAGGTGACCCAGACCGTCGACAAGGACGTCGCCAGGTACGGCGATGTATATGTCTACAAACCCCGTGCGGTCTGTATCAATCACCCAGATGACATCCGCGCCGTGCTAGGCTCCCAGGAGTTTCGCAAGGCCGCCTTCTTTGACATCTTCAACGACGGCAACACACCCAATATCGTCTCGCTCAGAGAGCCAGAGCTGGCCAACCGTCGCCGGCGGCAGCTAGGCCCCTTCTTCAACTACGCTTATCTGGGACGCGCAGAGTCTCTGATCCTCCAGCATGGATACCAGGCCATCCGCACGAAATGGGACGCGTTAATAGGAGCGAACAGCGGGCGCCCAACCGAGGTCAACTACCGCACCGACACCCAGCTAGTGACGTTCGACATCATGAGTGCGCTGGCGTTCGGGCGCAACTTCAACGCCATCTCCCGCGGTAGCTCGTCAATCATGAAATGGGCCGGGTTGATCATGGAGATGCTGGAGTCGCCCGTCGTCCTGGCCCTGCTGTCGCTGCTGCCATTCTCGCTCATCATGCGGCCGTGGAAAATCATGTATCGCGAGCTGGCGGCGTTCAGCAGCGACGCTGTCGACATGCGCAAGCAGTTGCTGGCTGACGACTCCGCGGAGAAGCCCTCGGACATGCTGCAGGCGTTTATCGACGCGGAGGACCCCGAGTCTAAAGTCAAGATGAGCCCGCATGAGGTGCAGGCCGAGAGTATCATGATGATGCTGGCGGGGAGCGAGACCACCTCATCCGCCATCATGTGGACGTTCCACCTGCTGCTGCTCTACCCGGAGACTCTCAGGCGAGCCGTCCACGAGGTCCGCAGCGCCTTCCCCTTGAGCCACTTGGTGACCTACAAGGACGTGCGCAGCAGCTTGCCGTACGTCGAAGCCTGCGTGTACGAGGCTCTCCGGCACTCGCCCACCACGGCCGGACTGACTCCGCGCATTTCCCATTCTACGGGCATCACCCTGCAGGGACATTACATTCCGCCCGGGACAGAAATCTACGTCAATCTGCGCTCGCCGAGTATGCATCCCAGTATTTGGGACGACCCAGCGCGGTTCAACCCGGACCGATTCCTCGATGGCGAGACCAACAAGCGGTTGCTCTTCACCTTTTCCTATGGTCCGCGGAACTGCCTTGGACGTAACCTTGCCTGGGTGGAAATGCTCACCATCGTCGCCAACGTCCTCAAAGACTACGACATTGCGCTGACGGAAGATAGCCGATTTGGGCCGCATTGCACAGATGAGAATGGGCTGCCGGTTCTCATGCCCGCCAAGTGCTTCATTGCGTCCTTCCCGGCCAAGCCGGAGAGGGACTGCCGGATGGTGATTACCAGGAGGACCGAGTGATAGCAAGCGCTAGAGAGTATTTTTCTTGCTAGTCTCGTGTAATGTAACGAGTTTAGAGAAGTGGACCGAATTGCTGGTCAAATGGCCGTGATTCACATGTTAGAAACCTGAAGTGGGAAAGGCGCATTCCACGCCTTGTTTTCTAAAATCCGTAAGCAGCTGGCCAATGATCAGGACGAGTTAGAGGTTACAATCAGTTAACTGCTTAGCACGCAGTGGCGTTCCTTATGCATAAGGGCGAGCATGCAGAACGCTCGGCTTTTAGGCAATGGAGTCGCCCCCTCGTTTTTGTCGTACTGCCTGTTTCGGAGATTTCTATTTTTATTTATTTTTTTATTTTTTATTTCTTTTTGAAAATAATGTAAGAAACAAAGTGTAAGGAAAACTAAAAAGACGAGTCTGGTAATACAGACTATTTGCAGTCTTGCCACGGTACAGATAGTTCAGTATAAAGTCCTTCCTGTAAGGCCCACAGCAGGTAGTAACAGAGCTCTTGCCTTTAACCATGGCTACAGACAGCAGTAAGCCTGCGACAGTCATCGGCAAGGCCGAATTCTCCAACACCAAAGCCGCCAGCGAATTCGGTACCGATCTATCGCGATGGCGGCTCAACGTCGACAACGGCCGGCACATGTGGGAGTATCTAGAGTCCGATGATAAAGCCAGAAAACGCCCGCAAAGTTTCCTGGAAAAGTACTGGCTGGGTCTACCGTATGAACTCCCTGCGCGGCCTCGCGCTACCCGAGCCCTGGAGGCCGTGGAAAACGGATGGGAATTCTTCAAGCGCCTGCAGACAGCCGATGGGCACTGGGGATGCAACGATGACGGCCCCCTGTTCGTCACCAGCGGGATGGTCATCGCGAGGTACATCGTGGGGATCCCGATAGACTCCCACATGAAGCAGGAAATGTGCCGGTACTTACTCAATGTGGTCAACGAGGACGGCGGATGGGGCCTGTTCATCCAGTCCCCGTCGACCGTCTTCGGGACGGTGATGAACTACTGCATGCTGAGGATCCTGGGGCTGGGGCCGGAGCATCCAGCGATGGCAAGGGCGCGCAACACCCTGCTCCGACTGGGAAGCGCGAGGGCCACCCCGACCTGGGGCAAGTTCTGGCTGTGCGTCCTCGGCGTGTACGAGTGGGAAGGGATGATCCCCCTGCCGCCGGAGCCGTTGCTCGTGCCTGCAAGTTTGCCCTTCAATCCGGGGAAATGGTGGGTGCACACCCGGAATGTCTATATCAGCATGAGCTATCTGTACGGCCATCGATTCTCGATGCCGCCCAACAAACTCGTGCAGGCTCTGCGCGACGAGCTCTACGACATCCCCTACGAGCAGATCAACTGGCCAGCGCAGCGCACCAACGTCAGCGCCGCGGACCGTCTCACAGACTCAACCTGGATCCAACGTAGTTTTACCTCTGCTCTGACGACGTACGAGACCCTCAAGATCCCCTTCCTGCGGCGCCGCGCGCTCAACGAAGCTCTGTTCCAGATCGAAACGGAAACCCGCAATACCCACTACCTGTGCATCGCTCCCGTGAGCTTCGCCTCGAACATGCTGGCGCTGTATCACGCCCATGGCCGAGACAGCCACTGGATCCGGGGCATGCGCGACCGGTTCATCGACCCGATGTGGCTGTGCCGCGAGGGTCTGGCCGCCTCCGGCACAAACGGGACCTCGCTGTGGGATACGGCGTTGACGGTGCAGGCCACCATCGACGCCGGACTGGCCGCGCGGCCCGAAAACCAGGCCATCCTGCGCAAAGCCCTCGAGTTCATCGACAACTCGCAGATCCGCGAGGATCCCCTTGGCGTGCACCACGTCTACCGGCAGCCGACTCGCGGCGCCTGGCCCTTCAGCACGCGCGACCAATCCTACGCCGTGTCGGACACCACCGCGGAGGCCGTCAAGGTTGTCGTGCTCCTGCAGCGGATCGAGGGCTTCCCCGCGCGCATCTCCGACGAGCGGCTCCAGCAGGCCATCGATCTGATACTGGGGATGGAGAACGCCGGTGGCGGGTTCTCGGCTTATGAGCCCGTGCGGGGGCCAAAGTTCCTGGAACTGCTCAACATCACGGAGCTCTACGAGAACGTCATGACGGATAATCTGTATCCGGAATGTACCAGCTCGGTGATCATGAGTCTGACGACGTTCGCCCGGGAGTACCCTACCTACCGAGCACGGGACATCCAGGCCTGCATTTCCCGGAGTGTCGACTACCTGCTGCGGTCTCAGTACCCGAATGGTGGCTGGTTCGCCAGTTGGGGAGTCTGTTTCACGTATGCGACCATGTTTGCGCTGCAGGGACTGGCCTGCATGGGTCGGGAGGAGTCCAACTGCGCCGCGTGCCGGCGGGCTTGTAGTTTCTTGCTGCAGCACCAGAATCCCGACGGTGGGTGGGGTGAGAGCTTGGATACCGTTCGGTTCAAGGAGTACCTCCCCCATCCGGACGGGAGCCAGGTGACCAATACCGCCTATGCGGTGATAGGATTGCTAGCGGCACGATGTGGGGACCATGAGGCCGTTCGTCGCGGTGTGGCGTATCTTATGAAGGAGCAGCAGGATACCGGGGAGTGGCTGCCGGGGGCGCTGGAAGGAGTGTTTGCTCCTCCTGGGGGGATGCGGTATCCGAATTACAAGTTTCACTTTACCTTGATGGCGCTGGGAAGGTATGCCGCGGTCTACGGAGATGAATGTCTAGCTGCGCAACTAGTATGATACTGAGTGGCCCCAATTATTGCCTTTATATTCAGGTAGCACGCATGTCTCATAGTCACCGCAGCTGTGATCACCACCTTGAGCAACTGAATGCTAGTCTCTTAATCTTCAGCTCACAGTTCTAGACAGAGATAGGAAGGCCCTCTTTGGCTGTCCATATGACGATGTCTAGCTCTCTTTTGTTCCTGGTGCGTACATGTCAAATACATCTGGTATACGGTATCTCAAGATTAATTCCGTCACCCTTCAGGATTTTGGAATCCAATCTCATGCTTGAATCCAGAACTGCAGGGTAGAAGTCTCTTCGGACTGACACGTTGTAAGGGCACAGTATATTCAAAATTACCCTCTCATGGGTCCCATTGAAAAACCTAATGGCGTGATCGGAGTCTTTGCTGAGTATAACTTCTTATAGAGATGACGTGTGCGGCTGGAGATATCTTGTATTGCATAAATTGCATAAAGCCTCACAACTTTGCGTCTTTAACAGCTTCTCCCAGATGCTTCTACAATAAGCCGCAAGCACACTTCAGCATCAAAACACACACGGTGCACATAGACCAAGGCTGGTAACGCCATGACTCACCTTGAGTACGTTGAAGCCAAAAGGGCACTGTCGTGAGCATTTAGGAATGCAGCAATAAACCCTAACCAGACCTGGGATGCTCGTTCTTTGGGCGGCGACAACGGCCCTCTAGACGACTTCTTGTAGCTACAGCTGTTCTGAAGGGATGGAAGCTTTACTAGTTTAATATGGTGATGGCCTCCCTTCACAGTGACCTTAACATAGATATTTACATGCATTTACCTGAAGGTTTTAAAGAAGAACGATATATCTGCTACTTATGATATTCACTTTATGGCCTAGATATGGTCAGCCAACCGCTTCGCCAACGCCACTAGCGTGAGACTCGGATTTCCCGCCGGCGACATGGGAAAGACCGAGTTGTCGCACGCGTACAGGTTCTTGTATCCTACAAACCTGAGGTCCGCGTCCACGACACCGTTTCCATCGCCCGCCATCCGCAAGCTCCCGACCTCATGCGCCACGCCGCCCACTTCCGCGGTGTCTAGGTCCGCTAGGCCGTCGGCGGCGAACAGGGGGCGCTCGTCGAACACGGGTTGGGCGCTATAGGCCTTGAAGACGCGGGTTGCGACCTGGCGGGCTTCGTTGATGAGACGCTGGACCGGGGGGGCAGCATTCATGAACACGTTGACGGGGTCGGCGGGGTTGCTGCTCTTGAGGGTGATGGCGTTGGCGTCGAGGAGGGGGGAGTAGAACTGGAAGACGATCTCGCAAAGCATGTACCCAGCGCGGATGTTCTCGTCCTGTTCAAGGTGCTCTGGGTTCACGTAGCGGCCCTGGTTGAACTCCGCCCCGAGCTCGACGATGATGTCAAAAGCGTGAGCATCGCGGGAGGCGGACGGGTGCCTGAGGAGAATCTTGGCGGACTTTGGCTCTGTTTCGGAGGGTGGTGTGGTGGCGAGGGCGTTTGGGGGGATGACGAAGTGACGGTAGAGGATCGCATGGTCTGTGACGCCGCGCCCTATCATAGGGTTGTTGATACCGGACAGGAGAGCTATTTTCGCGGATTCAAGGGTACCAGCGCTGAGAACGATGGTGTCGGCGGTGTAGGTCCGCTCGACCTTGTCGAGCAGGTCGAAGCAATGCACGCCGGTCGCGCGTTTGTTATCGCCAGCATCAAACGTGACATTCCAGGCGGCGTGATTGAGATTGACCGTCAGGGGCTCTCGCTCGGAGCCCAGATTGGGCGGTCTCTGCACCAACAGATCTTCAATGATGAGGTCCGCTGTGGAAAAGATACCGGCCGGGATGGACCAATTGGTCGCTCCCGTATATTCGACACCTACTGAGGCGTCCTCGGCGTTCCAACCGGGGAGAGTCTGGTCCAAGGTATTCCTCGATGTGGTCTGAAAGTTGCTCGGCGCCGGGGTATCTGCATTGAATATCCTGCGAGCCACCGGATAGCCACCCGTCGGGCCAGCATTGAGGAGATACTGCTT
Source organism: Aspergillus udagawae (assembly GCF_001078395.1). Classification (NCBI taxonomy): domain Eukaryota; kingdom Fungi; phylum Ascomycota; class Eurotiomycetes; order Eurotiales; family Aspergillaceae; genus Aspergillus; species Aspergillus udagawae. The sequence goes on along the minus strand of NW_025091273.1, from coordinate 431,035 downwards.
CACCGCTGCAGGAAACATGTCCAATTCCCAGCCCGCCAGCGGCGGAATGAAGCTTCCCCAGAAGATGGATCGGCCGCCCAGATTGAAGCCCTGGCCACCCTGGTACGCCGACCCTTGTACGTTATTGTAGTTGATGACCTTGAAATCTTCCCACAGCGACCAGATGTGCTTCTGGAACTTGCCGATGAGCAAGCGTCGGGGCAGGTTTCCAATGTGGGTCGGGAAGAGCAGGGATCCAGCCTCCAGGATCAGCACCCGCTTTCCAGCGTCCGCAAGCGCGCTCGCCAGGACCCCGCCGCCCATACCAGAGCCGACGACGATCACATCGTAGTGAACCCTCGTGTCCACGTTGCGTTTGAGCAGCGTGCGGGCCACGACGCCGTTTTCAGTCACAAGAGCTTTGTATGGCATCTCGGTAGCTGTCGCGAGGGAGCGGATGAACAGCGTGTATTTGTGAGGAGAAAATCATTCTTTCCAACGCTGAAGGGGACCATCGGTTATGTATGGATTTTGCAGTCTTCGTGCTTAAGCCGTAAACCCAGTCAGACTTTGGCACAGATACATGCGGATGTTTCTGTTTCCGCTTGCGGCTGGATCGAGACCACATCGAACTAAATTCCGTCCAATTCATTTGGTTTGGTAACCTGATGCCTAACCCTTCTTTCCACAGAAGATCGACGGGGGCGCAAAACATAGGCCCAAACCCAAAGTTTGACTCAAAGGGAGTGGAACATTCCCTCGATAGGGGCATCATATGATGTAAATAATCTGTGTTGTGGCCTGTCACTTCGGCTGATATGTGAGCCCCCAAGGCTAGCGTCATACATTTAACTGCGTGGCAATCCTCTATCTGTGTTCACCATTCCGTTTTCAGCTTGTCTTAGCCCCATCTAGAAATGGATAGTCAACTCCATATTGGAACCACAAACCTATTAGGCGTCGAAATTAAATTCGAGAAAACTAGTATAAATTCTGCATATATCTAGCTAGAGTCGTATATCTTAGTAATATCTGACTTCCCGAGATACTATCATTGAGAACCTATCCAACACTATCTAGTATGCCTAGCAATTTACTGACGAAATTCAACTTTCACAATACACATCATATGCTATATAGGGGGTCAAAAGTCTGTGCACACTCCGCATATCCACAGCGCGTCAAAAAATCAACAATCATTTCAACCATTACCTATTCCATCAAGATGAGGTCTTTTGGCACCAAAATTAGTGGACATAGAAGGCCTAAAGCTGAAGTATCATCTGATTCACGCGCAGCTATTTTATATGGCCTAGACAACTAGGGATTGCCAACATAAATAGCAGAGGAATTTGGTGTCGGTTGCCGCACCATTTACGCCACTAAAAAATGCTACGAACATCATGAAATCTTGATATTAAAGGTTATATAAGAATGCCCATGTGGGCCCCGATCTCGACTCGACCTTGCCCTTGCATATGAGGGGCAAGCTGGGAGGGTCTGGCCCGGGGTCGTCTTAAAATTAGATTCGCTGACCGCATCTAAACATAATACCATGGGTCAGTATCAGAGCCAACATGGGTTTATTAGACTTGTGCACGCGAACCATAGTCGGGCCCCAATTTACAGCAATCTCGTGAAACCCTTCTGTATAAAGAAAGGGTCAGTGGAGCGGTGGCAGAACCACACCAATCGACAATGCAGTCCGCCCAATTTCCATGGGGAGGTTCTCAAGGTTCTCCCCGAACCTCCGTCAATCACCCGATCTGTTAATTTTCCGTCTCTCCTATATTTAATTGCGGGGATAACATGCTGCCAACTCCTACCCAACGACTCATATCTAGGCTGCGACTCCCTCAATCACCAACCTGGGGCTTCATCATCTACCGTACCACATACACCCCTCAATCCTACCGCCAATTTCCCCTAATTATCAAGCTGGCAAACTCCTGCATAAAATGAGATGTCGTTGAAGAATATGCAACGGTCAAAGAACATTATCTGGGTCCCCCTGAAAAGCTCAGAAAAGATTACCAGCTAATCTGTGCCCAACACCACCCTGTCATAATTGAAGACTGCAATCATCTTGACAGTATCCCGCTCCATTCCGTGCGATCCCACTTTGAAACCTGGATCGACGACCGCGCCAGCGGTAGGGGCAGAGAGAAGCAGGACTGGGGCCATCCTACGCAGCGCCACGTGTGTCTTGTCGTCGATGAGGAGGTGTGTCAGGTCTTAGCAAAAGCTGACGCGAAACCATTCTGGGAGGGCTCAGAGGAGGAAAAGAATTCTTGGCAGTATCTGGATGAGTGGTGGTTGAAGGCCGTTGAGCCATGGCCGGAGATTGATGAGTTGGAGAGAGAGCACACTGGATTTGATGGGACGATGAAGGCCTCTGTTCTTGCGCTTTGGAGACTGTGGGGTCATATGGATAATCCATACCCGATGTGGATGTTGAGGAGGGATAAGGACGGGTTGTATACTGGATGAATGTATACCTAATCTTTCATTTTCCTGAGTTGAAACAGTAAATATTTGAAGCCAGGAGCCGGTGCTGCTTACAGTTACAGGATTGATGAAAAAAGTCCTCGGAAGGCTACTATATGGAAGCCAGTAGTTTCTCATGTCTTATACACAGCAAGCTTTAGGTCATACAACTCCTGAAGGCAGCCATGTTAGCAGTCATCATACAATCTCTCCTCATCCCATCCATGCGGCGATCTCAACTTTGCAGCTTGCAAGCTGAGCCACCCTATGGAACAACCACTCGTCATCTCTCATCTCAAAATTAATCATAAACGACGAGGAACAGGGCTTACAGCCTGACTCTTCTAGAGCGTTGGCAATGAATTCCTTCTTTGTCATATTCCCACTCTCCATGAGCACTTTGTTCTCCTCCATCTCCTCCAAGGCCTCATCATACTTAGCCGACTCGCCCACCTTCCGCGATACGAACGCCTTGAGTTCTTTTGCATTATTAAATCCCATCTCACGCCTTGCCCACTCATTAAGCCCCAAATGTCGGCGCAGCTGTGTAAAAGCAAGGCTGCGATGGTCATTGAAGCCAGATGTGAGAAGCATGTGCAGCCATATGGCCACGGAGGTTTGCGACCACTTGACAAGACTAGAGAGCTCAGACTGAAGCCAAAGGCCCTACTTCGCCATAGCCACTGACATCTAAGGCACATAGCATCTTACAAAATAGAGGAGTTGACTCTTTGGGTACGCCTTGTTGCCTTTTTTAGGGTTAAGTGCTCTGATGAGTGTGCTAACTGAGTGAGTTATGTCTAGGTGACTGAGCAAGGGGGTTTGTGACGACCACCAAGTATTTTCTTACTAAGATTTATTACCTTAGGATGATAACTAAATAATGCTTAGTGGGTGCAGAATAGTGGTGTGTAGTATGTACTTAAGTACTAAAGTGGTGGCTTGCTAAGGGAAAATACAGGTGGAAATGTAGCTGTTTATGGCCCTTTGTAGTGGTCATTTTTGGTGTTGATTTCACAGGTCCTCATGTTCTAGGTGTAATATTAGAAGAAAAGTCCATAGAAGAGTGGGGTACGGAAATAGTGGACCTGGAAAAGGATGGGGAAACTCAGTGCTCGCATAGAGAGAACGACCCTGTTTCGAAAACACGATTGGTCTGGGTAGATTTGAGAGACCTCTCGTCCATAAGTTTCAAACGATACTCCTTGGCTTCATCCATAGTCATCGGTGTAAAGTCAACGGTCTTATGCACCATATTCTGCAACTCGACCGGTAATCGCTTCCCCAATACGTCGTCGACGGACTGCTTCCATTCCTTGCACCAGTCCTCTCGCTGGGGCGGGACATTAGCGGTCGAAATAATTCGTCGGCTAGGGTCAATGAGGAAAAGCGCGAGAATCTTGCGGTGACCCGGCTTAGAGCGATCAGAGAGCGAGAAGGCAGAGACGCGGTGCTGCAGTGTGTTCGGAAACGTCAAAAGGCGTCCTTCACGGCAGGTTACCGCTCCCAGGTCTTGGGTTATCTGTTCGTCGCTGAAGCCGCCGGCACTGGGCTCAAAACCGAATACACGCAAGAATTGGAACTCGCCCTGTTCATAGTACAAGTCATCAAAATGTCTGTCATCGGCACGGTGACGGAAGGAGAGGGTGTTGTCGGTGATGTTTTGAGAGTCATAATAGTAAATCGCTGTAGCACAAATCCGCTCGTTCTAATCTTGGTTAATAGCTTATATGTGCCGTGGACGAATTTGCCATACCAGTTGTCCCTCAATGTGCCAGGAGCCCCCTTCATACTCTGGTTCCTCAGGTGTAAGCTCGATGTTGGCCAGCTTGACAATTACTTGCAATCCTTCCTTTGCAAACATTGACTGCAGATCGACTGCGTTTTGACGATGATCCGTAGGAGGCTCAAATTTGGCCGGCTCAGGTTGCTTAAGCCGTCGGGCATCCCGCCATTCCTCCAAGCGCTCATAGAATGCGTCGTCGTCTGATTCGTCATCCCCCTGCTGAGGTTCAGGCTCCGCGCTCGGAAGGTATTCAACCTCGTTGTACTGGATCCGACGTGGAATATTATAGTCTCGTGTTAGGGATATATTCCACAGAGGAATGATCTGTGTGAGTATCTTTTCAATCACGTGGTACAGGTCTCGGTGCTTGGCTGGGTGCAGATTGTTGATGTATGAAGCGATCTGACACTCGCCATTGCCATTGAATTTGACTTCACATGGAAGCCACTGAAAATGGCGGCTGTACGGATCATGGTCGGACATCCGACGAAGACGTTCTGGTGGTGAATCTGAAATTCTTGTCATCTCCCCCTGCCCTACATATAGAAAGCAGTCGTCGAGCCCAATCAGCTTGTCGCCGAGGACTTTGGTGCGACCATACACAAGTGGGAAGAGCGATGGGTGGACCAGGTCGACAACCTTGTCGTCAGACCCAGGGTGATAGTCCTTCTCCTCTTCCGGCACGTCTTCAAGGGGCTTGACAAGGTCCCGAAGCTGCTGCTTGAGCTCCTTTGGAATGGCCACATCTGTCTTGACCACACCGGGATCGTATGACGTTAGTATTCCCGTCTTTTTATATTCCGTAGATTTCCAACGGAGCTCCGCGAAGATATACTCAATCATCCGTTCAGTGATATCTTGGCCGCTATCGGAGATTTCTTTTCGCCATTTATCGGTTATCTCCTGATTGAAAACCTAGCTTGCGTTGGTAAGGGCTTTAAAAGGGAGTTAATCAATCACGCACCTTTTTATCCCAATCCGGCTTATCAGTGATTGCCTCCATTATACGCATCATAGAGAGCTCCCTCAGCGTGAACATATAACTGCCTGATTTAACGTCTCTTCTCATAACCCATGGCAGCTCTGATCCACGCAACACTTACCCAACATAACCATTTTCGATATCGGTTTCATCCAAAGCGTTGGCGTAAACAACATCTGTCCATTCTCGCTTAAATTTATTAGTATCAGTCGCCTCAGCACACAAGCTGGAAACATACATGGGGCCGGAAATAAAGGGGCAAAGTAAGCCCAGGAAGCTCGAAGCGAGTTGACTCTACGGCGGACATTGGGGCGGATTCAGGCCTAGGCGTAGAGTGGCGTAGAAAGTGATTCTTGAGAGAAAAATGCCTTCTACCATTAACACTAGGATGGGTGACGGTTCGCGCAGCTCTCAAGACGGGGTCGTTTTTGTACAGTTTGTTGGAGGATTGAGAGATAGGGGAGTTGCTGAGCAAGTAAATGGCACTTCGTATATGAAAGGAAGAGCAGAAGGGCATTGCATTGACACTGGCCAGGGTGAAGCGATGGCCCACGCTTTATACTCAATTCTATCCCGACTGACAGCTGGTTGTCAACTAGTTGCAGGGTCAAGGTACAATCAGGCACGACCAGGCATGCATGGGCTTGGCATCTTTAGGCACCCGGCCCACAATAGGTAGCAATGTCACAAGGCTACAAGGCCTCCAGCTGAGGCCGGCTAACCCGTTTGGGACGCTTTACTGTCTTGGATGACGGTGGGGGTCACTGATGGTTAACTAAGTTGGTTAACCAAGTATGGTCTTGAATAAAGAGATGAAACTCGCCATGGATACCAAGTTATTTTATTCAGTTCCTTGAGCTCCGTCCATACCCTTGGAACGAAGGAAGGTCGCCTAACACCATGACTGGTGCACTCGTCTCCATAAACCTACACGACCCCTCCGAATTCGAGGAACTGCGTCAGCAACGTATCCTCTGCAGCGGGGACAATACGCCGGATAAATTGGTGTTTTGGCGGCAAAAGCAGGGAGAGGGTTTCAAACAAAACGCTATCTTATAGTCAAAATTCTACCCTGGGCTTCCGTACTGCCAGCATCAACTGCTTCTGATGCATGGCGTCACCCATCTTGTGGTAGTCGGACTGTTATATGGCGGTCGTTTTTTAATTCATTTAGTCTTTAATGAAGTATTTGCTGCCTCTTCAAATCCTAAACAATCCCAACGTAAGAGGGCATTATCGTGACACCAGTTTGGCCTCTTTAGTATACTGCCGCTACTTCATCATAATTTAGTCCATCGCCCTTGACAGGAGCCGTCCAACCTATGTCCGTCAGCTTGTTCACGTTAAGTGTGTGCTTCTTGTCGAGAGGGAAAAGGTTCAATTCCCTGACAGCTTGGGTCGCTTGCGTTGCGGTCCTGTAGTCCACAAAGGCGAACTTAACATTGTATATTCCTGATCAGCTGTCCGTCTAACTTCCCAACCAAATCACCAGACGCACCCTTGGGTGATGTTTATAAGGCCTTTGTAGGATTTGTTCCTAGCATCCTGACCCTGATCAAAATTCTTTCTATGATCATGATAGGAAGCTTAATCTATGCCTTACAGGTACTATATCACTGGTACATAAAAATATGATCATCGCTATCCCTTGTTCCCCACCTCTATATAGAGAAGATAGGCCCGCAGTGGAAGTGCCCCCGAAACCATATACATTAGCTAGAGTACAGGTAGACGAGAAAGGTTCGGCAGCGTCTCTGCCGTGCCGTGGCTTTGCTTTGCATATTCCGTACGGTAGTATCTTTCCCTTGATTTTGCATCCATTCACGCGGTACACAACCCATTTGCATCTCTCCTCATCATCCACATCGGATACGGATCATCCATAAGAGTCCACAACCTAAAAAGTGAAAAAATAGAGACCTTCATCGTCCCATCAAAGCCAGTGGCCTCCCTTTCCCACTCATCAATCTCTGGCCAAGGCTCAACGGCCTTCACCCATAACTTTTTATAATACTCCCCCGCGGCCTCTCCGATGAGTCTCTCATCGGCGTTTCCTAAAGCCTGACACACCTCCTCGTCGACAACAAGACACACGTGGCGCTGCGTAGAGTAGCCCCACTTATAGTTCTCTCTTCCTCTACCGCTGGCGTAGTCATCGATCCAGGATTCGTAGTGGGATCGCACGCTGTGGAGCGAGATGCCATTGAGCTGGGTGCGGTCTTCAATGATGATGGGGCGGTGTTTAGCGCTGATCAGCTGGTAGCCATTTTTGAGTTCTTCGGGGGGTCCGGCATAGTAGTCTTTACACCATGCATATTCTTCGAGGATTTCCTGTTTTATGCAGGAATTTGTTAGTTCGATGATTCGGGGAAATTGGCGGTAGGATTGAGGGCTGTATGTGGTGCGGTAAATCACGAAACCCCAGGATGGTGCTTTAGGGAGTCGAAGCCTATTTATGAGACGTTGGGAAGGAGTGGGCACCATGTTCTTTGTAATTAAATATAGGAGAGATAGGAACCGGAGGAAAGAAATTCCTAAGGCAATTAATGGAGTGTAGGAGAGAGGTTTTGAGTTGGAAATTGAGTGGATACTTATACCCTCCTCGGCCTTGCCAAGGGTATGCCAAGGTAGAATAGTCCACCACGCGCTGTCAATGTTCATATGTACAATCTAATCTAGATCATCCTGGTTTATGGTGGTATCTATGTCCCTTAAAGTGCGAAGAACCTCCTGTACCTACACCACCATAAGTCTAGTCTGCGTCGCCCAATACCTGCCCATTGCCGTGGCCCATCTGTCAACCCAGCTATGAGTATGAAGGCCCACTTGATGGAAATGGTCCCTGACCTATATACTCCACTACTCTTGTGCATACTCTCTGCGGTTTCCAAGGTCCGCCCACCTATTATTAGCTAGGCCTAATTCTGAACGCACTTCATTCAGCGAGCTTGCCATGTGGGAGTTGATGACAGGATGATTTAAGTAATGGATAACTGCAACGGCCGCTCTCATGCGGTTTAGTGTAGCTGTGTAGTTATCATCCTTAACATATTCCTCCATATTTTCGTTCTTATAAGGTCTTTTCCCCATCCAAAGCTGGACATAGTCAGTATGCACTAGGTGTCCGCAGCATTAATCATTTACATCCATTTTTCTTTACCTGGTTCAGTTCACTATTAAATAGAACGAACCCTCCGTCATTGCTTGTGCTGCCAAGTGCGTTCATTATCTGCACGATGGGCTGATCCGATTAGGCACCTCCCCTCATAGGGGGTGGATTGCTAAGTATCGGTGCATCCAAACCTTGCCGGATGAAATCAGCGGAGAGGGGAGGGTATACCAGTGCTCTTCCAGAATGCATAACACCATTATGAGCATCCTGGATAAAATCAGGAATAGTCTATAATTCAGGGACATGTTCCACCACGAAGTTTTCCAGGTTCTGTCAAGTAACTGGCTGAGTTCCAACATCTGTACTCAAGCAGTTGTCATTGTCTTGAAATCCATATCCCGCGCTCCAGATAGGGTGATCGCGTGGCCACCGACCCCTATTTCTGTACTGGATTTTGTAAATTAGTAGTCAATAGAGCTTTAGATGGTTCGTGGACTCACAGCTAATGACTGCACAACCCAGATTACGCCGCCAATGCGGCGCCTAAAAGACCGGGCGGATCTTTCATCCAGATCCCGGGCTTCGAGGTCACCTTCAGGAGGGTCGTCCCAGTGTCAGTCCGGAATGGGACATTTAATTGGGTCTACGTCTCCCAGCAACCCATTGTAGAAGGACATATTGCATACTATGAGATCTGCCAGCCGCCAGGATCCCTCTCGCACCCAATCTCGGCCCTCGGTCATATAAGCCCGGATCTTTTCCACAGTGAGATTTGGATAAAGGGGGACAACATGTCTTTTCCAGATCTCTCGCGAAGCTTCTGACATAGTGTATGATAAGATCAGCGTGCTGAAAAGCTCTTGCATGTCCTCCTGGGCTCTGCTGTTCGCGCGGCGTACAAGTGCTGACGGGCTGCCGAATTCATCTGGTTGTAACACAGTTCAGAACCTTTAATCTGTCAGTAAATGGGTCAAGACTTTCTTGAAGTGCGCACCTAAAATGGAGTAACAATCTAGGACACCATGTTTGGAGGAGCATTCACTTCACGGCAGGGCATAGGGAGGTGTGACCAGGACTATATCCACATTATCTTGTCGCAGACTCTGCTCCGCTGGAGAAGAGCTCTATCGACCTTCCATAGCCATAACTGCCGCAGCGCAAAGCAGTCATACCATACCGGTGGTGTCATACGCCGGACGTAAGCGACAGCGAAAATTAAGAAGATTTGGGTCTGACGATTCCAAAATTGCAAGAGGTGGTAATGCTGCTCTGACAGTGAATGGCAGATTCTGCGCATGTTCTTGCTGAGCTGTCTCTCGGACGGCTCCCCACGCTGAGGAGCAAACGTGTCTTACTCTTCCATGGCAAGGACTAACTCGGTGAATTTCTGGACGATTGTTTTTACTTGAGGCAGCTGGGTGAATCAGATCTGTCGGGACTTAAGTCGGGGACCTTGGTGGGACTATCAGTTACCATCTTCCTACGTCATCTACACAATGATGATCTCCGGCGATCAGAAACCATCCATCCCACTCCACCTACACAGCATGGCAATATACGACGCCCTGATCGTCGGCTCCGGCCCCGCCGGTCTCTCCATCGCTCTCGGGCTGAGCCGTACCCATCGCCGAGCAGCCATCTTCACCAAACCAGGGGGCGCAGGGTTCCGCAATGCAGGAGTCCACGAGATGCACAATGTCATCTCACAGGATAGCACTCCACCAGAGGAATTCCGGCGCATCGCAACAGACCAGATCAAGGAGTACGGGACGGTCGACTTCCTCGAGGCGGAGATTGTGGCCATGAAAGCATACACCCAAAACGGCGCTGCTAATACCTTTCACGTCACTGCCGCCGATGGGCGGACCTGGCAGGGAAGAAAGCTGGCACTGGCAATGGGCTGCATTGATGTGGTTCCTGAGATAGAGGGGTACGCGGAGAACTGGCCGCAGAATATGTAAGCTGCCACATTTTGCCTTTGCTGGGATGATTCTGATCCTGCTAGCTTCCAGTGTCTCTTCTGTGATGGGCACGAGCGATCGCATCTTCCAGGGGGCATATTGACTTTCCCGCAGCCAATGTATGCGCAGTTGGCGCAGATGATGCATCTCCTTGTCACGCCTACGGCTGGCCCTGTTACTGTCTTTACGGACGGGCCGGTTCCTGAGGATGAGGCGATGAAGGCGGCAATGGAGAAGGTCAACGCACTCCAGTGTAATATTGAGACGGAGAAGATTCTCCGACTGGTTCCTATCCCTGAACCTGACATGGGTGTTAGGGTCGTCCTTGAAGGCGGCAAGGAGTATAACATGGGATACCTCGCACACAAGCCGCGGACTGTCCTGGCGGGACTAGACATGATTACCCACCTTGGGGTCGAGGTTGAAGATGACCCGATCCTGGGGCAGAGCGTCAAGGTCGATCAGCTGTTTTCGACTAATGTCCGGGGACTTTTTATTGCGGGGGATGCTGCGACTCCGATGAAGGTTGTTACTAATGCGATGGGTAGTGGTAAGCAGCTGCCTTCACCCTGTTTGATTTATCATTTGTTAACAATCTGTACTAGGATCCACGGTTGCTGCTGGTATCGTGCAGCAATTAGTCGCCGAAGATATGGATATTCTGCTCGCAGGAAAGAAAGCAGCTACCTAGATGATCTGTACGAAGGCAGTTTCTAGCTAGCACACGCAGCCAAACCATTAGGAAATCACTCTCTCCTCCCTAACAATAAAAACCCTTCTACTAAACCCATATGCAAAAATGGTAAACCTCAACGACCGCCCAATAACCTTATACTCAAAGTTCCGCCCCAGCCCAGCGCCTTCATACAACGCCAGCATTTCCTCCTCTGTAACCCATGCTTGTTAATCGTCTCCAGCACACCCAGCTGCTCAGGCTCTAGTACAGCCCGTAGATCAGCTGTATCCATATCTTCACCTCGTGATGCCGACAGCGACGCCAGGGGTGATTCCGTCGACACCCCTTCAACAACAAGACACATCCCCCCAAGCCTCAAACACCCCGCCAGCCGAGCAAGCAACTGCTGCGCATCGGTAACTTGATGCAGCACCATGCAAACAACAACTATATCTTACCCGGAGAGCTCCACGCCATCTATTCCGGCTGCAGCGAGGTCAAGTAGACCAAGGTGATACGCCCGCATCTTCTCAGGCGGGCAGCCATGCACCCGAGCCCAGTTGTTATACTCCGCAGCCATATTATCTGATAGATCGGGGCCGATGGCTTGTGTTATGAGTAGGAGGAGGGCTTGTCATGTCATAGGATTGTTAGCGTGTGCTTTTGTTGGCTGTTGGGGTGTGCGTACCCTGGTGGCTGTCCCTGCTCCACAGGCGTAGTTAGGGTGTTGTGGGTGCCAGACGTATCCTATTTCTTACTTGAAGTGGGTGCAGCTAGTGGCTGTTAGGTTGCTCATGCTAGAGGTTGACTAGTTCCCATACTTTAAAGTGAAGTGGGAGATAACAGGCTTGTTTTATATGTGTGAGGTGAGTACCCTGCAATCCACTCGTGTATAAGCCGTTATAATCTATACATGACTGACAGTAACAAGTACTAAAAGTAGAGAATCATATAATGAGCAGGATTTATTCAGAAAAGCCGACCGGTTAGGACCCTTGCATGAGATGATTAATGCAACAATACCATATATCTCTAGCCAGTGTACCCATACTATCCATCCCAACGCCATACGTAACTCGTGACTCGTAAACTAATTTTGCGACACGTCCTTCCCATCCGACAGATTCCGCAGGATCTCCTTGAGTTGCTTCAGCGGCGTGGGCTTGGTCAGGAACAGATTCACCCCGCTCATCATGGCCTCGTGCTGCATCGACGCGGAGAGGACAGCAGTCAAGATGATAATAGTGGTCGCGGGACGCTTCTTCTTTCGTTCGAACCCGCGCATCTGCCGCGTGGCCGTCAGGCCGTCCATAACCGGCATAGAAATATCTGCAAGAAGTTAGAAGGCGGAGAACGGAGAAATGATTAAGGACGACTAACCCATGACGACCGCGTTGTATGTACCCGCCTTGAACTTTTCCAATGCTTCGAGCCCGTTCTTTGCCGTGTCGTAGGTGAACCCGGCGGTCTTAACGCACATTTCGATGATCTGTCCATGTTAGAGATATGGTAAGGAACGTTCAGGTTGAGCAGTCTCACCTTCAGATTGACTTGGTTATCCTCTACGAGAAGGATATTTTTCGCTTCTTTCCTGTCCTCCTGTCCATCAACGTTCTTCTGCCCGGCTTCACCGTTGACTGTCCGTCCAAGGACAGGCTCTAGGACCCGGTCTTTCTCTCCGTTCACCCTGCCCTCGAACATTTTATTAATGTCTGGAATCGCGTCCTCCACAGGCGGCACGGGTGATGGCTGCTTCCGGGGCGAGCAACTGCTCGATCGCTCTGGCTGGCCCAGACAATGCTCAAACGCCGTGGCCAGTGTTTTCGGGCTCACCCTATCCTTATTAGCAATGCTCATAATTCTTTGTGCAAACCACTTACGGTTGGGTGAGGAAAATGACCGAATCCTCGACGCTGTCTCCCAATGTCTTCCAGCTACTCGTTCGGGCGGAGAGAACAATCAACGGGAGAGCAGGCTGGATCTCCCCACTGTCTGGCTTGGGCTCGTTCGACCCTTCGATATAGTAGTTCCGGTACTCATGTTCCGTCACAATGGCAAAATCTGGCCTGGTGGAATCGAGCTCGTCGGGCGTCAGGACGCGGAGTCCAAACCAGCCGGACACCATGCGCCCAAGGCTGCTCCGGATGCGGTCGAAAATCCGAGGGTCGAATCCGAGGTCGCCCAACTTGGAGCTGCGCGTGAAAAGTGAAACCGTCATGCCGCTCAGTTGATCCTTCAAGGGGGCAAATGAGCGAGGCGAGGGAGGAGCGGACACCTCTGGCAGTTCGATAGGCAGCACAACGTCGACGTCTGTTCCCTTACCCACTTCACTGTTGAACTTGATCTGTCCTTTGAGAGACTTGACGATTTGATGGACCAGATGCAGACCGACTCCTAGACCCGGGGAGGTCGTGTCCTCCTGCAGAAAGGCGCTGTAGAGATGATTTGTGAGAAAGTCCTTGGACATGCCGCGGCCCGAGTCACTGAACGTCATACGGATCGCGGGGATTTTCTTGCCATCCACTAGCAAGCTATCGCGTCTCATCCGCAGCCGGATGTAGCCCGCCTGGGTGTATTTGAGCGCATTGCCGAAGAGATTCATGATCACTCGGCGCCAGGCACCGGCATATATACTGAACCGCCAGCTGTCCTGCCACTCAATATCGACGATCGTGATGAGACGGTTCTTCGGGCCGAGATCCTCCTTCTTGGCTAGCGCGTCACTATCCCCGTTTGCGCCGCGACGCTGGTACTCTGCGCCGGCAAGAAGACCCTCCACGACCTCTTGTGCTAGCACGCTGAGGTTCTCGTCCTGAAGAGAGCCAGGAACAGCGGTCTGGGGCTTGGACACATCCCTGGACCCAGGCACGCCAGCCTTGTCTGACGGACGCGGACGAGTGAGCGTATTGATCTTCGCGTAATCCAGGAGGTGGTTCAATGTGTCCAGTAATGTACGGCCGCAGCTGTAGACCGTCTCAATGAGGGACTTTTGAGCATAGCTGTTCACCATTTCCTGGAGCAACTCGACCGTGCCGAGAAGCCCATGCAAAGGGGACCGCAGCTCGTGCGAGATGGACGAGATGAAGTCGCTCTTGGCTCGGTCGGCCGCCTCCAAGTCCAACCGGGACACCTCGGCCATGACGGTGTTGCTAAAGGCCGCCAGGTACGTCAAGTCCTTGGGTTCCGACAACACTCGGCCTGGGTCATTGGTCCATACCACGCAGACAGTGAACCAGCGGCCCCGCTGGAAGTCCCAGACGGGATAGACGGCGATACATCGCGCATCCGGAAGAATCTTCATCATTTGCTTGATGTCCTTTGTCTCCTGCTGGATATCCTTCTTTTCTGGCTCCGTCGACATTGCTCCACGGCTCCCTGTCCGGGAGTAATTCATATCATCGGCGAGGCCCTCGTAGCTCAGGGAAATGGACCCATCTTCCTCGATATGGAAGATCTTACCCCGGGGATACTGGTCGATGAGATGGTTGACAAAACTACCCGATAGCGAGACGTAATGGCTGTCGCTCAGGTTGACTCCTGCCTCGGAGGTATTTGAGGTGTAATGACCGAGCACCAGGCTTCGGGACTGCGAGTCGTCATCTGAAGTGTCGGTATCGGAACGAGACTCAGGGTTGGACGTCGGTGGGCCCTGCTCCTCTCCGCCATTGGTGTCCGGGGATTGCTGACCATTGTCAGCTTCAGGGTTATCAAGTTTTGATTCGGTGAATCCCACTGTCTGCCGTCGTGCATACACGCTGGCATCGATGAACATGGCGCCTTCGACATCGAGGGCCTGGTAGATCATCGAAGCGGCGCGGTTGACTACGGACCGGACGTTGCTGGGGGCTAGGGAATCCTGCAACTGGCTGGTAGTGGGGGAGAGCGTTGGTCGCGCCTTTTTGCGACTCTTTGCGTCGGACTTGCCGTCTTTCTCTTCTTGTGAGTCTGACTCATCCTCTCCACCTTGTTTAAATCTTTGGATGGGGGATCCTTGCTTGCCATGATTGTGCTTTGAGCCAACCTGTGGCATATCTTTGTCCTGGCCATTGCCAGCATCGTCATCCTTGCCATCGTTATCCTTGTCATGCATGCCATCCATGCCGTCGTTATCCATGCCATCAATGCCATCCATTCCATCCATGCCGTCTATGCCGTCCATGCCATCCTCCTTTCTAGGCCCAGTGGCCTGTAGCTTCTCCAACCTCTTGTTCAAAGCAGTAAACTGCCCCCCGTATTTCTGATCCCGAGCATCTCCACTGTCGAACCACTCATTGAGATCGGACTTGCCTTTGACGAACAAACCGAGCGCACGCACCATCCGCTCTTCACGGTACTCCTCCCGCATCGCTCGCTGACACAGCAGATGATCCATGATGGTCGCCGAGAGCTCCTTGAGAAGATGTGCCTGGTCCTCGGTAACGCCGTCCCGCGGTCGATCATCCAGCACCGCCAGACTCCCAATGACATAGTCATCCGGCGAGGTGATAGGCACCGAGACATAAAACCGGTTGTGTGGATGGCCGGTGACCGAGGGATGATTCTTAAACCGGTCGTCGCTCGTCAAATCATTCGCCACGAATATATCCCGTCCCTCGTCGATAAACGACTTGACGGCATGATAGCACATGGTCACCTTCTTGCGCGGCAGCCGGCGCACCCCCAGCCACAGCGCATCTGTTCGGTCGCGACCGTCGGCAGCCCGCAGACTCAGATCTGGCGTAGCCTCCGCAACGACATGCTGCGTTGTCTTGTCAAACAGGGAGATGAGAGCACGCGCAGCGTGCATCCGCAGAGCGGCCAGCTGTGCGAAGACGGTAAGGACATTGTCCCGCGACACGTTCGGATGTGTTCCGGTCGACTGCTGGGCGAACTTTTCGGAGTCGGAGAAGCCCCAGTAGGGGAGGTAGCTGACTTTGCATTAGCTCGGGTCAGTATAAAGGTGCAGCCGAATTGATTACAGGTGCATTTCTCGTTCGCGAGCGCCCTCGCGGTTGAAGGCATACTTGCGCGGCCCGCCTTCACGGCCTTGGTTTGAACTGGCTGGCGAGTCCATCTATAACTATCAGCTCATGATCTAGCGGAGTGACAGCGTAACAACACACTCAGATTTAGTTAGCCTGGATGATGCTATCGAGAGCGTCGAGTCATTTATACTCGCGCAATGGGAGCAATGGGAGCAATTGGAATGGTGGTGTTGTGTTAGTATCTATAGGATGAGAAAGATGGGCTGACGGTGATTTGTGGGCTGAGATGGCTGCAGCCGCTGGCGTCATAGGTGTCTCGCGATCGTTACAAGGCGGCGGCAGAACCGAGAAGAAGGCGGAACGGAGTCGGCTATTTTAGCATATAGCCGGACTGCCAGTACCTATACACTATATACTCGGTACCTGGGTAGGATCGATCGATCGGCGGAGACAATGATGGATGATGTTAACAGAAAACCGGAAACCAAGAATACCCTGCTTCCTGGGTTGACATGAGTGTAGATAACCTCGACTCCTTTGTGCATTAAGTGTTTTTGGATGGATGATGGATCACAGGCTCTTCCGCTGACGTCATTAACCGCTTTCCCCTGGAAGAAAACCGAGATCGGCACTACAACTTCCTGCAAAGATGTCATCTCTGAGAGAGATTTCCAGGCCGAATGATTGGACAAGGGGCTGCAAGACACGTCCGATGCCATCATCTGGCATCCTACACTGACACCTCAGGCAGTGCTGTCACGTGGTATTTCATCAAGGCAGGGTATCAGGGTATCTAGACTGCTATGCAGTAAACAACCCTAAACTTGGAAACAGTTCAATGTACTTAAATCATGATTATCACATGAATCACTAACATTAAAGGCAATACATTTTCAATTACGGAGTACAGTCAGATGCGCTTTTCTTCCGCCCTGGCGCTGGGCCAGTATCCCGAGTACCTAATTGGCTATATGACATTCTGAATAGCTTCGTGGTAGGTCAGATAGGTAAGAGTGATATAATCTGTCATAAGAATAAGCCCTGGTTAGTACAAGAATGTAGGGTGAGATGGTTGATTCTCCCCTAGGGAGCATACTTTTCGACGCCCCTTGCTGAGTAAGCAGCATGACCATCGTTACAACGAAATATATACGGCGCTGATCTATTTAAGACTGGCGGACTACAGACCAGTGTTGAACACGTATTGCACTACTGCTATCGGACTAAAAATGGTACTCTAGCATCTTTAGTTGAGTG
This sequence comes from Aspergillus udagawae, assembly GCF_001078395.1. Classification (NCBI taxonomy): domain Eukaryota; kingdom Fungi; phylum Ascomycota; class Eurotiomycetes; order Eurotiales; family Aspergillaceae; genus Aspergillus; species Aspergillus udagawae. Next base: position 413,831 of record NW_025091273.1, on the reverse strand, counting down.
CTTTATGGTTGACAAGTAAGAACAGCAGCGTCTCCTGTCTGCAGACGGACATAGGCCTACATCAACTATCTCCGCTATAACTCCGCAGTAAGCGTAAGCGTAAGCGCAAGCGGATGTATATAATCCATGAACACCCCAGATTACTTACTCGATCCTTTTTGAAATTTTAAACTCAAGACAAAGTTGATTTGGAGATACCACGCATCCACAGCAATGCATCTCATACTCACCGGCGCCACAGGCCTCGTCGGCTCTGGTGTCCTCGACGCCATGCTGGCCATGAAAGAAGTCACCAAAATATCCGTCCTAAGCCGACGACCAGTCAAAATGGCCGAGGACGCCCATGATCCCCGAGTGCAGGTCATTGTACACAAGGATTTTGAAACCTACGACCAAACTGTCCTCTCCCAGCTCCAGGGAGCAACAGGCTGCGTATGGGCTCTGGGTATTAGTCAAACAAAAGTCAACAAAGAGTATGCCATGTCCACACATACATATCAAATCGAAGAAAGCTGATTCAAAAAGCGACTACATCAAAATCACCAAAGACTACGCCCTCGAAGCCGCAAAAGCCTTCCGCACTCTCCCCCCACCAGACCAGCCCTTCCACTTCGTCTACGTCTCCGGCGCAGGCTCCACCACGCAGCCTGGCTTCTTCACTTCACTGTTCGCCCGCGTCAAGGGCGAGACAGAGCTCGAACTCGCAGAGTTACGTCGCCAGTTCCCACTATTTAGGACGAGTTCCGTCCGGCCTGCGTTTGTAGACCACGCGCACCACGAAGCCATCAAAAAGTACCTCCCTCCGCGGCCTGCGTACGAGACCTTGTTCCGGCCCCTGGGTCCTGTATTTCGGGCGGTGACGCCGGGGTTGTGTAGCCCAACGGAGCACCTAGGGAGGTTCCTAACAGAGATGGCGATGGGGAAGTATGAGGATCGGTTGGTTGGCGGGAAGGATGTTCAGATCGTCGGGGAGATGCCTATACTTGAGAATACGGCGTTTCGGCGGTTAGCTGGGCTGAGTTCATGATGCTGCCATTGTTTAAATGTTTGGCACAGTAAGGAGTGCGATTGTACATTAGCCTTCTAAGTTTTGGGCTATATGTGTTTACTTATGGCACTGATCTGCCTTTTGAGAAGAGTATCACCTTATCTGCTGTACGATTGTTCTGAGTGCTCGGCAATGTGAATTGTGGTACAATACTTGCGACTTGCAACCAAGCCATCATTACGGTGAGAGCAGTCCTCTACTAGTATACTCATTATGCAAAAGGGAACCTGCAACCAGATGATCGTAAAGTAAGGATGTCTATATACACGTCTATCCTCTAGTCTATCTGAGCCATCACGGTCAATCATCTCCCAGCGCCATAACGCCATCACTGCTGTGTGTATGCAATGCTACTGCTCAACCTCCTGAACAGCTCTCTCTACATCCCTAATCTTCCTCCGCCCAAACCGAAACTTATACATCAAATTCTTCTGTTTGATCAGCAGCGCCCTCTTCCGTCGTCGACGCGGATAATTGATCGGACTCTCTCCCCCAGTGAAGATAGCCAGATCGTAGATGAACGTGCCACACAGTCCGCCAGTGATATCCGCGGCCCAGGGTCCCCAAATCCACCATCCATGTTTCTCGCGGAAGACCTCGCCACCCCAGCCGGCCATGAGGGCAACCAATCTGGGACCGAAGTCACGGGCGCCGTTGAAGCACCTGCATGGTCAGTAAAGCATCACTGAAGATTTGGAGGACAGCTCACCCTCCAGTGTTATACCCCAACGCGAGAACAAGCACGCTAATCAAGATCCCCAGGATAAACGCCTGCATGCCCGCCCCCGGCGGCGCGTTGGTATCATCCCCCAGCGCCATAATCGTGCCAACCAGAATCGCTGTCCCGACAAACTCATTAAAGAACGCCGTAACAGGGTGCACGAAGTCTCTCGGAGCAGTAAGCAGCGCCTGCCTCGCCAGCGACTCGCTCTGCGTGACATGGTTCGCAAGCGCAGACTCAACAATCGCATCGTGGTACAGCGCGTACGCGATCCCGCCGGCCGTGATGCCGCCGACGATCTGCGCGGCAACGTACACCATGCACTTCCTCGCCGGAAACCCTCGCCAGACAGCCATGCTGATAGTGATTGCCGGATTCAAGTGGCCGCCTGAGACCCCGCCCGCCATGTAGATGGCGATCATGAATGCGAAGCCCCACGCCGGCGCAAGGGACGGGAACGACCCCGCCTGGTTCTGCGAGGTAAACGTCTGCAGGCCTGCGCAGAGGCCGAGCGTCATGGCGATGGTGGTGCCCAGCCACTCGGCCAGCGGCTCACGGAACTGGTGTCTGATTTCTCCCCACTTGTTGAAGAAGCCGCGTTCGTTTGGTTGGGCGACTCGAGCTTCGGGGTGTTCCTTTTCCGCTTTGAGTTTGTCATTGTGAGGCGGGTGCTCCGTTGGTGGCTCGTCTGCCGCAGGGACTTTTTCTTGGTGTGCGTTGGGTCGTTTGTCCGCAGCCGTGTCTTGACCCTCCCTGTTCTTCATTCCTGGCCGCATGACATGTGGCAGCGGTTGTGCCAGGCTCCAGATTGGGGCGTTTTGCGGCTGGCCATATTGGGGGTTGTAGTGCATGTAATCGGGGTGCAGGTAGACGCCGCCCGGGTATGGCGGCGGGGCTCTTGAGCCTCTTAGTGGAAATTGCTGGGGGGCATTGGGGACTGCCTCATGGTCTTGGGACGGCTGTTGTATTGTTTCATCCGATTGGCAGTTGTGAGATTGAACATCTGTTGATGTTAGACAATTAGCTGTGATAGAGGGTACACATACGGTTGATTTCATGCCATTGGGAATTGTTTTCGGCCTCCATGGAATCCTGCTTATAGAAGCTGAAACACAAGCGAAAAGAAAATACAGAAAACGCACTTGATTGAAGTTATGATCCTGGGCAATTCATATATGCCAGGACTTGAGTACTATATGCGGAGTAGATATATGGTACATATTACATCACAAAAACGGCAAACCTGTCAGTCGCCACCAAGATTCAATTCTTGCCCAATCCCGCCAATGAATGGAAAGGAAAAGTCTTCATTAAAACAGGGCACAGGAACCATAATAATCCAGGTTTAATTCAAGGCTCGTGGCTACTGCTAAAATTTTCTGCAGTCATTGACCATTTGCACGCTAGTCTATATATAACACATACGTATAGGAACTGCTCCCAGCCAATCATTCTTCTCAGAGTTTTACAACGGCTTGATGTCATTTTTAAAGGATTCTTCTGAAGACTGAACGAACAATCTTCGAGATCGGCAGGGCAGTACCTGATATAAGCCGCCCTGCATTGGCGGCATCCTATATGTCGGGGGGTTTCCCGGCCACTAACAGCCCTGTGGGTTTGCCGTGCTGCCAAGTATTTTCGCTCTGGCAGAGTCACTTGGCAGTTGGGTGGCATGGAGGTTATATCTCATTAGTCAGAGTTCTCCATGCATTCCTTGCCTTAAGCGCTTCGTCGGCGGTGACAACCTGGACTTCATCCGGTTCCTCCATCTTCACCAGGATATCAGGATTACGCTCCACCAAACCTCCCAAATAGGGAAGTGGGCTTAGATCACCAGATGCAGAGATGCTCCCACGTTGCGGTACCAATGGCGAAATGTCCTGTGCATGCGCCTTCAGCTTTGGCGAGGTGTATCCTGACGCCGGAATGCCCGCGAAGGATGGAATTGCAGCGCACGACGACCATGTCGCGGACGGTGTCATCTGGAATATTGTATTGCCCTGCGGCATACTAACTCCCAGGCATGGTATTTTCGCAGGGTTCCAGCAAGATCCCGCACTGCTGGTGCTGAAAGGCAGAATATGGGAGTGTCAAGAGCTCGTTCCTCCTGGTGTAGGAGGTCCCGCGAACGCCAGTATTTACGCCTGAGGCTGCATTAGAATGAGGCTAAACGAGCAAATAGAGACTAAATACCATATATTCTGTGCCCTCTATCGATGTAAGACCGAAGAGTATCAAAGCTGGCCTGCATACGGTTCCATAAGGCGTCGGTTCGATCACTTGAAACCTTAGTCAAGTACCTTAAACGTAAAGTCAATATTTCACAACCACCACGTCGTTGCAACAGTTCCTAGAAAACTTACCTGGCGACTGAAACCAGTTAAGCAATTTTGCCGACCACAGGAGACAGGAAAACAAATAATAGAAAAGGTATTAGTAAAAGGCCTGCTTCTGGATGATAATCCAGATAGTCGTTACGTGGGAATGAGATTCGTCAGTGCCAATGCATTAGTGCCCCGCTGGCGTAGCAGGTCAATCGAGAAGGCTAATGGTCGTTGGAGGTTTGGCCCTGAAAAACAAGGGTGCCGAAAATCTCGCTCCGCGTCAGGACAAGTCGTTTTTCACCTCCTCTACCCGTGCTGGTATTTGTGACTCGCTGCTAATTGAGGGTGATTGTCGCTTTAACAGCTCCCTGGCCACTGACAAGCCAGAGATGCATATCCTCCCGGAGTCGGGGCATAGATTCGCTCCACCCGGACTCAATGACGAGAGATGACGACGATAGATTGTCTGGGCCAAAAAAGAAAACAAATTTGGCTCCTTTCTAAACCTCCAATATGGGCCATTGATCAATAAAGTACCTACTAGTAACGTTGTTGTAATAGTCAGTCATACAGTTGATGGAATTTCAACTTGTACCAATAGAAATATTTAAGCACTCGTCCTCGGTAACGATTGTAAGCCCAGCGTGATTCCACCGTTTGGTCTGAATAATGGCCCAGCGTTGATGGCAATCGTGAATTGGGGTAGGCATGGCTCGAATCCAGATAGTCCATGTGACGACGCTGTGGTGTTTTCTTGACAAAGAAACGACAAAATCAGGCAATAACTAGTTTTCCAGGAAATACTAAGATACGTATCTTACCTGAAAGAACCTTCAAGCCTGCTGTCGAGCCGATCTGATACAGTCTGGGCCCAAATGGTGGAATGTTTTTGTAAATGAGTCCTTGGTGAGATGTGACTGCAGAGAGAACTTCGCGGGCGTGCTGGTAGAGATCCTCAGGAGAAGAGAACATTGACACCGAAAATATTTGCTCTGGAGTGCGACTCTCTGCGTCTGCCACCTGAGCAGCTGGTACCTGGCGCATTCCCATTTTGACTGTGTATCGTTGAAACGAGTATGCCTTTTTTTCTAGCAAAATATTGTGTGCACATTTACTGCTTGAATAGAAACATGAGCTTTAACTAGCCAGAGAAGATTTGAGAAGGTTTCAGCTAAGGTAGCCAATTGACCCTTGGGGCGAGGACCTTGTAGTAAGGGTAAAAATAACCGAATTCTATTGAACCACATATCGACTCCAAAATTGAGAAAATAGTTAGGAATCCAAGTGCAAACAGTATGAGCGAAACGCAATCCGACTTACAACTCATCCAACAAAGCAGGCGGCAAGTCTTTGAAGGAATCTTGTTCAAGAATACCACTGCTTTCCTGCAGTCGCGGATCGTGAATCGTCAATACTGACTACGAGGATTGTTGACGTCCAGAAGTATGCCAAATACCGTCACCGTTGGCAGGGTACCCAGAGCCATGAGCCCCCTGATCGTCTAATCCCTGGTTGTTCCGGGATGCAGATAGCGGAAAGTTCAGATCGAAGAAGGGGAGAACGAATGAAAATTCGGATCCCACAATTCTAGATCAAGAGTCTTCTGCCTATTCAACGTGCGCCCATATGACGCGTGCAAAGCATCCACATCATTGGAAGAATCGGCTGGAGGATTGTATGAAACGAATTCGCTGGCGGCTGGACACGACAGGTCATCATTTGCATCCACGGCCAGGTCTGCTGAATGAGAGGTACAACCTTGGTTCATATTCGGAATCGTTTTAGAGCGGACAGTTGTTATATCTGCAATATGAGGGCATGAAGGCGTCAGTAATGCCTCTAAAGAACAATGGGGAACTCGTGAAACAGACCATCCTGTTGGGCCCTCCCACTTTTGAATTTGCATCTTGATCCACGGTGTCCGGTCTGCTCACGCGTCGCGTCCGTGGCTTCCGCCGCAAAGGGTATATACAGGACGTCCCCGTCCGCCGACAAAGTGAACGGGTTGGGTGCCTCATATCACCTATCTCAGTGCGCGGTCAGCGCGATCTGCTTCACGGACACTACTAGCAGCAGTCGCTAGCCGGGGAAAGGTAAAGAACACCGACATTTTGTCTTTTTCCTTTCCAGCAGTCAGTGAGACCGGAATACTTTGATGAATCTTTTCATTCGAGACAGTGAGAATGAGGGAAATGTTATACCAGTTACTTGCGCCGCATGCCCGGAGACTGGTTACTCGTGGTGGTAACCTCTCTGACAGAAAGCTACTCATATCTGCGATTCTATGTCTAAAGTCGCTCCTGCAGGACTGATTGTGTATGGAGGTGATAGCAGAAGGAAATGTCGTTCACTACTACAGTGACAAGGCGCTGTAATGGCTCGCAAGGGCGAGCTATATCGAGCTGGGTTTCATGTTGATTGCTCCAAGCCAGAGTGATAGCCAGAACGATTGCTGTTGATTGACTTAAGGAGTCATCGTGTACAAGGGCGGGCTGCCTCGTACATCCGCTCCCAATCCCTGCCATAAGATCTAGCCACCATGATACTCAACAGACTCGCCTGATACTCCGGTCACATGTAGCATCACATGTCGTATCGTGATGCTACTTTCTGTCGCTGCCATTGTTTCATGTGCTAACCCATCCCAACTCATCCTAGAAGTCTACCCTACTTTCCTGTTAAACCTGGGCTTTCTACAACTCTGAACTAGGTGATTCCATGTGATTCCCATGCTAATGCATGTTAAGCCTCCCAGGACGCAAGTCGTTCCCTTGGGGCAATAACCAGCTCCCGGTACGAGGGGTGTCGTTAGACACTAGGGACGTCTGGTGGTGAGAGGCCCACCCGACTGGGGGTACAGCCGCTGCGTAAGAGCAAGATAAAAATACAGTCAGAGTAGGCAGTGTATTGAGATGCACTCTTGGTCAGGAAACATGCGGCACGTAGTCCTTAAGTACTGCCAAGAGCCCCACTGGAATTGTGCTGTTTTCCAGCCAGAAAAGGGATAGCAGGATAGCATGCACACTGGTATGATAGGCGAAAATTCCATGTCTGGATACATTACCGACCATCGACTGTACGAACGCCGGAAAAGAGCCTGAATGTATTCAATTGGTATACAGAGGATGATGATGGTGATGATTTCATACGCTGACCCCTCGCCATCGGCGATATGCAGGATCTCCCTATCCTACCTATCTATATATCTTTCCTTATATGCAATGAACAGTACAGCCCCTAGGGTGCTGTTGTCTTGCCAGTGACTTGTACCTTACTTTCCTTACCTTGTTGCCCTCCTCCTAGCATGTTTGAAATATTGCTAAATGCGCCTCCAATTTTCCTCCGTAGTTCTTCTCGCATGTCTCTGAATCTTGGGCAATATTGGTGGTATACAGAGCCGCCCGAATCTGAATTCCATGATCTGTATATAGAGGTTTCTTTTTAAACCATAATCACAAGATACACTAGTCTGGAAATGGTTCACTGGTAATTATTCGTTGGAGAGTCGTAGAATCAAGGTATTTAAATACAAGGGCCTCGAATTAGACCTTGGAAGACTGGAAGATCCAATATAGACTCTACGCGAGACCGCTTTCGGACTAGCAATCTGTGACAAGCCTTCTTTCTTTCCTTTAAGATAGATTTTATAGCTACTGGCTATACTAGCAATAATAAATTCACCAAAAACCATTTGATAGAATTGGATGTAATCAAAAATGGCCCGACTCGGATGATCCACGTTCTTCGTCGCCAATAACGCCTTTTTCGTCAAAGATGCTTTAGACCGACGGGTGAATCACGATGCAAGCGCCGTGGCACGCCTGGAGTCCGGAGGGTTACTGATTATTCTTTAGATACTCCTCCAAGCCCTTAAAAGTCCTCCAATGCCAAGGGAGTTGTTTCCCACTTCTCAATGAGTTGTTCCGCCTCCCTTTCGCTTATCAATTTGCCGTCATATTTGGAGCAAGTTGCTGTAAGCTCGTCGTTGGGCTTGAAGGAAACCACGAGAATTGCTCTGCCACCTGCTCGCCCAGTCTCGTATTCAGGTTGGTCGTCGAAGTCCGCTGCAAGTTCGAGGCAATTCTTGTCATTTGGATCGGCGAGGCAGTAGCTTATGTCTTCCCTATCCCTGCTCCGGCCAAATTCAATCAAACAGTCCTTTGCCACCACCAATGGAGTCACGAGGGATAGAAAGATAACTAAAAGAAGTCGCATTGTGCCGAGATGCTTGTAGGTTGGTGGAATAAGCTTGGAGTTGGTGATATGCAGAACGTATTAACATGAAACACGAAAATTATGAGGAAAGAAATATTTTAGCGCAAGATTGAGACTTGAGTGTTTGGTCACTTCTTTCAACTCGACTAGAATATGCTCCGGAAAGCAATACTTCACCCTTTTATATTAGTTGCCGGGTTTCTAAGCTAGCAAAGCAAACTGTAAAAGGATGATATGCAGGAGTTTATGTGTAGAGGCGAAGAGGCCTTGTGTAACAAACAACGTACATAATTACCCCTTCTACAGGGTTTGGCATGACGCTGGATGGTCCAAATGATCCCAGGAATGTTAGGGGATGCAAGTGGCACAGTATATTGATGCAATGGTACCATAGGAACATCGTGCATTGTCTGTCTGTCAGCATAAATCCTATACCCGACGTAAGGGGTAACTTCCTTGCTATGCTATCTACCCAGTTAATAGAGCATAGGACTATGCTGCAATCGGTTAATATCCATGTTCCCATAGTTATAGCAGTTTGATTGGACTGTCCTGTCGTATGTGGCTGATGTGAACAGCTTCGAATCATGCAAAAAGAGTATAGAGATAACCCAGCTACTATAGCCCTTGAGAGTCTGCAGGCAATGGCCGGTGCTGGCAATAGGTCCAGAGTGCGTAGGTTAGCCCTGAGGTGTTCTCGCACGTTCCTTCGGCACGAGGGTTCAGGAAAGAAGAAGGGAGAGTATGTGGTAAAGCCGCTTTTCGGAAAGTCTGTATTACTAGTAGCATACCAAACAAATAACTAAGTGATCTATTTTAAGCCTAGCATATCATGTCATTAGGTTTTCAAAACAAGCCACTATACCCCGAGTATGGAGGTTTCGGGCGGCTCGGTCTCCCACCAGTTATCATCTCAGGACTTACAAGGCTGAGGCCCCAGGATACCAAAGCTTGCTAGCTTCGACGAAAGGTCAGATAGAACCTTGGGAAAAGCAAGCACACATGCTGAAGCGACAAATCTAAGGGCTGTTTGAAGTAAGGTCGTTATTTGGATAGACAGTTCTGTGCCCCTCTGGCAAACATTGATTTTTCGTTCACTGGACCCGGAGGGATATCATCTAGGGGTGTTCTTGACGGGATGAAGGATTCAGCTATTTGTCTCAATTTCAATCTGTCTGGACTGATTTGGTATCATATGACTGACATCATGATGACTTTTCATGGCCCTCCGTGGTTCTCTGATCTCAGTTTCGTCATTGGTGACCCAGGGTGGTTGCCGCAAAAGGGCAATCGAGACTTCCGTAACCTGATATCAGACATCACCGGAGTCTGGTTTCGCGTGAATATAGTTACCTAGTAAGCCCTGAGTTATAAAGCTGATTTCCGGTAACATAATCCTTCATCGTTGTCTCAATGGCAAAATTGGATAGCGAATGACCTACATCCAAACATTGATAGCACTGAATGCTCCTTGCATGCCTCCAAACCCATCCGGCCTTCTCCATTTATGTGTACCTGAAAGATTCAAAAAGATCTTCCTCCATATCCTTTGCCTGTGGCGCCGCTAGGCGCTTCTACACTGACTTCAAATAGCTTTCTTCATGGTCCCTTAAGGTACGCTTCCCCGTTACTCTATCAAACGACGATACATAGTCCTAGAAATTCGCCATTGCAGGTTGCTAATGTTCAAGTTCCGTGTACAAAAGGACCATACGGATGGTTTTGATAATATCAGCAACACCATCGGGATTCAGCCACCACTATGGATATCCGCGAAGAAGTGATCGTTGGCGAGCGAGCCCACAAACTTCCCAACCTACATGAGAAGGTTGGAATCCCCCAAGGCGAATTTGCAGTATTGTCGTGTTTTGAACAGGTAAAACACTGCCAGTGATGTGTTATGCGATTTAAACCAGGCGTTCAAAATCTGCTCGGCACCCCCTTTCCTTCTGAGCATGGTTGGTATATCGCGGAATGCTTCTCCGACCTCTCTGCGTAGTTTTTGCCGTGGTGTTCTCATCCGGCAGTCGAGTATAGCCTGGGTGACTTTTCCCTTCGCGCCCCATTCATATCTATCGTCTCCTCGGAATTCGCAGAGCTTACCGGTAAACTGGCGGACCCTGTCAATGCGGGGAATACACTGGATTTGACGACTAGTAATGACTCATAAGCCTAGCCAATGATAGCCCACAGGTGTGAAGTGATGGATGCTAGTCTATTAAATGGCACCCAGCATAGTACCAGAAATCTATGTATATTTGCGTAACCTCTAGAATTTAATATCAGGGCTTTATTAGTTCAGATATTCCTGCTCCTGATCCCCCATGAAGGACTACCAGTACTGGAGTTTGACTCTGCGTCTCAAAAGTTGAATGAAACTGACCATGTCAGACACACGATCTTTCTCTTGTTCGTGGCCGCAAGGATCCGCAATTGATAGGAGTTAACAGGATAATCCAAGTACATTTCAGCACCATAATAGTTTCAAACCAACGGTAAATTATACAACCTGTGTTCTTCCCGCCCCGAGGATCTCCCTCCACGGAAGAGGTTTCTCACCCCTCCTCCGTCGCCATTTATTCGTAGAAACCAGTAGGTCAGGACAGCCTCTTAGTACCCAGTGCCACTTGATGGCGAACGCCTCGCTAGCCTCCCAGTTCTGCGGGTCCCAGGGAGCTCCCCAGACGAGTAGCGTTGCGCGGCTATCACGAGTGTCCCAGAAACATACAAGGTCATGACACAGCTCATCATCATCTAGGGCATCTCCAGCCAGAATCATATTATCCCGCATCTGCGGGAAAGGAAAGACATCCAGCCACGGATGATGTGGAACTCTCCGCTGTAAGGATGTTGGGCTTAAGCTCTGGGGAATATCTATTTCTCGCACCCCTGCACAGGACTGACTGAACACGGAAACTGCTTCATCCGCACATAGCCACTCAGCAGACATGCCTAGCGCAATGACATTTTCGTAAGCCGCGCGTAGAACATTTATTCTACTGAGAGAGAGGAGATGGTCTATCTCTGGGGAGCCGGAAAGGTACTTTCCCACAGCGTCTCGTTCAAATTGGTTCATCAGTTCGTGGATATTTGGCGGTGCAAAGGTGCATGTGGAGTGTTGGTCCATAGTTAATCTGCAAATTATGGCAGCGACATGTGAGACGGTGTTAGCTGCAGCAGATGCACTCCTCATGAGTTGGACAGGACGGCCACTGTCATGGCTGGGGTCCACACTATTTGCCTGACCACGGTGACCAGTATTGTTATTCTTAGTGTGACGTTGCCCTGCAGTTAGAAAAGTTAACCCTCTTTAGTACCCTGTCGAAGAAATAAGGACTACTAACGATAAGATCTTTGATTTAGTCGGTTTTGTAATCGCCGACGCGTAACAGGGTCACTAACTCCAGTCCAATCATCTTCAGAAGGTGCTTTCTGTTGTTGGGGTAACTGCTGTAATGGAATGGTGGGAACCATTGCACATGCGTCTTATGACTGGACCTACATTAAGGTAGGATACAAAGGAGGTGAACTCGGATGCGGGGGACGTTATCCCTATTTAAGATGAGTACATGCAGGATCTTAGTTTAACTACAACTCGTCAGTGGTATTTGTCAGCCGGAACGGTGAATTTGACTGGCTGAAGGGACGTTCCAGGCCAGGACTAAGTTGCTGCTACTGAACCTTGTGCGTTCCGACCATGTCGAAAAAGAGGGCAATATTCCACGACAATATAGGTAGGACAAATGACTTTCTAGTCATTATAGTTCAGTTCTTACGGCTACTTTGTATCATCAACCCGTTGGCTGGTACATGGTCCGCAGAATACGAATACATTTGTTCAGTGGCAACTCGCAAGACGGCTAAACTGCCAGCGTGGGTCAAAGACATTCAAAGGTACCAGAATGGTGGATACGAGTGGGGCTAGCAGCAGGAGCTAATGCAATGTGATTACATGACCAATCACATTGCAGTTGAATATATGATCCGACATTGCTGATATCCTTGGCTTAACTGGGCCTGCAGTAAGATATTGAAATTGCATCAATTCGCCAGCTTAGATGCGAGCAAAAATTGTAGGCTTCTTCTTGCTGAATCGCGTATGATCGTATCGAAGTTTTCTCGACTCTAAATCAACATGCAAAAGGCCATCGCTGTCACCAGACTCAACTCCCCTGCCGTTCTAGTGGAAAGACCGATTCCCAACCCAGAGGAAAATCAACTTCTGGTCCAGGTGACGGCTACAGGCTGTAAGTCAATGTCTGCCACTGGAAATCAATTCTTCCTCATAGAATTCTAGTAAATCCTCTTGATCAGAAAACGCGGGATGTCGGCTTGTTCTTCAAAGGGCCCGCTCAAGTCCTGGGTCACGAGCTTGCAGGGGTTGTGGTCAGGCGTGGTGCAGGAACGAAGGCATCGCAGTTTGCAGTGGGTGAGCACATATTTGCTCATGTGAACTTTGTCCCTGGCGAAGAGCTCAAAGACTGTGGCGGTCTTCAACAATTCGCCTTGGTCGATGCCCGATTTGCCGCCAGGGTCGCAGGCACGGGTCTGTCGGATGAAGAGGCCGCTGGCATTCCCGTCTGCGCCATAGCATCTTTCATCGCTATGTTCCATTCGACTGGTTTAGGCCTGCCGTTACCATCGGCCGTCGATGATGTTAGTGCAGACTTTAAGAATCATGCTATCCTTATTGTCGGCGGGGGATCAAATTGCGGCCGATATGCTGTTCAACTTGCTCGCATGCTCGGCTTCGGAATGATCGTCACCGTTGCCTCTTCACGGAATACCACAGAGTTGAAAGGTATGGGCGCAACGCATGTGATTGATCGTTATGCTAGCCACGACGAGATTCTACGCCAGATACGAGATGTCACAGGTGACGAGCTTATCTATGCGCTCGACACGGTAAATTTAGGGCCCGCCCAGAACCTCGGCCTCGCGGCGCTGTCAAACACCCGGAAGGGTTGCCTCATCACGCTGAACCCAGTGGATGAGACTGAGACGGACAAAGCGCTGATTGAGAAAAAGGCAGCTGGCTACGACAGACGGCTGACTTTCGGGTTCAGCGCGTTGTATCCGGAGGTGTCGATGGTGTTCTGGGAGAATGTGGTGGGTTGGCTGCAGGCTGGGCACCTTCGTTCACTGAGGTGCGAATTCATTGAGGGGGCTGGTCCTGACAGGATTAACGCGGCATTGGATGGCTACAGAGACGGCCACGGGCAGAAGATAGTTGTGAGTCTATGAAGACAGAACCTCCGAATGAAAAGGAGTAGTATCGATTGCAGAGGAAGCTCAGGTTGGAAGGCGACGTAAATTAGGAAAATAGCCGTCAAAAGAAGCAAAAGTGTATCTGACGCCTTGCTCTCTTCCGCGAATTAATTACAAAACATCCCAAAGTTTCCCCGGTTGCCGCGTTGGTTTCTAGGCCAGTGGCCATGGTGTACATAAGCGCTAGTGATACTATTGTCCAAGCGATCACAATATCCAGCCATTAAAAACACACAGAAAACCAGCCTATGTGCCAAAGATACTAATAGATGTTGGACAAATTACTTGTCTCAGAGAACAGTGAATGAGTCCATAGCTTGATGATGGGTACTCGACAACTGACACCCAACTTCATAAACCCACCTATCGTCCATTCTCTTCCCCAGGCTAATCCACCTTGGGTAGCAATGTAATTTCGACTTGATTACCTGCCAAATTCAAATTGCGGCAATGCACAAGTGATTACGTTCTAATCTACATAGCGGCTTGTGTCGAGTCTTGCCCGCAATACTAGTATTCAACAACACAAGCCGAGCTAAAGGCCTATTCCCCTGGTCGCGATCACCAGCGGACAATGAATGGCGCCAACATCGGCCCTGATGATTCGTAGCGAGATACATCATCGCCCAAAGACATCCTACCACGCTTAGCACCACACAGAATTGATGGTTGTCCGCCCAGGACTGGATCGACCCAAAGGTGGATAGCTTCGCAGGCCAACTGGCAATTGCCAAGATTCGTCTAGGGCTATTGTTCGCGAATGGTTATCGCCATGGCCAGGTAATTCGAATACCAGTCAGTGGATCCTTCAGTGTGCTATCTCCAGATTGCAGCCGCAGACACCTTAGAAGGCATGGCCATCCACTTGACAGCAAAATCCATAGTGTACGCCTCCCATCGTTACAACTAGTTTAGTTGTTAAGAAGAAAGCTTCAATTAAAATATGCTTATGTATAACTCCTACTAACACAGCACGACTCTTCAGAGTACATTACCTTGCTTCACTGTCAAAACGCCACCTCCTTTTCTGGTGATAGAAGTGATAGAATAGCCATCATTGGATTGAAAAGAGGTGAATCCGGGGGAGCTTATAGTAACCAACCGGTCCGGGCTCCATTGAAAGTAAAGGACAGACTGCATCTCAGTAAATGCCAGGAATCAGACGATACGGAACGCGGTCCTTGATTGCCTGCCACTGTTCACCATACTTTGATTCGAATTAGTTTGTCTCTCATAAACAGCCATAGACACAGCGACTCACCCTGTCCAGAAGATATTTGTCAAGAACTGGAACACCCCGAGTCGCGAAGTCGTAGAAGATGAACGAGAAGACGGCAATGCCCCATGGCCAGCCACCCGAGGTGAATGCATACGCGGCTCGCCAAATCGTGTAAGCGCCGTAGTTGATATGTCTTGCTGCTGAGAATAATCCGCCAGCATACGGCTTTCCTTTGTTGGTGGGATCTTTCTTAAAGGATCGTCTTTGTAGTTCCGAGGCGGCCTCTACCAGAATACCGCCCATGTAGAACCCGACACCAGCTAGCAAAAGTGGATACTGCAGAATGCCAGAGAAGCTTAGCCGGCCCGGCGCTTGTGCCGTAACCACCCAGACCGATAGGATAGTATTCAGCGAGTTGCATACAGTGTTGAAGAGTGCAATGACAATTGCTGATGATGGCGACATTTCTTGTTCCAAGACGAGCAGTGCGTTCAAAATCTGCTTCACACTGCTACCGAGAGCCATAAATGAAATAATAGCATAATAAGGGTGTAGTTGACCCGTCGAGTCATGAACAATGAGGTTGCGATTCACGGCTGTAGCACCGACGAGCTCGATCAAGCTGGATGCCCAGCCTCGCTGAAGCAGGGCGTACTGGAAAAGAGAATCGGCCGCACGCAGCCCAATAAATGTCAATATGCCCAATGGATTGAATTTTTTCACGCGAGACACATTGTCACGGAGCTTGCTAGGCATGGTGCGCAAGTGCAAGATTCTTCTTGTAAAACAACTGCAACTGATGATAGGGGAAACTCAGATATGACAAACAGTACAGTAGTTTTGTGTTTCTTTTTTACCCTTTTCCTACGTATCACTGGGCTTCAATCAGGCCTATATATTTTTCTAGTCGTGTCCCTTATTGAGTCCGTTCATGATCTTCTTACCCGTCAGGCGCAGAGGCTCCAAGCGAGGGGTGATTTCTAATAACGGCGGCATCGGTCGTCCGAGGCCCATGGCCTGAAGCCTACGCAACATTGTTTCGAGGATCTGATTAACCCCTAGTTATTGTCCATTACTAATGAAACCTATCATGAGTAGGCATATATTGGTCTCGAGGGATTCAAGTGGACGGAGGGTATGTCCCGACCGGGCCGATCGGACGCCGTGGCGCGCGACAATCACTGCATACTAACTAGTGGGGACGGCGACATTATCCTCTGTGAAACTTGGGATTTAATATACTTACATGAGGAATATCATATTTATTGAATAAATCATACCACCTATCCAATTGAATTGATTTCTGCATGTTTCCATATATTTGATTCTCTCCCCTCACACAATATCGTATGACCAATATGGCTTCATGTTCATTACAGCCGATACTATATATTTCACCTAGATTATCGAACCCGGAACATTATTGCGGTTTTGAAAGTATGCAATCGGATTATGTGCGAAGTCGCCGAACCGCTTACTTTATTAAGCATCGATCCACGAACACTAAGTTCGTTATCGACTTAAGGGTAGACAGGATTTTTACCCCTCCTCGGCAGAGGAGAAACCCTAGATCCAGCCATAGATTTAGGGTTCTCAGACAAGTCGCGCACAGATTAGACCATGCGAGAAAACACGGAGCACGCTCTGATGCAGCTCGTCTGAAAATTCTCGCGGGACTCCCATAGATGAAATGATTTCTCACAGGTTGCAAAGGCATAGCTGGCACTCCTTGTGTAACTTGTGCAATAGTCCGTACGAGTCGCCGTCTTCAAGAGGATATCAACGTCCTTTCTATCCTCATAGTTCCATTCTTGGCTATGCCATCTAGGGTCTGAATGATCCAATTTTTGATCATCGGGTCGCTAGAAGGCTGGCTAGCAATATAGAGCAGGGCAATGAGAGTACAGGAACGCACTATCTGCAAAGTTGAGGACGGCACATCATTGTCCGGCCAAAGCCACAGGAGTGCGAAGTGAGGCACCGTTGCGCAACTCTGTCTAACGATGACAGCAATATCTGGAGAGGTGTTTGCTTCGGTATTGCACCTGTACTCAGTAAGGTGTGTTTGCATATGTCATTCATTGCGAGTTAGTGGAATCGGATTCTGAATGGCCTGACCGACTTTTCTGATACCGTCCACATACTTCTGCGGTTGCCATATGCAATATGTCAGGACTACTTAATTGGAACGACCTGAAAGCCAAGCCAAGTGCGTCCACGCATGACAAGAGATGCCCCGCGGTACTAGTCTAGGTATAGAGAAGCGCGAGGGCGTTCATACCTGCGTGGCAGCCCAAAGGTGTTGATGGAGAAAAACATCTTCTGAGCGCGAGCATCCCATCCAAGCTGCAACGCAACGGGAACAATATATGCCGACCTGTGCCGGGCCACAACCTTCTGTTTCGTCGAGTGAGTCTCGTCACAGATCAACAACTGGTTAGGACAGAGGTATCCGTGACATGACAGCTTAGCTCTCTGTCATTGACTGCAGCCACCAACCCGTAAGTCACACTACTCTCATTTTGTTTTCAGGTCAATCTCAGACTAGGTATAAGGAAACTACGTAATTTCGTTTGGGTGGCGTGAGCGTACTCGGAGTTTCCTCTTCTTGCACGAAGCATAGACTCTCGAGGGCCTTCCTGTGTTCACCCTTGCTTCAATCTGGTGCGCTGCCTAAAGATGATCCCTAATGGGCACACTGAATGTAATCAGCGAATAAGACGTACGTGCGGTCTTGCTAAACAATTTGTGCGGTATACAATGTACATAGACGGGGGATTGCGTCCACGCTGGAAGGAGTAAGTGTTCCGGTCTTTGAGACATTTTAGTTGCTACACCGAATCCGGTCCGCCGGAGAATTTCCTAGCAGTTCAAATAGATATGGATAGGTTCCGCATGACCCTGAGATGCAGCCACCATGACAAAGAGAAAGGTTGCTGTGTGAGAATGGTCGCGATCCATGGAGCAGGGATGTCAGTGATATTGCGTGTTCATCCACATGCCTTACCGGCACAACACGTCCTTGGTCAGTAACTGGAGTTGTTGAGCTGTATGGTGGTTGATGAAAAGCGGTTGCAGAAGTGGGTTGGAAAACTGCTGGTCTGGTCGAGATACTGCGGTATGCAGGATGCCTCAACAGGATTTAGTAGCCGCATTATTCGCCTTTGGACGCATCTGTAGCAGCCAACCAGATCGAGAACCTGGGGCTTATCGTAATGCCCAGGAGCAGATTGAGAAGATATAGTACGGAGAAGTTACCTACCTACAGCCACTTCTTTTACACTTCATTGGCCCTTTGTGATAAAGTACCTGACGCGAAGGTATGATTACCTGCTAAATTACATACAGTCATATCTCGTTTACAGCGTCCCATCGGTTTGGCTTGGTATTCATTTTTCTGGCTGCCCGGGGTCAGGGTGGCTGCCAAAGCCAAAAACTCATGAATCCTTCCAAACACTCTCAAAAGGCGGCTGGCAAATGGCCGATGCTATCGAGGACGGCCCATCTCCCCCACCAGCCCAACATCCTTGTGGTTTGCCACGACGGCGTTAATGGAAATATCAAATGGCTCCAATTGAAATTATTGTTATGGAGATAGTAATATCTGAATAGGCCGCTGACCCATTTCTAGCCCGATGGTGGACTCGACAATAATGTATGACGTACGTGCTTCTTAAATACTTATATATCTGATTAGCATCCATATACTCTGCCTGCGATCAATTTAAAGTCCTCCATTCATCTAAAAAAATTTTTATAGATCGCAGTTTCTGCTTCAAGTGGACATATCATGAAAGTTCTCCTTACCGGCGGCAGTGGCTTCATTGGAAAGCACTGTCTTGCTTACCTGCTCCAACATGGGTTTGTACGCCTGAAACTAGCAGGGGCATTAACTGACAAACTGGCAGTCATACTGTCGTGACCACGGTACGCAGCAATGAGAAGGGGAGAGAATGCCAGGAAAGCTATCCTGAGTTTTCCAATAACCTCTCGTACGTTATCGTTGAGGACATGGCGCGTTCAGGAGCCTTCGACAAGGCTGTCCAGTCAGAACCTCCATTCGACGCTGTAGTACATACGGCTAGTCCCTTTCATTATCATGCAGCAGACCGAAAGCGGGACATGATTGATCCTGCTATCATGGGGACAACGGAAATACTTCGAGCTATTAAGCGATGCGCTCCGTCGGTCAAACGAGTCGTCATTACCTCCTCCTTTGCTGCTGTCATGAACTTTCAGGAAGCGATACCTGTATACACCTCTGAGCATTGGAACCCTATCACAATGCAGCAGGCCTTGACAGATGGTCAGCTAGCATACGTGGGGAGCAAGACATTTGCAGAGAAAGCTGCCTGGGACTTTGTCGAAAATGAAAGTCCTGGGTTCACTCTTTCCACCATCAATCCCGTTATGGTTTTTGGACCTGCGACATATCGTTTGGAGTCTCTTGAGCACGTCAACACCTCCAATGCCGTATTCAGGGATATGATATTGGGCAAAATGAGATCAGGCATTACCCCCAATTCATTCCAGTGGGTAGACGTGAGAGATGTTGCGCTCGGTCACGTTCGTGCAATCGAAGTCCCTGAAGCAGCTGGCCAACGGTTTCTGGCTGCCGCCGGACCATATAGCAACCACGAAATCGCCCAAGTAATTAAGGAAAACTTCCCCGAGCTGGCAGACAGACTTCCGGAGCATATTCCTGTTCCTGATGGGCCCCCCAGCTTCGCAATTGACAACACGCCTATGAAGCAGATTCTAGGCATACCTTTCAGGTCCCTCAAGGATTGTGTGGTGGATACAGTGAAGTCTTTGTTGGAAGTGAAGGCCTAAATTCATGTACCAATGGTTCACGCGAGGATTACCATACTCTACTACTCCCTGTATTTGTCATTCATCAACCGCCATTGCGCCTCGCATTCGAATGGCCACAGTGCAGGAATGGACCATTAGCAATATTGGCGGCTGAATGCCAAGAAATTGGTATTTAGGGGGTTAAATTTTTGGTAGTTACAATGCGAGTAGTAGATTTTGGTGTTTTCGACATATCTGCTTATTTCTACCATGGAAATTGAGGATTCCTGAATACAACGAGCTAAGCGTCCTTGAATGCCTACGAGAGTACGGAGTAGTGACCGGCCGTTGGGATAACCTGCTTGGTTACCGACACAGTTAGGGCAGTGCTAAGTAGATTTGGGGACGCAGACGTCATGCATGCAACTTGCTTACTTCTTTTCTCTTATTGGTCAGTAAGGTTATAAGGGATCTTGGGGGCAGACACCATGCATGCGACTTGCTTACATTTTCTCTCTTATTGGCTAGGAGAGATTAAAGGAAGGGTGGCATCTTTTACAAACTCTCTGTAATTGGACCACACTTGCATTAAGTTGGCATTCAAGTGGGCCCGCTGGGCGACCCGAATTTGGTTGTGTTATTTGGGAGGGTAAGTGGGTATCATGCTTTTACTCCATAGTGCCTTACTCAAAAAGTCGTGATTGGTTGCAATCATCAATTAGGTTCTGGATAATCTGGAACAGCTAATATGCAGTTGCTGGCTGGATGCAGTGGATTAAGAGAGCTATTTACTGATCTTCAAGCTTGCAATCAGACCATGTGAACACCCCAGAAAGAACTGTATGTAGTACAGTCTTTAGATTACAGGCCAGCCGCTTTGATCAAACTTTTGCCGATCATACCGGCGCTCGGAGGGTTCTGACCGGTAACCAACTTGCCGTTCCGTCCACTCGTGATGACTTTGTCGCCGAAAGGGCTATCAGCCTTCTGGTAGATTCCCCCATTCTCGCGCAGCTTGGTCTCCAAGAGGAATGGCATATCTTTAGTGAACTGCATGATCTCCTCCTCTGCATTTGAGAGACCCGTGACCTCCTGACCAGCAACCAGGTACTTCCCGTCCGATAATTTCACGTTGACCAAAGCGGCAGGCCCATGGCACACTGCAGATACCACTTTGCCACTTTCGTAGAATTCACGGACAAGAGCATGAGATATCTCATCGTTTGCAAGATCAAACATCGCTACGAGCCGTCGGATCTGTCAGCCTCTGCCGGTTAAGTCATAGATGTATTTAGGAGCGAACTTACGACCGTGGCCGCCGACGTAGAAGATTCCAGCGAACTCAGACGCATTGCCTAAGAGGGATTGGAGCTTGACGGTATTTTTCCAGATATGGGACTTCTCTTTGAGAAAAGCTACACATTCAGGATCCTCTTTGGTCGCTTCAACTGAGTAGGGGTCCAGAGGTGCCTCACCGCCATTCGGTGATGAGACTATAATATCAAACAGGGGTGCAAGCGCATTATAGGGATGAACAAGTTCAGGGAGATACCACCCAGTGGGAGTGCCTCGACTTGGGAGAATGCTCTGCGAAGAGAGAACGAAGACGAACTTTGGTTTCGGTGACATTTGTAGGTTGAGGTGGTGAGATTTGCTACACCTGAGGAGGGATTGCTAGTTAAGAGTCCCGGGGAGACGTAAGGAATCGAAGGCGATGAGCACACATTTATATTCTAGCCGTTCGGTGCTACCGAAATGACTCTTGAACACTCAGCTCTAAGTGATGACAAATGGCTCCGTGGGTCCAATAGAACCGCTGAAAGTTTACAAGAAGCCATTGGATGCCCCTGCACGTAACGGTCACAAACTGACCCCGAGAGAAGATAAATAGACGTCTCTGCTATCTTGTTCTTTCGCTAGATAGTAACCCGCAGAAATATCAAACGGATCTCCCTTCATCTTTTCCCTGCTCTGACTCGTCATTGCTCTCACAGACATTTCTCTCGTGCATATCCAGCCCAGTGTTAATTATGGCATGCACAATCACTGTTGTCTTTCCCAACGATGTCGATGCTAAGTACGACATCGACTACTATATTACGAACCACATGACCCTCATTGAGAAGCATTGGTCCAAGTACGGCCTCCAGGGTTGGTCTGTCACCAAGTATATTCCATCCTTGGACGGTGCCGCTCCGGTGTATGCCTTTGGTAGCCAGGTCTACTGGGAAAGTGAAGAAGGCATGAAGAAAGCATTCGAAAGTGCCGAGGCCGCAGAGATTATGGGGGATGTTCCTCACTTCAGCAACAAGCCTCCAATTTTCTTGATCGGCCAGACCATCCGCCCTGCATTCAATTTCTAACCCCTGTGAGTAGTGACTAAAGACGTGTCTCGAAGACTACATGTGGCTAATGAAGTTCCTGCCTAAGTGGCATCAACTTATTTCGCTCCCAACAGCCCGCTATAGGTCTCCGGTCTGGTTTCTACTGTGGGGCCGTCGTGAGTGGGAAGAATCAAGGATTAGTTTTGGTTATCTGCAACAAACATTATTGAGACACTACATTGCTGATGGTCCTCTGCCTGATCAACTTTTATCGTATTCGATGTTCAACACTTTGTCATATAGTCTCTTAAACATCTGATCAAAGCTGGAATTTGAAGTGTCTCCCTGTATCTAGAAGCTGCAGTGCATTAAAATGAATTTCTCCGTCGGGCTAGAAGCGCGCTTCTTGAACATGTCTAGGCAAGTACATGATAGCATACCACAAGAATGACCTAGAGAGAAAGCCTTTCAGGTCCTTGACTGAGTGACCCCTTTTCTGTCCCACAGTACTTGCACAAGTACTAAGTCAAACAGGCTTCTGCTATTATACGGTGGCAATTAGCTCGTAGTAACGAAGCCTTCCACTCTGGAGAGTAGTTTGATTGGTCTACGCTAGCATAATAAAGAAGACTCTTAAGCAGTCTGCTGGAAGAAGTATACCTTTAAGATGGTCATAGACTATAACTAACTAACAATATTTTGAAATTTCTGCTCTGGGTCAACATTCATTTCCCTTCTCTCCAACATTCTGCTGACAGCGTTTAGCGGCACATTTTGCAACATTTCAGAGATGAAAAGTAGCTTCTCTATGATAGAATCTCTGGGACAACTTTGAATTCCCCACATAATCACCCCTGAAAGAAAGTGATTAGGGCGCAGTTGTTTGAAGTGCAGAAAGAGAAAGGTGAGGCTTGCGTCTCTCTCGTTGTCCTCTGTGTAGCCAGGGAAATAATCTGCGAAGGGGTGCGTAGTGAGTTTGGACGCGAACTCCTCGGGCTCCCTGAATAAAATCACAACCCTCGTGT
This sequence comes from Aspergillus udagawae, assembly GCF_001078395.1. Lineage (NCBI taxonomy): Eukaryota > Fungi > Ascomycota > Eurotiomycetes > Eurotiales > Aspergillaceae > Aspergillus > Aspergillus udagawae. Next base: position 390,893 of record NW_025091273.1, on the reverse strand, counting down.
CCTGTGGGAACCAGGACGATCGTAGCATTGCTTCGGATTTGTATGTGCAATGAAGTAGCGAACTCCGCAGACGATCATATTCCAAGAATTCGTTGTAGCCGGCAATATTGATGAGCAAAAAGATGGTTGTAATAGCCTTGAAATCGTAAGCCACATTTGATCCGAAGCGTAGCGTGACATCTAAAAGTTGCAAGTTAACTAGTTTGACTGCTGGCTTTGCCACTGTCCACGAGTTTCGGTATTTTATATATGTGGCCTGTAACTCGATTACTGAGGGTGTCCTGTCTCGCACTATCTTCAGATCTCTGCTTGTTGGCTCGTAATTTGGGGAGGCGATGCGGTCTATATCATCGAAAAGTCTATATTCATCAACCAGACTAGACCAGGGATGTCAGCGTATAGGGTACTTACTCTAGCGCTGATTCTGGTATAGCAAACTCTCGAGGAGATTGGCGGACTCTCTCCATACTTGGGTCTTGCCACAGTGAGCGTATTGCCTCTCCTATTCGCTCATCCAGAGGTTTTGTTGCACTGAGATCGTCGATATACCGCAGCAAGAGATCGCAATGTGCCCTATTACTGTCTAGCTGCGGACCTGTGGCATCGCGATTCAGGGCAGCAATAATAGCCTGGGTGCTCATGATGACGAACTTGTATATGGCGGTTCGTTGAAGGGTGAGACCAATATTGATAGTTTGGTTTCCCACTAAGCCAACTAGCTCATGAAGAATATCGTCCGTACCCGCGTAGTCACTGCCGAAGAGTAATAATTTCTCCTGGAATAAGGGCCATCCATCGTCACCACTAGGTTCACGAGGCTGCTCCACCACTGGAGTATCACGGGTTTGTGGATATCTCAGAACCCTCCTCGTGAGCCCACGGAAAAATCTCTCGTACACATTGGAGGTAAAAACCTCCCGGTCAAACGAAAAAGCAACCGACACCTTCGATAAATGATCGGTTATCTGTGTTGCGATGGAAGTTGTGTCGCGGTGGACCATTAGCGAGGCAGAATCAGAATTCATTTGGCGAAAGACTCTCCGGCTACTCGACCGAACAAGCAAGGCCTTTTGTTCAGCTCCGGTTTGGCTTGAGATCTCAGTGTTAGTTTTGGGGATGTGTTCTGGCGATGTAGTAAGGAAAGTACCAACCAGTTGCACGCGGCCAGGACCAAGCTGAGAGCGTTTGTTTGGTGCTCTAGTAGCTTCTGGATATCATCGACACTTTTCTTGCCAAATACCAATTTGAGTTTGCTTTGGAAGTCGAGAGCCTTGTTTTGCTTCTGGCGTAGGCTATCTACCAGATCTTGCAATTTCGCGAGCAGGACTGTGCAGCAATTGATGGATGCATCTAAGTCCATGACCAGCTGATGATGCGCATCCCCGGTATCAATACATAACCATTCCTCGATCTTTGTCAATGCAAGACGTAAGGCGGATAATTGACTTGCTAGACTGAGGAACATAAGGTCTGTATCACTCCAATCACTTTGTAAGTCACGGATTGCGACTATTATCTGGCTCACAATCTGGATAACATTCACCAGCGCACCGGCTGTTCCAATAACTGATACAGGGTCAGCCATTTTTGGAGTAAATATTATTCTCGTGCAGCAATATGGATGAGCAATAGTCGTGTGTCAAGCGTTTTGAAGAATTTTCATGTTGTTCGTGAGGCTGGAATGGCCCTCTGAAGTCCCTAAGCCACGCTCTGCACCGCCTGATTCAGCCTGGTGCAGGGATTAGGTACACCTGTACAACTGTACAAGGCTGATTAGCCCCCCAGCACTTCACGACCAATCATGGGATTCGGTAATCGCGTCTTCTTAAATGCAGCCTTGGATCAAGGTACTTATGATCACCGTCACAACAGACTGTCCCGTATGAATATCCTACAAAATACAGGGATTGGTCCCGGGTCTCTTTAGAGTCGTAGACTGGGAAGCGGGTCAGAATCTGGAAGCTGACCACATTGCGCAAATACTTAAAACTTTATCGCAAGAAAATACCAGTCGTCCAGACGTGACTTCTTAGGATAACTTACCTTGGTTGAAACTCTCTGCCGCCCGTCTAAGGTTAGGGATTACCATGTATCTGTTGCTCTATATACTAGTATAGCAACGAGTGTCACTGCCTAAATAGTAAATTCGTAAAGAACAGGCAGCTGCTAATTTCTACAGCAATTCTAAAAATGTAATATTGCTCGTTTATACTTCCACGGTGCTATTTAGGTCAGGTCGCAACAAAACACGCTAACAGCGGGTGAGCGACGCGTAGATCTCCTACGGTAATCCGACGTGTCCGATACGCAGCACGACCGAGCCAGAAAATGGACACACTTCCCGTGGAAATCATCCTTACCATCGGTAGTCATGTATCCGACGTAGATGACAAACTCCGATTGCTTCAAGTATGCCGACGTTGGCGAGCCCTGTTTCTCGAGGTCGCATACAACCACGTCAATATCGATGGACCTCAGATCGAGTCCCTGACGAAAGTGATACTGGCCAACCCACGGGTAGGACCAGCCATCCGTAATCTATCACTCGGATGGTGGCATTCATACACCTATTCCCAACCCCAACAAAGAGAAAGTGATGACAATCTACTGGAAGCGGCGGAGGAGCTGGTAGGGCAAATCAGCAGATCGCCGGAGGAGGAGAAAGACTGGATCGAGAATCTCCGAGCTGGAAACCAGGAAGCATGGCTTGCCCTTCTTTTGGCCTCGGTGCCAAATCTTACCACGCTCTCTGGGGGATATTGTTTAGAGGCGCCGAGAGTGACGCTGGTTGTTGCGCGGGCGGCACGAAAGGAACCACCGTTTGATACCAGGCCGATCCTGCAGCGGTTGGAGACGCTTCATATCACCACCGACGATATGAAGCAAGTCTATCCGCACTGGCAGTTTCTCCCATTTTTCCATCTGCCATCGCTTAGGGATGTGAACTTGGGCGGTGTGAAGGAAACCAGAGAATGGGACAGACTGGACCACCCGGCGGTTTCGTCTGCGTCAGGCACAGCGCCCGTGGAATCACTGGTTCTGGAATCTCTCTGTAATGGGAGAAACGGAATGGCGGAGATTATCACCTCCTGCGCCAACCTCAAACAATTCAAGTACCAGCATGACGACACGGAGGACTGGGGGAATTCATACGTCGACTTTCAACCCCGGAAGTTCTATAGGGCGTTGCTGACGCAGAAGGACAGCCTCGAGGTACTCCATATGAACGACAATGGCGAGGAGACCGGGGCCGGGACAGATGAACTGAGCGACGACGAGGAGAATGACGGGCCCGAGGCATATGATCGTTGGTTTGGTTCGCTGGCGGAATTCAGCCACCTACAGGATCTTCACATCCGCGTCCAGAACCTTCTCAACTACCATGACCGCGATAAAGACGAATCCGTCGTGCTCAAGGACATTCTGCCTGCCAGTTTGAGGTCGCTACATGTAGCCGAATGCTGGCCAAAACACTGCGCGTTGCTCGTGCCGAATCTGCAAGGAGTCCTTGCTCATCACAAGAAGAGGTTCACTAACCTAGAACGGATCTGTATCTCTTCTGGGGTATCCGAAGAAATACCTGAAGGGCAGAACAGGTTCAGCTATCCACGTCAGGAACTGATCCCAGAATCACTCAAGAAGCCATTCGTGCCTGTCAAGGAGATGTGTGACCGAGCGGGTGTAAAATTCGAAATGACGCTGGGTTGGTCCTGTGTTATCATCGGTGACCCACCGCACCCTTTCTTTTCTAGCCACTGAAATAAATTCTATTTTTCAATAAGTTCAACGCAGATATCATATCTCGATCAGAAACAGGAGACAAACGGATACTGTTCACTCGGAGTAAGATATGCGCAAGACTAGCCCTAAAAGGCAACGCTTCGGGTCAGCAGTGCTAGTGTCATCACGTAAGACATGCAACGTTCTAAGATTAAGTTAGCTTTGCGCAGTTTTGATGGATTAGATTGGTCATATCCAATGGCACGGCGATGTATTGTGGATTGATCAGCCTCGGGGCTCGGACATAAGCCTCAGCTCGGGTTAAGCCTGAGCTCAGGTTTGTAATCTTCGGCCTCACTTTTGATACCCAGTACTATAGTGCATGATAAATAGATGCGAGGGATCGGGTATAAATAAGAGGGATGACCTTGTAGTTGACTGTCCTTTCATTTTCTAATCAACAGAATTTGTCCGATCATTTCCATTCATATCATCAAGACTGCATCAGTCCTTCCACCCCAAGTATTATTCCCTATACCTTCATCAAAATGTCATCCACAAACGCAGCTGCCTGGCTTTCAGAAGCAAAGAGTTATCCTTTTGATATAAAGGAATCACCCGTTGGCAAGCCAGATGCCAACGAAATCCTCGTTCGCAATCATGCTGTTGCCATCAACCCCATCGATGGATTGATCCAAACCAAGGCATTCTTCCCGCTGAACTACCCAACCATTCTCGGAGAGGACGTAGCCGGCGAGGTAATTTCCGTCGGCGAGAATGTCACTCGATTCAAACCCGGAGATCGCGTCCTAGGCCAAGCCGTCGGGCTCATGGCCGGACGCTCGGAGGCCTGCGCCTTTCAGACCTACACTATCCTACAAGACAACCTCGCCTGCGAGATACCGGACCACATCACCTACGAACAAGCAGCCGTTGTGCCTCTCTGCCTCTCCACAGCCGCATCTGGAATGTTCCAAGAGGACTTCCTGCATCTAAACCTCCCGACCGAGCCACGCACCGCCTCCACCGGACAGACACTTATAGTCTGGGGCGGTGCATCCAGCGTCGGCAGTAATGCCATCCAGCTCGCAGTTGCTGCAGGCTACGAGGTGATTACCACCGCATCGCCGAAGAACTTCGACTACGTCAGACGGCTCGGGGCTAGCGAGGTCTTCGACTACAGCAGTCCAACTGTCACCAAGGACATTGTCCACGCAGCCAAGGAAAAGGTTCTGGCCGGCGCAATCGACTGTATTGGAGTCTCTGCCACAGCAGCTTGCGTTGATATTCTGAGCAAATCACAAGGGAAGAAGTTTGTCGCTACTGTCAAGGGTGGTTTCGCGCCGCCTCCTGATGGAATACAGGTGAAGCATATCTTCGGGACTACCCTGAAGGACAACTTTGTGGGAAAAGCCGTGTTCGAGGACTTTCTCCCGCGTGCGCTGCAGTCGGGAGCTTTTGTGCCTGCCCCTGAACCTGTGGTTGTGGGGACTGGGCTGGAAAAGGTGCAGGAGGCCGTGGATTTGTATGGAAAGACGGAAATTTCTGCGAAGAAGTTGGTTGTTTTGCTATAGCTTGTTGAGTAGGTTTTGTAGGTAGTCAGAGCGAAGAACTGCAGTTTATTTGTTTCTTCATAATTCATCCACACAATACTGCTCTACTATTGGGCTCGGGGATTCGGAGCTACTGTAATAAACCCGAAGCATCAGGATTTGGGTGAGTAAGCAGGCAGCAGCCAAGTAAGCATTACAAATATAACTTAGTTTAATCCATACTTTGTCTGTATTCTCTGCTTTCGTCTGCTGTGTCAATTCATCAGCATGGTCTACCTCGGCGCCTCTCGGCGATAAGAAACATGCAAACGGCGGAGGAAGAAGGTTGGTCGTCGCCCCCGTAGCGTATGGCAGGGCTAATTGACTGTCAGTGTTCTGGGTCAATTGCTTCCATGAGCTAAGGTGCTGAAGGAACGTCAAACCTCCCTTAACGTTTTATTTAGGATTTGACTCTATCTTCTTGCAAACGAGTGCGGCTAACATTGTTGAACTCTGGGGTTGGATATTCAGGACTTGGAAACACCCACTTTGCTGTCTGCGCCATGACGATTTGCCAGTCATCTTGTTCCGGGAAGAGCGTGACAGCGCCAACATGGCCCAGCTTGGACAGTCTAGTAAGTGATGGGACCGAAAGTCCACGATCCCCCTTTAGTTGGTAGGAACGCAGAATACTCATGAAAGCAACCTCATAGTCACGCTGCTGCTGCTCTGAGCAGTCAAGCTATGCGATTCCACAGGAGCGTGGTCGAACACTTTGGCAACTAACAACTAAGAATGTCGGGAAATCTAGTCCCTACTCCCATGTCATGAATATAGTATCATAATGTTGCTTTGACCATGTGCATGGTCACATTGGTATGACTTGCATGTCTAGCCTTCAAGGGCCTTCCACAGGTCTTTCATGCATTATGCTGTAATGGGAAACTGCACGGAATTTCTAATGTTGGGAGGTGCATCGCATATAATTCTGAAGGAAACAAACGAACCGTAATCTCCTTCACTTGCATAGGAGATGCGCTACTATGGGAGATCCTGGAAGCCTTCACTAAGTGCCTAGGAGCAGGCCGGCAATCCTGAGGCATCGCATCTCATTTGTTTACATTGCTATGACGCGACAGGGTAAGTTGCTTAAAAACATCAACTTACATTCAGGTTATGCGGAAAGTGGTTATAGTCGGGAGATCGGGACCAATGCGGAATTACGATGACGACCACCGTGGCGGGGTACAGAAGGTTATAGCGGCCACCGGACACACTGCTGGGTCGCGTGTGGCCCGGAGATTGTAGTGAATCAGATGGTGATATGAAGCATCACGGGATGATTAGTGAATGACCCGATTTAACTGATTTGCCTCGAAGAATGACGCCACAGGCAAGGATCCGCAGTGCAAAGAACCGCCCAGCTGCATTTCACCTAGGTAACCAAGCCAACGGTAATAAGATTCAGGGCCATTCCTTTTATAACCAGAAAATGCTTTTCTGAGACAGCAAGTAGCTTGTTCCATTGTTTCCTGAAGAGGCTCGGTCCATCCTGCATCATCGCGCCTTTCAACTTTCTAAGATAAATATTTTGATTGATACGACAGTTATTCTCAACCATACTAACCATCATGAAGCTATGCAGTCTTAGGGTTAATTATATGAGACAAGTCTGCAATGCTGGCCCCGACAATGGAACAGAAATGATCAATAAGATCTCCGTTGCCTCCGGGACAGGGTCAATGTAACTGCCAAGGGGTGACGAGTGAGCTGAAGGGTTGAGAGCCTGAGTTAAACTATTACGGGCAATCAAGAACGTCAAATAAGACCAACGATTCGCCCATACACCGGCATAGTGGATGCATTTCGCGGAGACTAGGCTGGCTCCGCGATGAAATAAGATTAAGCAATTTGAGTATCGGCAGTCGAGAGTCCCTCCCCGCAACTTCTGCACTAATTTTGCACGATCTCTCAGGGGTTCTCCACGGGGTTCCTCATGATGACCATAATAATACCGAGTAACCTCGTCACGCGTGCAACCAGTATTGCCGTGGTTTCCGATCTCCGCGAAATTATGTGCGGTGCCCTGCCGGAAAGATGAGATGCCCCCGAACAAGGTCGCTATATTGCTTTCTCTGCTGTTTCCTTTGCTGGCTTAGACGAACGCCACTGGGGCAGCAATGTTCACACTACATCCACCCCTGGTTTCGGAATGTGCGGGGAAGTCTTCCAGAATCTCTCCACCTTTGCGCAACATCGGGGAACATTGGCGGAAATACAGAGTAGTGCAGAAATAATGCAGGGGGGAAAAATTGCGGGGGTGAGAATTTGAGTCTTGGGATCCGTATTATCTCTTGGCCTTACAGAAATGAAGCTCAGGACGGGCAAACGCGAGAGCCTGAGAATCTATAGAAGCCTGTGCTTCGCCGCGAGCTGGTGATCTTTTGGCACTCACAATCAGCATCTTTTCCCCAGTCGCCTTTCTATACCGACTCCGGATGCATCTATCTTGTTAGGATGGTCTCTTGCTTTGCTTATGCCCTAGCTTTCGGGCTCTCTCTTTTGCAGGCAGTAGGTGCGCAAACCTACAATGAGCTCTACCGACCTCGTTATCACTTTACACCGGCTAAGAACTGGATGAATGATCCAAACGGTCTTATTTATCACAATGGCGTTTATCATCTTTACTACCAGTATAACCCTGGAGGAGACACCTGGGGAGCCATGTCATGGGGTCATGCTACTAGCGATGATCTGACCCACTGGAAGCACCAACCCGTTGCCCTACTTGCGCGTGGATACCCAGATAACATCTCTGAGATGTTCTTCTCTGGTTCTGCTGTCGCCGATACCGATAACACGAGTGGGTTCGGTACAAACGGAACTATTCCTTTTGTGGCAATGTATACCTCCTATGTGAGTCCTGTGAGCTCCTTGCTTAGAATGCTGGGCACCTCTAATGCCTTCTGCTTAGTATCCCGGGTCACGCAATCTACCTAGCGGCAAGTCAGTCAATGGTGGGCAACAGGCTCAATCCATTGCGTACAGTCTCGACGAAGGCATAACCTGGACAACCTACGATGCTGCTAACCCTGTCATCCTTAACCCACCAGCACCCTACGCGGATCAGTGGCGTGACTTCCGAGACCCGTTTGTATTCTGGCACGAGCCAACCCAGAAATGGGTCTCAATCATCTCACTCGCCCAACTCCACAAGTTGCTCATTTATACCTCGCCTAACCTGAAGGAGTGGACCTACACCAGTGAGTTCGGCCCAATGAACGCAGTCGGGGGTGTCTGGGAGTGTCCTAGCATCTTCCCGCTGGCCCTCGACGGGAACGAAGCCGAGACCAAGTGGGTTGTACAGATCGGACTCAACCCCGGCGGACCACCAGGAGTTGTCGGCTCAGGAACGCAATACATCGTCGGCAGTTTTAATGGAACCGCATTCGTTGCGGACTCCAACACTCCGCATCCGCCTCCAACCTCCACATCCGTGTCGACATCTACTAGCACTGGTACCCAGACATCCGCCACCGGCTCCGGCCCAGGACCAACTGGGGATGTTACGTTCCAAGATTTCGAAGGCACTGCCGACTTTGCGTCACGCGGCTGGGTTGCCACAGGGGGGTTAGTCGGGGCTGCACCAGCCCAGGGGACCCTTTCCGGACAGCAAACCGTCTCCGGATATACTGGCACTCGCCTTGTGAATACTTTCCTGAATGGAGACTCGACCACCGGCACGCTCACCTCGCCTCCCTTCACAATCACTCGGCCGTTTATCAATTTCCTCATTGGCGGCGGCAACGCACCAGGCGTGGAATGCATCAACTTGAAGATCCAGGGGCAAAGCCAAGCTGTGCGTACTGCCACAGGCCGCAATGAGGAGAAGCTCCTGCCACAGACTTGGGATGTTACTGAGTACATAGGGCAAACTGCCGTCCTTGAGATCGTGGATCAGCAAACGGGCGGTTGGGGACATATACTCATTGACGAGATTACCTTCACTGGGGATGCTACACCTCCCCCGCCCAGTGGAGATGGTGTGTTTGATTTCAATGGGACCAGTACTTTTGCGAGTCGCGGGTGGACCGCTACTGGAGATCTTGTTGGGAAGAGCCCGGCCCAGGGCACGCTGACGGGACAGCAAGTTGTGTCTGGTTATCGCGGAAACTACGTCAACACCTTCTACAATGGCGATGCGACGACTGGAACTCTGGTCTCGCCCACCTTCACAATCACCAAGAAGTGGATCAACTTCCTCATTGGTGGCGGGAACGCCCCAGGTGTGCAATGCATCAACCTCAAGGTCGCCGGCCAGGTTGTCCGCACTGCCACGGGCAGTGATAGCGAACAGCTCCTGCCAAAGAGCTGGGACGTCACAGGTTTGGTTGGCGAGAGTGCCGTCATTGAAATCGCGGATCTCAGCACGACCGGCTGGGGACATATCCTGGTGGATGAAATATCCTTCTCGGATGTATCCGCTGAGCCGCGAGGGACCAACTGGATGGACTGGGGCCCTGACTACTATGCTGCGGCACCATTCAATGGACTTCCGTCTGCAGACCGCACTACCATTGCCTGGATGAACAACTGGCAATACGCGAGCAATATTCCTACCTCCCCATGGCGCAGCATGTTGTCGATCCCTCGGAAACTGTCACTTAAGACCATCAACGGGTGGCCAACACTCATCCAGCAACCTGTTGCCAACTGGGCCACTTTACAGACAGGAACGTATTCCAATGCTCTGAACACCGTAGCTGAAGGAAACCAACCCATTCCGCTCTCTGGAAAGTCCCTCGATATCACGGTGACATTCTCTGACCGGAACTCGGCGTCCTCATCTCAGTTCGGCGTCCTCCTCAGAGCAACCTCTGACCTTGCACAACAGACACGAATCGGCTACGACTTCGGCACAAAGAGGATGTTCGTTGATCGAACCAAGTCTGGAAATGTTGGCTTTGATGGGACATTCTCCAATACTTATTACGCGCCTCTGGCGACTGGCATTGACGGCAAGGTCACTCTGCGCATCCTTCTTGATTCTTCTTCGGTTGAAGTCTTCGGCGGCCAGGGCGAGGTCACCTTGGCGGCGCAGATCTTTCCGCAGGACACCGGCGTTGATATCCGGCTCTTCTCGACTGGGGGAAGTACCAGCGGGGTCACGATTGATGCAAAGATTCTGGGGTCCGCTTTCGATCCGCCCACAACCAGGACGACCAACACGACCAGCGCCACCAGCACGACTCTCAGCACGACACCAAGTACGACACCAAGTACGACACCAAGTACGACACCAAGTACGACAC